>NC_067282.1:104443435-104746769 GCF_020740795.1 Apus apus
GCACACCTTTCATTTGCATTGGACTTTGTTGTCTGATCAAGGCAAAGATAACATATAATATTTTTATTATTTATAGTGGCTTTCAAAAATCTTATTTTCTGAGTTTTCCCATCTGGTATTTTGATTTATTTCATCAATTTTGTATTGCTTTTAACTTTGGGATTATATGGATTTGTGTCTAGTCTTTGTGTCTGTGTAATTTTCTAGTGCAAGGATTCCTTGATGTTGTTCCAAAGCGGTCCATTCTGTTTATTTATGTCTGTATTTTTGTGTCTGTAATGCATTCTGATTTTGAAAGAATACTCTAAATCATCAGTATGCTAACCACTTGGTGCTTCTGAAGGATCACATCAACATTAAAAGCCACTCTTCCTAACATTCCCATCCACAACTAAAATAGTATTTCCGTCCCAATAATAGTAGAGCAGTGGGACACACAGCAAAATGATATTAGAGATTGCAAGCTGAAGTTAGAATGAGAGATTGTTCTCAGCCTTGAGTGTTGGCCTGGTAGGAAAACAAGGAGTAAAAGAGCTTGGGATGTTGAGTACTTAGTAATTAAAGTATTTGTAAACAACATGCCTGGATTTCGAAAAAGAATGAAAATAAATGTGTGTACTTGCACAAACAAACCTTTAAGATAACTTTATTTTTTAGCAATCCTCTTTTTACTCTTCTGTTCACCTCTTTTAATCTTCTTCATCCTTTTCCATACAATATATGAAGGCTTTTTGGTAATAATAGCTGCCAGCCTTCCATTCCCAAACCCCACAGCTGCACTGTTGGTGGCTTCAGCAGATTGGACCCCTCTTGAAACTGCATGTATTCTTTTTTGAAACACTGAATTTTGCTCTTTTCAGAAAGAGAATGTGGATTTTTGTTGTTCTTATTTTAGCAACCTTAAGGTCTCTGAATTTATTCTGAAAATAATTAGTCTTATAATGCATTTGCACATTTTATTCTGAATATTGCACTGAGTGTTAGTATATGAAAAGTAATGAGAGATTCATTGGATCCACAGGTTCTTTTCCCACAAGCTGATTTTAGGTCATCTTCCTTGATCTACTAAATAGTGATAAACAGTAAATAATTATTTGATTCTTGAAGCCAGTTATTGGAACGAGACAAGGCCTTACACACCTTTTTGCAAAGATAAACTTCACAAAGCCTGTGCCTTTCTAAAATCCTACAGAAGTTCTTAAGTTAGGTGGTCGTCAGCTTGCAAATGGATTTTGCTTTATGTGACAAGAGTGCAAGGATGTTGTTTGTAACTGCATCTACTCTATATGAAAATATCTAGAAAATATGCCAGGCCACATCCTGAAGTTGTTTTCAGAGAAAGAAAAGAAAAAGCGACTCTTTAGGATAACTGATTTTTTAAAATGGACTTCAGATTTGACTAGGTCTGCATCTAATGGCCATTACTGCCTTCATAAAGGCTTAACTTCCACCTTTTGTTTTAGTGTTGAAATTTTAGGGTTTTTATTCCTTTGACCGTCTCCTTCCTTTACCTAAGTTTTCTTATTCGTGTTATGTGGCCTTACAGCTTTCCAAGTAGCAGGTGTGTATGATGAGCCTCTGTGCATTTCTCTTCTTATGTTGCCCTAATCAGCTCAAGCAGGGGTTTGACTTTCACTCTTGTCCATGAGAAAGTTGTGACAGCCTGGGGGTCAGCTAACACATGCTAGCTGATCCTGACCCAGCCTCAATTTCTCATTCTAAATTGGTCAAAACCAGGGAACCAAATTATTCAGTCTTACTCAAGCCAAAATCCCAATGAGGCCAACTAAGCCTCGAAAAAGCATGGGAGGTTGTGGCCCTTTGCTCCTGAGTTGCCTCCATTGTATAAAGGTGTTTCACTAATTAGGAGACAAGAAATCCAAAGCACGGTTGTGCATTTACCCAAGGTTCAGTGCCTGCTCCGTGTTCCTCATATTCTGCTGTTTCTGTCAAGCCTATGGGCTTGTTTTACTGAAATTGTATTGTCTTTTTTCCCCCTCTCTTTTTCCTGCTAGACTGGCAGATAGCTACTCTTGCTTTGCTGTTGGGTGGTGCTGCCATCATTCTCATCGCTTTCCTGGTTGGGTTGATCTCTATCTGCGTGGGATCTCGGAGGCGGTTCTACAGACCAGTTGCGGTCATGCTCTTTGCTGCAGGTAAGGAGATTACTGGCACTGTTATGAAAATTTCATGAGAGCAGCTTCACTTTTGTGAAGGAAGAAGTGTCTCGTTCTGCATACTAATTCAGAGGCATTTGGTTTACTTCTGCGTGAACTCCAATGAGGTTTTTCAGGATATCGGCTCTGCACGGCATTAATCGCTTTTGCAGTTGCACTATTATTGGTTCATAAACAATTATTTATTTGCATTATATTTATTGTTTTGTGAAGTACATGCAGCAGGGGAATCACTACAGGGGATGAATCTCCAAGTACTGTTTTTAGTCTGTGACTTTGTACTGCTTGATGTCCCCGTTTTTATTATTCATGCAAAGCTATTTCTGTTATTTTAATGTTCTTCCTTTTACATTTTAAAACAGGAAAATTAATGCTCAAATGTGAACCCTTGAAGCCCTACGTGTGAAAATAAATAGGATTTTGTTGCAAGGTGTTTATATATGCCCCTGTGCCAAGAGGAATTAATTTCATTGTGTCAGCTTGCTTACTTAGTTATTAATTTAACAAGCTGTCACAGTGCAGTCCCTTGTTTGGTTTTAAAAACATGAAAATGGAACAGTTTATATATACTATCACAAAATCTTAAGGGAGACTTATGAATGTGAATTGTCTGTGAGACTGGCTCAGAGAGGTATAATAACAATATCAAATCATCTCCTTCTGTACGTTCTGGTGTTCTGGGGCTTAGTCAGCACAGATGTTTCTCTTTCTCCTGAGTGTCACCAAGCATGGTTTGCCTTCATCCTGTCACTCGTATCTGCACTGGAGCTAGCAGCTAAAGCCCCTTCTGTTAGCCTATAATGAAGAGGATGACAGAATCTCGTCTTTAGGATGTATTAAGAAAAAAAAAAAAGCTACTTACAAGGATATGGAAAGATGAGTGCAGAATTTACAGGGTGTTCAGGAATGAAGAAAACCTCCTGGGAAGGCTCCTGCTGCCCTCTGCTGCTAATGATAACTTGGTTGAGCCACAGTGCGTGAAGATGCACTTTTATTTGCTCTGGAGATATTGCCAGGTTGTATTTCATTTGCTTTTAGGAGATGAATGAAACCAAGGATCAGATTTCCTGAGCGGAAATCTTGTATTTTTGTTCTATGTTTCTCATTGCTTGCTTGGTTGAATGAGTAAAGGCACTGGTGCCATTTTAAAATTTAGTATTAATTTTGAGATTATAAAGGATTCTGAACAGTAAACTTTGAAGCAGATGGAATTGCTGAATTTCTGCAGTGGAATCTTGTTTGGATTTTGACTTAATTTCTCATAACACTGTGTAGTAACCAAGTAACTGTTCAGCTATACGCTGCCTGTCTTGTTCATTTATTATATAGTTAAGTTTGTACTAAAAAAAGAAAAAAGAAAAAAAAAACCAAAGCCAAAAAATTCCCTAAATCCTGCTTAAAGCCTAATCTCTTTTTCTTTGCATAAAATTAGTTCTACTCTTCACTGCAGAAGTTGTGGGGAAGAAAGGTTTAATGTTTACTTGTGTCAAAAAATGGAAATACATTGGTGCTTCAGGTCATGAGCAGTGTTCACCTCTTTCCTTTGCCTCTGTGTGTGTATGTGTACATGTGCATTTTAAATAGCAGTGACCTGAGGCCTATAAAAAGAGAGATGATGAGGCTGAGACAGCCTGCCCCATTCTTCTTCATTATCTGGCAAATCTGAGGAGAATCCTTTTGGGATTTGACGTTGACATTGTTAGTGTCATTTCCTGCAGATGTTATCTTTGATGTCAGCTATTCTTAGAGGTTAATATGGACTGACGTATGTTGGAAGAATTACAGGAGTCCCCTACTGAAGAAGGGGAAGTTAAGATTGCAGTACAGTGGAATTTGTGCCTTATACAATTTGTTTATGAATTCAAATCTTCACCTGTGGATTTCACAGGCAATCTTTGAGGATAAACCTAGCCCCGACCTGTGAGTCTGCTGACAAGACCAACTTTTCTGTGTGACTCTGGTTAGGAGTCTACCAGCTGCCTGCGGAAGAAGGAAAGGATGAATTTCTCAGAGACATTTAGTGATCTATGTGGGTATCAGGTAGAAACCGTCACTGTGTGGGAGATAGAACAGAATGGAAGAAGTAGTTTCCAGACACTTAAGAGTCCAAATTTTTGGCTCCAGGCTTTTGTTTGTTTGGTTGTTTTGTTTTGTTTTTCTTTTTTTCTCAGCTTCGTTTTTCAGTTAGCAATTCTGTAGGTGAGGAGGAAGATTGGCTGACTAGAACTGGATAGGATGAGAAGGAAAAGGGACAAGAAAACTATAATTCAACCTAGATATTGAGAATAAGCCAGCAAGTGATCAACAGACGAGAATATGTTTAAAACTTATAGTGTCAGCTCTGTGTAGTGGGGAAAGGAAGATGAATACCGCAGGTCATGGAAAAACATGGAGCATACAGAGAGGCAGTTGCAGGGATGCTCTTGCATGGAGCCACCTTGGCTCATACAGCTCTTCTGAGCATTTTTGGTCTAGTAGAGGTCACTAGCTGATGTACTTGATGAGGTATCTTAGTGCCCGTGAGCCAAACTGGCCCTAAAAGCTGCATCTTCCAAGTTGATGCTCACAAACTTCTGTGTCAGAGTCTCATGCTATGGTTACCAAAAAACTGTGTGCTAACCAAGTGTTAATGTAGGGGTAGAAAGAGAAAATGTAATTGTTGAAAGTCCATCAAAGCAAACACAAAAGTTAATTTAACAGATGTTTGCCTTCTAGGGCTATGTTTTAAAAATGTTTAGAAGACTAACCTGCTTAGGTTAGGAAGCTTTTAACGTATTTCATAGGCTGCTTTTAACTGTAAATTAGGGAAACAGTGGCTAAGTGAAAGTATTATAGGTGAGAGAGTAAACAAATTACAGCAGATAATATTTGGAGAATGCTGAGAGGATATATAATTTTATTCTGACAGAGTCAGAGCACAGTCCAGCTGGATTGTGTCCTGAGTTCTGTGCTACTATCTATTATAATGATGAGGAAGATAGAATTAAAGTCTCTTTGTCCAGTTTTACAGTTAAGCTAGAAAAAATTGCAGCTACATTGAAGGACAGAATTAGATTTTGAAAAATTGATGGAACAGTAGGAGGGACTTCAGTAGGATGTAGTGCAAGTTGCTATGGGGTGGAAAAAAAGTCATAGCATCAAAGAAATATTAATAAGGATGATACTCTGTAGGTCATGTAGTCCAGCCTTCTTGTTGAGGCAGGACAGTTGCTAACACTGGGTCAATCAGCTGCAGCTTTGTCCGGACCAGTCTTGAAGAAGACTCCAAGAATAAAGATTCCACAACCTTTCCAAGCATGTTGTCCTGCTGATATGTTTTGCTTTCCTGATGTCCATCCTGAATCTCTGAAACTGAGATTTTTGTCCATTGCCATGATCTTAGGTTGCCTGACAGCACAAAGAGAAGTGTTTTCTATCATTGTTGCATCTTCATTTTCAGGTGACAGCAGGCTCCTTTGAAATTACTCCTTAGCTGTATCTTCATGAGTCTAAATAAATCTAACTCACGCACCTTCCTTTTAATGATGATTTGCTCCAAACGTCTGATTATCTTGGCAGTCCTCTGGACCCTTGTCCTTTGGTTGGTGAATCTATATTCACTACCAATTGCCTCTTTCCTCTGCATGTACTTAGCAGTGGACTCCAAGATGTTCTTGATAATGATTCCAGGGATTGAGTTGAGGCTGATCAGCCTATAATTCTATGGATTTTTCACTTCTAGCCCTTTTAAAGAGGGACAGAAGCCCTTTTATTTTCTGCAGGAAAAGACTAGCCTTTCTGAAGAAAGGTAGTACACAGACTTCCCATAAGCAGGTAAACATAGCATGGAGTTCCTTTAAATTAATTGGAAGGAGATCAGCAGTTGCAGACATTAGTTTTATCATCTTTTTGAGTCATTCTAGTCATTTTTTCACAACTTCACTAACTCTGGTTTCTAGCCTACATAGATCCCTTCCCACTCTACAGGGAGCAACAGTGATGGGAGGCAAAAATAGTGCAAAGCAATAGCGTTATGCAGTGTGGCTCTTTCTGCTGGCCAGTTGCGGCCAGCATCTCCTTTGAGTTTTTCAATAGTGTGGCTGGACTAGTAGTAGCAAAAGCAGGAACCCTCACTACAAAAATGTCTAAAGTACCTGTTGTGAGTGTTGCTCCTTCAGCCATGTGTTCCTCTTCCAGCAGAATGACTGTTTTGTTTTGACAAGCCTAATCTGTAGATTAAAATTCAGCATGCTTCAGATGTTAGATTGAAGGAAGGTGAAGAGCTTCCTTGGTCGGCACTTGACACACACGCAACAGAGCAATTCCTGCAGTGACTCAGCAGAGATGCTGTAGCCCCAGTCTGGGAAGCCACTGAAGACCTTGCATATATCCGTTCATCTTAGGAAATCCTTTTTGACTTTGAATGGTCTTAAAGATGTGTCTGAAAGCTGAGCACATGTTAGTATGGTTTTGGGTGTAATGTTGCCCTCATTATACAGAATTGGAGTGCATAATCTTTTCATAAGAGTAGGCACTTCCCCTAGTGTACCCATGTCAAAATTTCTCCAGTGTTACACAGTATTTTGTGAGCTGGCAGACTAAAGTTATATTAAAATGGAATAATGCAAAGTGACACTTAAATAACTTTAGGATGAAAAAAATCCTATGGATTTTTGTATCCACATCAGAAAATCCACTATCCAAACATTATTCAGATTGTCAGTCTCAAGTAAGAGTTCAAAGACTAGTCTGTAGGCTACGTGGACGAGGAGGGGGAGATAAAATTTCCAATGAGTGTTTTTGTGAAGTGTTACCACCAAGGGTATGTAATGAACGTTCAAAATAATTCCACCATACCAGTCCCCATCCAGAGGACAGGAGAGGGTTAGCCTCCAGGGCTAATGAAAGGTGCCAGTTTGACATCACTGTAGACTGGATGTGAGACTGAAAAGGCAAATGACAGATTTTCAGTGTACAAAGTGTTCAGGCTCTAGGAGAATGTAATTAACATTATTCCCTCCCCCCCCGCCTTGTAATTTCTCAGCGCAATTTTCGAAGGGCTTCTGTCACCCTAAGTAGTCTTCTATTATGCACTGGCATATTATATTGGCGCTGCCTTTATAACAATTCTCTAAACAGTGTTTGTTGTTCTTACAATACCTAATAAACTGTAAAAAATGAGCCAGTCAGTGTTCAAGTAGTTATTATGGAATTAAATTGCATACTGCTGAACTTTCATCAGAGTATATCTCTGGCCTGCAAATACTTAAGCATGTGCTAGATGGTGTAGATGTGCCATCTGTGACTGAAAGGGAGGGGGCAGAGGTAGCTGGCAGGGGCAGTTGCCTGCTGAACTCTTTAAAAATTACCAGTGTTAAGTGCTGGAAAGGAGTATTGCAGTAAGGCTGTATAATTTATTTGAGGGGCAAAAAGGTTGTTTTGTGCATTCTTGTGATGCAATCTATTGTGAATGTCAGAATGAGAGGCCTGAAGAATTGCTTCTTCTTGTCTGCAAACTAAGTGTAATTTTCACCTGCTTACCCTGGAAACTGTTGTCCCAATTTTCTGTTAATAGTGCACCTGAATTTAAAAGAGAGTGAGTGCCATTGAAACCAAAATCTTGTGAAAACTGGGTTTCTTCATCTGTGTATTTTCCTTTTCAGGTTATTGTATGTGGACTTTTTTTGATGTAACACAATAATTAACAGGTTTGCTGAATTCCATTGCAGACATGTGGATCAGACTGCAGGAGATACTGCTCTTGGAGGCAGTGCAGTAGAAAGCAATTATTTTTAAGCTTTATACTGCTGTGGATTTGGTTTGGTTTATTAGCTTTTATTCATCATGAAGCATTTCTGACCCATCCCCTAAATTCATAATACAAGGCAATGTCTTACCAGTTGGAAGTTTAGTGACTGATCAAACTCTATCAATTCCTTGGCATTCTGTGTAACTTTATCATTAATTCTGATTACAGTACAGGGTAATGCGTGTGAAATATATAATTCTCTGGGTCTGTATTTAACATAAATATGTATCACCCACTACAATTAATTTTTTTCTAGGCTAAGTAAATTATTTGATTCTGAGCTGTATTTCATAATAGTCATTTATTCTTGCTTCTCATTGTTTTGACTTACTTATAATAGCTATAAAGCAAATAATCTTAGTTTTGTTGTTATGAAAAGAGTAATAACTGCTAACTAAAATGCAAGGGAGAGACAGAAATGAACTGGGTAAAGATTGCTTTCTCTGTTTATTTCTTGGACATCTGAACGATCATTGTTATACCGCAGCAATAACATTTGTTCATCAGCAAGGGAATACAGAAGAACTGCTCTGTTCTCTGTGGGTGAAATGAAGGTGATTTTTTTTTATTTTTTTTCCAAAAAGAGCAGTACTTGCAAGCTAAAAATGCACCAAGAACATTTTAAATATGAAATTCAGTTCTGTGATGCTTTCCTTGTTTTATGGAAATTAATTAAGGCTGCTTCTGACATCTGTGTTTTGTTTTTTTTTCTCTTCCAGTTGTCCTTCAGGTGTGCAGCTTAGTCCTTTATCCAATCAAGTTCATTGAAACGGTCAGCTTGAAAATCTACCATGAGTTCAACTGGGGCTATGGCCTGGCTTGGGGTGCAACTATATTTTCATTTGGGGGTGCCATTCTTTATTGCCTGAACCCCAAGAACTATGAAGACTATTACTAGAATCATTTAATGAAAAGAAAAATAACAAAAGGATTACCCCATCTTTTCTAACTCACAGTTTTTTTAGAACACTTGTGGAGCGCCACACAGTCTGCTCTCTCTTGAGAAAACAGCCTTTGCCTTTTGGGTGTGAACAATCTTACCACCTTTTACAACCATTTAAAAGAACTGCAAACATTAGGATTGCTGATATTTCATAGGCAGATGCTGCAAGCTGCTGATACATAAGCTTCATTTTTCCTAACAACAAGCAAAAGGATCTACATGACAGCGATCATTGTGAGAAAACTAGTTGGAATGAGAATGCAATGCCAGCATCTGCTGTTGCCTTCAGGGGAGCAGCTGGTATAGGCTCCATTTAGAAGTCTCCCTGTATCACAGAAGATTCACATGTCTGTTAAGCAGGCAATGGCATCTTGTACAATAGGCTGTGTTGGCCCCTTGTTACTTGCTCAAAAAAGCTCTTAAGGAATTAGTTGCAAGTGACTGTTGAGGGCACTGAATGTAACTGGTTAATGACTTGTCTGATACCTGCATTCAACAGTCTTCTGCAAGAATAACAATAATAATAATAATAATAATAATAATAATAATAAAAAAAACCAACACAAAAAAACCCCAAAAAACCCAAACAAAAAAACCCAAGCAAACACAAAATACAACAAAAACAAGCCACCAACCACACTGGATTTAATGAATTGGTAATCAACATCACTGTGCCAGCTGTAGCAGATTGTTGAAGGAAGTCCAAACCTGGAGACATGTGTTTCTGCCTGTGTAGTTGGAAGTTGTTTCAGCTCTGAGTATTTTGCTGGGAGGGTGGAGATAAAGGGGAGGAGAAAAAGACCTCATCTGTCCCTGAGGCATCTAAAATGCATTAATGAATTGCAGTTGTCGTAACCCCTTTTAAATTCATGAAAATAATGCATATGGAACAAGTTCAGTTATATTTTTGAAAGTTATTTGTTAGTATAAATGCATATATATAAAAACAAATATAAATGCAGAGGGAGAGAGACTGTCTCAAAACTGTAACGAGCTGTGATGCAGTGGTTAAAATACTAACTTTGTACACATTCTTGAGAGTCTTGGATTGGTACCCCCAATTTTGGCTGCTATTACAAAATAAACATAACATGGTTTGTCTTCTGTATATGGCCTTGTACAAACTTACTTGTGTTATGGGAAATGCTTAAAAGTCCACATGGAGTTAAGGTAGAACTAGGCAAAATGACTACTTGGTATTCCATGTGTAATCTAGGACTTACTGAAAATAATTTTCTGTGGCTGTTGCAAAGAAAAAACTGCCATTTTAAAAAATCTATTTAGGCTGTGAGTGTCTCTGATCGTCAAGAATACAGCTGAGACCCCATCATGTCCATATTAAAACATTAGCACTGCAGAAGGTAATCTCATTTTCAAAAGCTGAGTTTATAATGGACTGGCTGGTGATTATGTACATCTAATTACCCCTTGCTTAGTATGTTTCCCACTTAAAACATGCGGAGACTGTACATGTGAATTGAAACCCAAGATAAAATAGGGACAACTTTTACATGAATTTAATCTGCATCACTTTTATTTTTATTTACGATTTGCTTATTTGAATATTTTCAATTAATTATGAACATATTTTTATACAACTCTAATCTTTAAAAATAACTATTTTTTTTAATGGAGAAATTTAAAATATATTCTATGTGGGCCTCTGCAAAAGCAGGTGTGCTGAGGTTGCACGTCCACCTCTATACAAATGGTTTTGCTGGTTCCACAGGAGAGACTGCTGAATTACTTGATGTTAAGACAGCATCTACAGTGTTAATGCTTGTGCCACCTCTGACAGAGCATGAGGTTCCGTAGTGACTACAGGGCTACTTCTAGGAGGTTCTTGCAAAAGTATTGCTGATGTACAGAGGTGGTTTATAAAACTCTGTGGCTCTCTGGAGTAAAATCTTTACTACCATGGCAGAATATTCTGTATCAGCAGTCTTTCTTGAACGAGTAGTGACTGATTAGATTAGACGGAGAAAAATGATAGCTTGACTGGGAAGGGAATGTATGGCAATGCCCGGAGAACAAAAAGGATGGGAGGAAAAATTATGTCCACTTGTTTCACAGGTGCCAGAGAGCATTTGTAACTCTGTTTTTTTCCTGAGACTGACTTGAGGCAGATACTCAGTGTATGATTAACCCTGTATCTTTCTGAACAGCTGCGTAGTTCTGCTCTTATTTAACAGCATGGAGAACATTGTAGTTTGGCATGGGAGTAAGATTAACACTGAGATTTCTGCACCTTTCTAGGAGAATGGTGGTTTGGTGCTGACATTACGCAGCACTTTGCAAATGCTGACAAGACGGAGCAGTGCTGAGCCCATATCATATCCACTGATTTCTAGAGTAGTATTTCTTTGTGTACAGTTGGAGCAAAAACATGTCAGGCCTAAGGCATATGCAAATTAATGGCATGAGCTCTGAAAGTCACCTGGCTTGTAATACGAAAGATGTTCAGGCAAAAAATCTACAAAGATGAATTCCTAAAGACAAGGTTCTTCATCCATATTTGAGTCAAAGATCTGATTTTCAGTCTGAACACCTGTTTTTCCTCTTGAAGACAATGCAATCTATTAGGACACACCTCTCAAAGTCCTCAGGTCCTTTGCATTTGGGTACCTACTGAGTGGGTTTGAGTACCTACTTGTAACTTATGTTGATATTGCCTTTTTTTTTTTTTTTTTTCCCTTTACCAATGCCAGTTTTGGCAAGTATTCCATTTCTCAGCACTGAACTAAAAAAAAGTAAATACAACACTGTGCTGATTTTTTTTTCTAGCCACAAAAAGTATATGTTTGTGTCTTGAGTATATGTATGACAATTTAATCATTTTGTATGTTGTGCTTGTGTCATGCCACCATTATTTCAGTTGTTAGGCTTTACCTCACTGGCGGAATGATTCTTTCACACAACAAATCCATTTTTTTTCTTCCAAATATATATGAATACATATATAGAGAGCAAACTTGCAAGCAGGGCTAGTTATTGGTATTTTTTAAGCTTAAAGTATACCGTCTGGTGCTGACAAGTACCTAGCACCTCTTCTGGATTTCTTGCACAACTTCATTTAGCTTTTGTAAATTTTAAAAACAAATATAGAGAGACCTATGTGTTTGAAATATAAATGATATATATGGATTAGCATGTAAATGTATATTATTAAACATGCAATGATTTGAATGGTAAGTGAAGTCTAATCTTATGGCTAGCAATGTAATTTATTCAGACTGTATTTTTGTACAGAGCAGTGCACACTAACCTGTTGCCTCTGTGTCCTCTATAAAGCCTAAAACTGTGCCTAGAAATTTCATTTCTGTCTTTAAAGGAAAAAAAAATACAACTAAATGCTTCATGTTGTTGATGGTTTTCCTGATGTTGTTCTTTATTTATTTTTGAGAAGTGTATGGTATGTTTATTAAATGAATTCATCAAAAATGGTTCATTTTAAATGGTCATTGTTAGCAGGGGAAGACACATTTTTTTTAAATCAAGACTTTTAAGTTTGCAGTTTTAATACCATTTCTGCGTTTCACAATTTTTGTAGCTTACATAAAGTTATATGTGAAAAAGTTAACTGAAATAAATAAAAAAAATTGTTACACTAGTTAAATGTGCCTGTGTTGCTCCAAGTGGAATATATATGTACACCGCTGAAACTGGCCTGGTTTTCTGTTAGGCAGGCTGAGAAGGAACAGTTTGTTCAGGCTAATGAATATGCCTGGGATTCAGTTACCATACTAAAGGAGTCTTACCAAAATATACAGAGAAAAGAGAGAGGGAGAGATGCAGGATGGTGTAACCCCTCCATCTCGCCTGCCCATAGAATAAATAGCACAGGGTAGGAGTCTGGATGTCACACGGTCCATAATGCTTTTATAAAAATGCAATTATGGTAACATCAGAAAACCAAATTGCTTTTAATGACAAATAGCAAGGCCATGTGTTGAAATGGAAATCAATACTGAGCACCTGGTGCCAGCAGGGAAATTTTATTCATTATATACACACTTCTTTTTCACACTTCCAATAACTAAGACTTATTTTCCATTTTTATTCTGAATGCCAAGTTACTTTTCACCCTTGGAAAAAAAACAACACTGTTTTTGAACCTGAAACATGGTGTTAGAATAATGGAAAAGCATGTTTAAAACAGTGAAGATGTGATACTGTGTTGTTTCTGATGTTTGATAATGTACTGCCATCCTCTGCATTGCTGGGTACCTCTCACATGAGCAGGCAGCAGGGTGAACAAGGGGCTGCCAACAGAAAGCAACAGGAGAACTCTGCTTGAGCCTCTGCTTGAGCAGGCTGCTGCAATGAGCAAGTACAGGCAGAAGGGTGGGGTGCACAGGGTGGAAACTAAGTAATGGAATAGGAATTTGGAGCAGAGAGTGAGTATGATGGGCAGCAGCGAGAGGGGAAAGGATGGGAGGTGTCTGAAGATTTGTTTTCTTTTGAGCTGCAAGTACAATGAGGGAAGGAAGTTCATAGGGAACCATGGACTCACAGCCACTGGGGAGCAAAGAAGCAAGTCTTGAAGTCTGCATTAAAATTCTGCTTGTAATGGGTGTGGCTTTAGGGGGCATATTGCCCAAATGTTTAACCCGTTTCATGCTCAAATTTTAGATAATCTATGTGCTGTCTATATGTTGCCACTGGGTCAGAGGGACCTTTTCCCTTTTCAGACCCATAATATGATACTATTGAACTATCAGATTTGATATGTAAATTATTGTGTTAGGCCTGCCACTGCAAGGGAACATCTAAATGCACACAGCTAGACAGCTGGTGTTCATGGCAGACAAGTGCCAGTTGCTTGCTGTCACTGATGATGGGTTCATCTTGGAAGCAGTGTATCCTGGAACAGGTTAATGGAGACCTCTGTGTTTCATGATCAGTATCTTGAGTTGGGTTGAATTCCCAACTGCAATGCAGATCCACTGCCTTGCAGCCTCCTCCCCCTCACCTAAGAAAGGTAATAACTTGGCACCTTTGTGTCAGAGTTGCTGAAGAGTGATATGGCTGAAACACCTCAAGTGTGAGTATTAGGCATCAGAACTTTTCTGAGGCACACTTGTGCATAAGGTTTAGAGTTCAGGGTAAAGCGAACCAAGAGGGAGTGAGAGCATGAATGAGCAGTAAACAGGGAGTCTGTTGCCCCATGTCAATCTGAGGGACACCTGGAAGAAGTGACATTCCCACCTGTAGAAGAAATGGACCCAGAGCCAGAGCAAGGGTGACAAATCCTGCAAGACTCCCAACAGATCTGTAGAGTAAGTTTCAGCTTCCTGAGAGGTGTTTGTCTGCAAAGCAGTCAGCCCAAGCCCTGAACACATTCCCACTGAATGTAGGCTTCCTGCGATGCTTATGCCCTTGTTGGTGCCTTTGGCCACTATGTACTTCTGAGCAGCTTCTGTGTACTGTACTATGCACCATAACTAAAACTCTGTCCTGAAGGGAGATGTGGCCCACTGTGCAATGAAACTTAACCTGGACAGGACATGGTGGGATTTGGGGAGGTCCTCAGCCTTGCCACAGTTCAAGATTAGATGCAGACAGCTGTGTCTCTCAGTGAATATGAAACTAGCTGTAACTGAGATAAATTCTAACAATGCAGCAGGGTACAAAATAATTTCTGCAGTAGCAGACAAGCCTTGGTATATAGCAATGATGAATGGATTTATAAATCCCTTCCTAAATAAGAGAAATATTTTCCAAGTGACTCAGAGCCGCTGAGGGCCTAGATACTTACCTTAGTCTCCAGGTTGCTGTTTTAAGAGCTGTTGCAGAAGGCAGAATCAGAGCCATTATCTGAAATTCTTCTCATTGAGAACAAGTAATGTTATTTTCAAGATAATTTTATAGTATTAGAGTTATTAAAAATACTTACATGTATTCTGTTTCTGAAAGTTTAACTCTTTAAACATAATCTCTTAGCTGCTATGTCTATTTTAGGTTTTGGTTTCTTTTTTCCTTTCAACTGCTTATATTTTTCTCATCAGTAGGAAGAAGAAAGCTAAAACATTTGAGCCACTTTGAAGTTAAGAGAATAGGAAAGCAAGGCTGAACATTATAGTTATCTTGGAATAACAGGACTGGGGGGGGACTAATTTCAGCTCTATCAGCTGATAGCTCAGTAATGAAAATGTCTGAGAAAATGAAATTAATAGCAACTGGGAACTATGGCCCCTCTTTCTTAAGCACACAAACTATTACTATCTGTTCCGATTTCTTCCCTTGATGCTACAAAAAATGAAGCATTTATTTCAGGATTTGTCCTGGTTATAATCTTTTGAAGTAAAGCTGTATAATAAAGTACTTGTTAAACTAATATCAAGAATTTCTAATGGAAATGTTTAGAATACCTAATTTCCAAGGCCTAATTGGAAGCAACTTAAAGTATTACATCAATAAAATTTGCTTGAGGGGAAGCCAAAAGGAATCTATGTAATTAAATATGAAGCCCTAGCTAGAGAAAATTTTTTCACTGCAGAACATCTGAAGAGGTTTGCAGCTGTTGGGTTAAAAGAAAAACTACTGAATTATTCTGAATTTTTTGTAGCACACCGACATTTTAACATAAGAGACCACGCAACTTGCAAAAGGAACAGGCCAGGAGACTCTGAAAAGCGTGTGAACAGATTGCACTCCATTTATTTGAAAACAACCCTTACCTTACTGAAGTGCAATGCCATTCTACTTCCTTCCAAACATCTTGTAATTCTAACACACTTATTTTTATGGGTTTATTTAAAGCTGTAAGAGTGTGACAACATGGTGGTTTAGGCCTCAGATTTTAAAATGGCAGTTCTCTTGGGAACCAAAGGTGCAAATCCAAACTACACTCAGCTCATGCCTTCATCCTGGCAAAGTGTATTTGATGCTATCTGTAGCCTGAGATTCCTTAGTCTCTTGGCGCAAAGCTGAACACCCAAGATTTTGACTGTTCTGTGTCTATACAAAATGAGTCTTTGCGGCAGATGTGGGAAGGGAGAACTGAGAGGGAGCCATTTCAATTTTATTACAGATTCTGCCTCTCTCCCTGCAGTTGTACTCAGTCCTGTGTTTGTCTGTGGGCACTGACGCTCCAAATCAGAGGGGCATGCAGTCCTGCAGCACTGCTACTCAAGGGCTTTGGCCAGCTGCTCTCACAACAGCTGTGAACTAAGGAGTATCTTACTTTTTTTTCCTGCTTCAATCTCTCAATATTTCTGTGCATAAAATGTGAATAAGTAAAGGTATAACCACCTATTCTGGTGGGTGACCAAGCCCCAACCTCCTTAAAACTGCACAAAATGTCACTAAGTGAGCAGTGCTTTGGTGCGGATGTGTCTCTAGCAAATGACCTACAGTCACACACTGAAGATGATGAAGCTCTTTGCACAGGCAAAATTTTCTCAGAAAATAACATATATTATAATGTTGGCAGGGAAAGATATGTAACTCTCATATCCTAGACCTATTCTATATACAGAGAAATAGAATACCATCAAACATGCATTCAACGTATGAACTGAAAAATTCAGAGTATATATCAATGGAGAGTGCAGGGACACCATTCTAGGATGCTATTCACACTATTACTTCTCAGCAGAGCTTGACAGAAAACAAAGTAGGTGTCCAATTTGGTAAGACATTAAGAATGGTGAGGAAAAAAAAATTAGAATCTCACAAAAAAACTAGCAGGCTGAAGGCTTTGGTATTCATAGGGCTGCACATCTCAAAAAAAAACCCCTAGCAATTAGTGAAGAATCACAGAATGGTTTGGGTTGGAAGGGACCTGAGGATTGTCTAGTTCCAACCCCCCTTTGTTTTCTCAAATTTGTATTTAAATGAGGACGTTTTCTTGCTCATCAGGTAAAGTTTACAGCTAATGCTGTTTTGCAAACCCTGTTTTCTGAGAGATCTGAATAGGTACAGGTTAATTGTAAAGAGCTCTTCACACCTGATTCAATTTTGTGGGTCTCCAGCAGCTGAAGCTCCTGAGAATAGTTACAGTAGTTCTCTAAAGATCTCATTTTCAGTATTGCACCAAAAGTTTACAAAAAAGTCAAATCAGCAGCCTCCGCCTCCCAAAGCAGTCCCATATCTGCGGAATTCAAAGCAGGGTTCTCTAGAAGCTGCTAATTGCCTGTCAATCATCTGGCACACTAGCAGTTCACACATTTTTGCTATCGACCTAGCAGATTAATAGTATAACCCAAACAAAGGAACAAAGGCTAAACTGTTCAATTGGGAAGGGTAATGTGTGGTCTTTTCAGGCCAAGATTAACAGAGAAACAGAAAAATGGTGTTCTTTGTAAAAGTAAAGCTGCAGTGACCTTAACTCTGGCAAACAGACTGAATGAGTTCAGCACTATTTGCCAGCAAAACCTGAAACAGCAGTGCCTTTTTTGCCTTTTTTTTTTTTTTTTTTAAGAAAAAAGAAAAGCAAAGCAAACCCCCAAACCTCATATTGAAAAATCATTCCAAACAAAATGAAGTAAAATTAAAATTAATTTGGTTTCACTTTAGAAGTCAGCAGCATAACTAAAATGATTCATAAGCCAGTGCTAGAAAATGTTGACCATTATGCCACAGGCTTCTGCTGAATATATTTTTAGGATCTGTGCAGATCTATTTTCAGGACAATACAGCACTGTTTAAAAAAGAGTTTAAATTTTCCTCTGGTATCTTTGGGACTTGTATTCTTGGATTGAGGTCAATCAGCAGAAGGGTGCTATTATTACTGAAATTAATATTTGTATAGTTATTTGATTATAAATCATAGCTAGGAATTCCAAGGCTAGGACTCCAGTGTGCTAGCACCAAGCCAATGCCAAAGGAGAGCCCCTGAAAGTTTTCATTCCTCTATACTGCAGTTTTCAGTCAAAGCTTCATAATTAAAATTGCAGTGACATTTGCCCTCCAAGTACAAAAGTGTTGGATTAAGAGAGAAAAGTGACTTTTGTGTGGATTGACTACTTGAAAGAGCATTTTAGCTAACTATTGACATTTACTTGGTATTAATTAGTTATCATCTGGAAAAAAAAAAATCCTTTTAGATTAAAAAAGAAAATATACAAAAGTAGTCTTTTGTCTAATTTGATTTCTTCAGTGCATATTTCGTTTCCAAGGCTGTAATTACATAAGGTTCTCCCTTACCTTTGGCTTCTTATTCCTGCTCACCATACCCATGTCCACAACCTCAGTTGTTCTAATACAGTATTTTTCCAGGACTGCTTGATAAATTTGAGCCACTGAAGTGATCCACTACACAATGAAGTGGCTGGGAAATATTTTCATCTCAAACCATCTCAGCAACAGATCAGCAGGGGTGAGAACCAGCAAGCAAGCAAGGTAGAATTGGCACCAGCTACATTGCTGCAGCCAATGCATCATACTATGTCATCCTCAGTCTCTTTATTATGACCCCTTACTGAAGAGAGGAGATACTGTCTTCATGGCAGCTGTTGTCAGTCCCAAATCACTGAATCACAGAATGAAAGGGGTTGGAAAGGACCTCTGGAGATCATCTAGTTTATCTCCCCCCGCCCCCCCCCCCCCCCCGCATCTACTTTCCAAGACAGATTAATCAGAAGCCCTAGGAAATGTTAAAAAGCAAAAATCAGACAGTCTAAAGCAAGAATAAGCTATTGTGATATACTCTGACCTCCCAACAGGCCCAGAAGGCTCCCCCAGTAATTTCCACAGCAATTGCTTTAATCTAGTTTGAGCAGTGCCTCCAGCCTCTGCATTGCTCTCAGTGGCTTTGGCTCAACCTTGACACACCTTTCTTGCTTGTAATCTCATGATCAACTTAGATCTTTATTTGCTGTCAAAGAGTCAGTTCCCATCAAGCAGTAGCAGCATGTTCAGTCACCTTCTCATTTTCGCATCCATGCCACAGTACACTCGGCATGTTGTGGTACCTAGTTCCAGAGAGTATGAAACACATGGTCATCAGATTTCAGCAAGGCTCCTATTTAGGACGAGTCAAGGCCTGAAGTCAGTGTGAAAACACATCCCTAGTGTCTTAAAGATTTGAGTTTTGTCACAGCCAAATGAAAGGAGTACCAGGAGTGGCAGCTTACAGCTAGGTGAGGAGCCCAGTGTTTTACAGGTAGTTTCCTCAGTTGAAATTCTTCATCCCTGCATGTGACTGCCTGAAACACAGCCCTTGTAAAGCAGCAGCATTGGGAGTTTGTAAGATGCCTGTAGTGACTGTGTGAATTGTCTGCAGGAGTCCTCATACCCTCCTGAAAGCTCCACACACTTCATATGGAAATCTGTCATTTTCTTCACTGATATCCTGTTGTGCTGGTTGGGTTCTGGTATGGTGTTGATAGCAAGGGAAAAGCCTCAGGAGTGTCTCCTGTAAGAAGCTACTGAAAGCTCCCCTGGCTGAGGTAGCCAAGGCCAGAACCATTAGGGAGAAAACAGATGCAGCTCTGCGATTAACACAAGAAAGTAATTATGTAAGGCCTGGGCAGAGAGCAAGCAGAAGAGCTGTGTTGGAGAGCTGAAATCACTGCAGATTGCAGATCCCAAGGCTGTCGAGGAGGAAGGGGGAAGAAGGTGCCCTAGCAGAAGTTCCCCTGTGGCCCATGGCAACATGGCAGGCTGTCCACCTGCATTCTTGAAGGAACATGATGGAACATTCCCTGAAGGCACCAGGAGGGGCAAATGTGGACTTGCAGCCCGTGGACTTGGATCATGCAGCCATGGAGGACACTGCACCAGGGGAGGTGACTGTTCCCAATGCATCCCGTAACTCTGTGAAAGCCCTCACTGGAGCAGTTTGCTCCTGACCTCATGGAAAGGGCTCACATCAGAGAGATTCATGGAGGACTCTCTCACATGGGAGGGACCCCGTGGAGAAGCAGGGGAGGTCTGTAAGGAATCCTTCTTCCTGAGGAGGAAGGAGAGACAAGAACCACCAGCCTGTGAACTGACTCTAAACCCCATCCCCTGTTCCCCTGTGGGGAAGGAGGGAGAGAAAAGAGGAACAAAGGGATTTGGGCCTGGGAAGAAGGGAAGGCTGGGGGGTAAGTTATTTAAGCACTGTCTTTTGTTTTGTGTGTGTTCTGTATGCATTTAATTAGTGTTAAATTATTTTTTTTTCCCCAAGTTGAGTCTGTTTTGCCTGTGACCATAAATGGTGAGTGAAACCCTCCTTGTCCTTGTCTCGACCCATGAACTTCTAGGTGGCCTTTGTCCTCCCCACAGTGTGTTTGTGTGGGGGGGTGAGTGAATGGCCATGTGGCTGGTTCTTTGTTGTCATGTTAGACCCAAGCCATGGTATCTATTGTATTGGTGACATCCACAAACTGTACAGTGGATGAAAATGTGGAAACTAGCTTATCTTTCAGAATAATTAATAATTTTTGTGACTGTGTGTTGTTCTAAAGAGTGCAAGTCAGATGGATATCCTGAAGGTATGGCTTTTAAATTTTAAGATAATTTAAATTACCTGCGTGACTCACAGTGCTGCCATTTTCATTCCCTGATCCAATGCACATAATTCACAGAAAGGGATTTTTTAAATGCAGCCACAAGGTTGGATTCAAGTTTTGTTTTCTATGAATATTCTGTAATATTAATTAAAAAAATTTCATTACTAGAGATACTCAATTCAGTAAACTAGTTTATTGGCCTATGAATTCTTGATGAGTTATAATGTATTCACCCTTCTTTAGTGAAGGATGCAATTAACACTGTTTCATCTTATAGTCATAAAAAAATAGGGAACTTCCAGCCTGGAATCAGAGCTGGGAGCCTTTCAACTGCAGTCAAAGAAACTGAAGTAAGAGCATATATTAAGTGCAGGTAGAATGATACTTCAGACCTTAGAAAATCAACTGAGAAGCAGTGAACATTGATGAACATATAAAACTTGCAGAAAGTCTCATTTATTCATTGTGAGTTTCAATAAGGGGTATCTCATTTGTCTGCTACAGAGCAGGAGCAGGATGGATAACCCTATATAATGAATATTTTGGTTCTGGGTTTTTTTTCTTCATCTTGGAACAACACTTCACAGTTGTGGGTATAACCCTTAAATTCCTGTCACCTTAAATGCTAGTCCAAATTGTACCAAATGTGTTGTCTTGGAGTAGCAGAATTCAAGGGTATAAGTGAAGAGAAAAACACAGTTTTTGAAGATCAAGCACTGGATGCCAGGAAAGAAATGAGGAAGGGGTATCGTTTGCTCTTATGACTGAACTGGTTGGAACCTCTTCAACAAGCAGAAATTTCCTCTTCTCAGCCTCCCCCATCAGTATCTAAAGACTAAAGGTAACTAAAACGGAAGGAAAATAGTGACCTCTCATGTCAACATATAAACAATGGAGAATGGATGCTCACTCTGTGGAGACACTGTTTTTAAATATCTGGGTTCGATTTTTTTTTTTTCCCATTGATACTATAAGGCAGATTTAAAAAAAAAGAAAAAGAAAAAGAAAAAAAGAAAATGCAGAGTAACATTTGGATGAGCTACTGAACTTTGCGCCCTGTTGCATCTGATTCTGACAGGCAGTATCTTGAATCAAAATTGCAGACGCTTTTTTTGCAAAACATGCACTCTTTTCCCCCTTCTTTCTTTCAAGAAATGGAAAAATTCTCAGTATCCCAGAACAGCAGGACAGATTTCTCCTGATACTTTAAGGGGCATAAAGAATTGCAGATGTGATACAATTTGGCCTGAAATATCAGAAAAATAAGACCAATACTTTGTGTGCTAGTGGCAAATTTATTACAAAACATTAATACATCACAAAGGCGTTCTTTGTTCTCTCATGTTGACAACTGCAGTTTGCCTTTAGTTACTTATGATGAAATATGTTAGTTTGAGGTGTTCATATGCATATTTTTAAAACCCTTTTGAACAAGCATTAGAACTCTCACTATGCTATTTAGTCTTTGCTGAGAATTGATGAGTCCTGCTGAGCTTTGCTTCAATTTTGACATATATCAGAAGAGATGTGCAATTTGTTTTAGAAACAGATGAGGTTTCAGAAATGCGCTATTTTTGGAGGGAGTGTAAATTAAGATGGTTGATGAACATGTGGCTACTTGTGCTTCTGCTGTGTAACGCAGTAGAAATGTGCTTCTGGGAACAATACTGCTGAATGGGCTTGTAATGGTCACTTAATGATAAGGAAAGAGAGAAGAAAGGTTTGGATTACTGCAGAGAAAAGGATGCTTTTGGCAAGGCAAGTGATTGCATTTCAGAGCTGGTTTTCAGGGGGACAGTGGGTGGCACTGGCAAAGCTTTTCACAGAAAGACAGGACAATGTCTTCTATTCTGATTCTGTTGCTGCTCCCCTTGCCAGGGCTGCTGATAAAATAGAAATATGGCTAGATTTATACAGCCTTTCAGATAACTGCATGTTATCACTTTCTTTTGTCCATACAGAAGCCCTCTGCTGGCTTGTACCTTTCTTCCAGCTCAACTGCCATCAGTCTTGCAGGGTGAAAGTTGAGGTCTTGGTATGGTAGATTCTGGACAGCCTCATCAGACACGAGAGTCAATGAAAGTCCCTTACTTCAAGAATTAATTTGGGCTTTAAACATAAGCACTTGTAAATAATCCATTTTATTAATTACCATTGTAGGCTACAGCCTGGCCCTAGATTGTCTTTCTCTTTGATGTTTCTAACACTGACAAAAAGACCAAACCTCTAACTCCCTTTCATTATGTATCAGAAAAATCAGCCTTATGTAGTTATTGAGTATTTCATAGTGTCATGGTGGATTGGGCTTGCAAGGTGTTGGTAGTAGGGGTGCTAACAGGGGTTGTTTCTGTGAGAAGCTGCTAGAAGCTTCTCCTGTGTCCAACAGAGCCAATACCAGATGGCTCCAAGATGGACCCACCACTGGCCAAGGCTGAGCCCATCAGCGATGCTGGTAGCACCTCTGGGATAGCATATTTAAGAAGGGGGGAAAAAAGCCTGCACAATTGCAAACAGAGAGGAGTGAGAATATGTGAGAGGAACAACTCTGCAGACACCAAGGCCAATGATGCAGTAGGGAGAGGAGGTGCCCCAGGCCTAGAAGCAGAGATTCCCCTGCAGCCCATGTGAAGACCATGGTAAGGCAAGCTGTCCCCCTGCAGCCCATAGAGATCAACAGTGGAGCTGATCTCCACCTGCAGCCTGTGGAGGACACCATGCTGGAGCAGGTAGATGCCTGAAGAAGGCTGTGACCCTGTGGGAATCCTGTGCTAGAGCAAGTTACTGTCAGGACCTGTGGACCCACTGAAAGAGCTCACCCCGAAGCAGGTTTTCTGGCAGGACTTGTGACCCTGTGGGGGACCCAGTCTGGAGCAGTCTGTTCCTGAAGGACTGCCCATGGCAGGGACCCACGCTGGAGTAATTTGTGAAGAACTGCAGCCCGTGGGAAGAACTCACATTGAAGTTCATGAAGGACTGTCTCCTGTTGGAGGGATCCCAGGCTGAAGCAGGGGAAGAGTGTGAGGAATCCTCCTCATCCTGAGGAAGAAGGATCGGCAGAGACAACATGTAATGAACTGACCACAACCCCCATCCCCCATCACTCTGTGCTGCTTGGTGGGGGGGAGGTAGAGAAATAAGCAGTGAAGTTCAGTCTGGGAAAAAGGGAGGGGTGGAGGGAGGGTGTTTTAAGATTTAGTTTTATTTCTCATTACACTAGTCTGATTTGATTTGCAATGAAGTGAAAGAATTTGCCCATGTCGAGTCTGTTTTACCCGTGACAGTAAGTGCTGAGTGATGTCCCTGTCCTTATGCCAATCTACCAGCCTTTTGTTTTATTTTCTCTCTCCTGTCCAGCTGAGAAGGGGAGTGACAGAGCAGCTTTGGTGGGCACCTGGCATCCTGTCAGGTTCAGCATGCCACATATAGGCTGCATCTGTGGATCTACAACTGTTTTTAAAATTTCCTACTACTACAGCACACAATGGATTTCTTGGACTTCAAATCTTGAAAGAAGCCAAATCCTACTGCTTCTTGGCATGTTCTATAAGTGCTGGATCAGAAGAAAACTACTATCGTTTAACCGCTTTTTAGTTGTAGTCCAATAGTTACAGTCAAGAGAAATGGTAAATATTATATTTGACCCCAGATATTGTAAATGTCTCTAGTAATTTCAAATAAAAATATGCCAGCAGTTGCTCAGAATATCTGTTTCTGGTGTCGACTGCATATTCTTTTTCTGGGAATGGGAAAGAAAATTGTCTTCTCCATAGGTTTCTATGGTACTAGAGTGATTTATCTCCTTTTCTTTCAACATGCTAGAAGACTGTGAGATCCTGAACCATGCCCTCAAATGAGTCCTAATGAACCATGTGTACAATGGAGCAGTAAAAGCAAGGAAATCAGGGAAAGCAAAGGAAATTATTATTACTGCCTTCTATAATAATGATGATGACTGCCAGAGCTAGTTACATGTCTTTAGTATAAAACGTCTCCACACTCTTCCCACAAATTTCTCACATCCTAAGTGGGGAGAATCATTATATCTGCATCTTTTCTCAACATATAACAATTGTATCTTTCAGACAACAGAGATATCACAGGGATACGTAATTCCAACTCACAGGGATACGTGATTCCACCCCATACAGTCACATTCTGGAAATGAGATTAAATGGACGAGGTAAAACATTAATTTCCATGAGTTTTCTACTTAATTACCATCCCAAACTACTGCAAGATCATCAAGCATGACGAAGAATAAGAAGAAAAAAGTTGTCTTTGGTATTTTACATTCAGCAGCAGCCACACTACACTTATCTACAGTAAAAATGCTTGCACATCTGCTTTCTTCCCAAGGCTTCAATGCATACTAATTATTTTCTCATGTATATTAACTAGGACTTTATAGCTTTTGCTGCTTTATGCACTGTTTCAAACCTTTATCCCATAGTTTTTCTGCTAACTTGCTTGCTTAGAACTGAATTTTTTTTTTATTTTTTTTTTTTCATAAAAGTCTGGTGCAAATTCCTTTTTGGACATGGGCAGAGTCTTGTAAGTTTACTAATACTGCATAGTATTAAGATCATATTCTTTAGCAAAACCTTACATTTCCTTGTGTGAAGCACTGAAGTATACTAAACTGAATTTCCTTGTTTCATGATGTTTCATTTGCCACCAGGTCCCTCTATAAAGTCCAAGAGATTTATTACAAGCCCCAAACAGATGACTAACCTTAACATCACACATACTTGGTACAGTTTACAGATGCTACAGTTATTTAAAGGAGAATACAGCTCTAAGTTTTACACTTGTTTTCCTGGTTCCACTTCCCACAATTCCCTCTCTCTGCCTTGTTTTACTTGACTTTCTAGTAAAACATCATCTTATTTGAAACAATTCACCAGTCTTTGATGTATCACCCTGATATTTATTGAGATTTTGGTCTGCATTTTTATATTCAAGTGAGAAATGTGTATTTTTTCCTGTTGCTCATAGGAAGAGTAACATTCCTTCAGCATACAGAGTCATGATTAAAGTCAGCAGTTTCCTCTTCTCTCTTCCCATTTAGCCAGCACTGGAAATATCCTTTTCTATATTACTGCTTGACCTAAATAATATGTAATTCACAATTGGTATTAATGCTGCATCTGGCCATTACACCTTGCTCTGCTTCACTAGCTCTCTCCATGGTCCAGAGGTTGCCTTTATTAGCAGGTCAGCCTGAGAAGTGAGCCTGCTAAGAAAGAACTGCAAATAGGATTCCCAGTCCCCTCCTAACTGTTCTGACATATTATCTAATCTTTGCAAGCCCATAAAACTTTAAGATGAGAACTACCTACACATTTAACTTTATGATACAGTCACACTTTGCTGATTTTGAGCTTTCTCTCCACGTACATATAACTCTACCAGATCCAGTTTTTAATTTATTGTGGGAATCAGAGGGTGAAGATAATATATTCCAGGTAATGCACTCAAAACATTTATCATTGCTAGTTAACAGCTAGAACCTTATTGTATTATGTGTTAAAGAGCTTTTCACATTCTCTTGTGTAGTGAAAAAGATGTGGCCTTTTGCAGGGGACTGTATGTGCATTTGGCTAGGCCAGCTCATCCCACTGAAAGACAAAATCAAAACCCATGGCTTCTGTTTTAAAACAGTTACACTCAGTCCATGGCATCCTACACTGGTTCACAGATTCAACATGTAATGCTTTAAATAAAGCTAGACTCCAGAAATTGATTCTATAAAAGGGTAGTATGGGGAGTTTCCACATTTGCAGTGTCATTATGGCACTTTTTCACTTTGCTTATGCATTATTTTTATTCCTGCCTTCCATTTTCCAGCCCTACACCTGCACCCTGGTCAGGGAAAATTACCTCTTCCTGAGTGATTTGAGGGAGCTGTGGGTTTTTCAGAAGTTGCTTTACCTTTGTAAAATTATGTCCACTACCACCAGTACAAAGAAAGAACACCTTAAAGTTTAAGGTTACTCAAGTGATTATGAGAACATCCCTGAATCTTTTCATGTTAGTCTTCCTCATTTTTACATTGAGGTGACGGTTTGTTAACTTTCTGCTGGAATCACAGAGTTGTAGTGATCATGTGGTTTGGAGGGGCCTCTGAAGGGCAGTCCTTACTCAAAAAAGGGTTAGCTAGGCAAGGTTTTCCAGATGAGATTTGAGTAACTCCAAGGATGGAGTTCCCACAGTCTCTTTGTTCATCACTGGAACAGATCCCTGTTCCGGTGTCTGACCACCCATTTTCCTTGTGACCAACTTCCTGTGTTCCAATTTGTCCCTAGTGCCTCTCATCTTTCCACTGCACATCATTGAGGAGAGTTTGTCTTCTCTACATCTTGCTATTAAATAGCTGTAGACACAGTATATCCCTTGAACTGTCTTCTCTCTGGGCTTGTCCCTAGGTCTCTCAGCTTGCCCCCATATGACAAGTGCTCCAGCCCCTGGACCACCCTGGCTGTCCTGTGCTGGACATGCTTGTATATATTTCCCCTAATTTGGCTATAAGACTGCTGTGGGAAGACACATCAAAGTCCTTACTAAACCAAAGAAAACCAACATTCACCACTCTCCTGTCATCCATGCTACCAATTATTTCTTTATAACTCCATCTGGCTATTCCCAGTCACCTTCTTAATCTTGATGCAGTTGGAAGCAAATAAGAAATTAAAGCTTTACATCTAGTTTGAGTAAAATCTGAGAAACTGGTATCAAAGTGACAAAATCTGGCTGAATATTAATGGAGAAACCCCTAGAATCATAAAATGTTTTGGGTCAAAAGACACCTTAAGGATCATCTAGTTCCAACATCCCTTCCATAGGCAAGGAAATCTACTGAGCTATTTCAGAGTAGAACCATATTTTGCTTTTAACATTGCCCAGGCTTATCCAGCTAGTGTAAAAAGCCAAAACAACACCACATGCTTTTTGTGGTAGAAGGAGTCATATGACTACAGATAGAGCTGAAGGCTTTGGAAACAACTCCAGTATGAAAAAGTTTATGCTCTTCATACATGTACAGTTGCCATACTATTGATTGGTCTGAACAGATTGTATTAGATGAGATCTGCTGCCTTGTATTCAAAGCTTGTTATATCTGTACAGTTATTGAATTTCCTGAAGTGTAGGGATTGCAAATAATTTAATTTCAAACTGCAATCCATTCTTAATCTTAACTGCTTTCTTAGGCAATTTAATTTAATATTCAAGACTTTAGATTCCTTATAGAATCATAGAGTGTCTAGGGTTGTAAGGGGCCTTAAAGATCATCCAGTTCCAAATCCTCTGCATGGGCAGGGACACCTCCCACTAGACCGGGTTGCTCAAAATCCCATCCAACATGGCCTTGACTTCTTCCAGGGATGGGGCGGCCACAACCTCCCTGGACAACCTATTCTAGTGTCTCACCACCCCTACACTAAAGAATTACTTCCTAATAGCTAATAAAATCTACCCTTTTACAGCTTAAAACCATTACCACTCATCCTATCACTACACACCCTGGTAAAAAGTTCCTCTCCAGCTTTTCTGTAGCCCCTTCAGGTACTAGAAGACCGCTATAAGATCTCCTCAGAGCCTTCTCTTCTCCAGGCTGAACAACCCCAACTCTGCTTCAGCCGTCTCATTATCTTTGTGGCCCTCTTCTGGTCTTGATCCAAGAGCTCTATGTTTTTCCTGTGTTGAGGGCTCCAGAACTGGACACAGTACTCCAGGTGGGGTCTCACAAGTGTTGAGTAGAGGGGTAAAATCACTTTCCCTTGACCTACTGGCCACACTTCTTTTGATGCAGCCCAGGATATTGTTGGCTTTTTGGGCTGCAAGTGCACATTGCCAAGTCATATTGAGCTTTTCATCAACCAGCGCCCCCAGGTCCTTCTCCTCAACGCTGTTCTCAATTAATTCTGCACCCAATCTGTATTTGTGCTTGGAATTTCTCCAACCCAGGTGCAGGACCTTGCACTTGGCCTTATTGAACTTCATGAGGTTGGAATGGGCCCACCTCTCAAGCCTGTCCAGGTGCCTCTGGATGACATCCCTTCCCTCCAGCGTGTCAACCTCACCGCACATGTTGGTATCATTGGCAGTCAATGCCACTGTGCATGTTGCTGACAGAGATGTTAAACAGCCCTAGTCCTAGTGCTGACCCCTGAGGAACACCACTCATGACTGGTCTCCACCTGGATATTGAGCCATTGATCACTACTCTCTGGGTGCAATCATCCAGTTAATTCCTTATCCATCAACTGGTCCATACATCAAATCCATATCCTTCCAAATATAAGACCAGGATTTCATACAGGACAATGTCAAAGGCTTTGTACAAGTCCAGATAGATTACTTCAGTTGCTTTTCCCTTGTCTACCAATGCCATTACCCTATCATAAAAGGCCACCAAATTTGTTGAATGTGATTTGACCTTGGTGAAGCCATGTTGGTTGCCACCAACCACCTCCATGTTTTTCATGTGCCTTAGCAGAGCCTTCAGGAGGATCAGCTCCATGATCTTGCAGGGCACAGATGTGAGACTGGCCTGTAGTTCCCTGGGTCTTCTTTCCTTCCCTTTTTGAAAATGGGATAGTGTTATTTCTGGGTGAATATTTTTTGAGATAACTCCTGCTTGCCTTGCCTCTTTAAAGTTGTCTAGCACATATTTAGCTCAAGAAAAGAAAAAAGAGGAAAGGGAAGGACCTTATAAGTATTCCCATTTGCTTGGTAGAATTTGATCACTTTGTTTATAATTATCTCTACTTTGGAAATGTCAGTGTTATAAGGTTAATAAGTCCCACTTTCTGCAGCAAGTATGTTTGAAGGAGACTGAGTGGAAGGAAAACCCTTCCATTTCCCTTTAAGTTGCTAAGGTGTTACAGGCTGCTGCCAGCTGCACCTTATGAAATACTAAGAACACCTTATTAATTACTTCAGTTTTTGCACTCCAGTTTTCCTCCTACATGACTTATGCTAGGGATTATATTAATGTTTAATCTAAATGTAAAGGCTAATTAACAAGAATTCAGTGGGATTTATTTCTGTTTATACAATTGGAAATAGCAGTGAACAGTTTTGCTGCTCTTTCATAAGAAAGGCATGCATAGCTAGGGAGCATTCATTCCCATTCATTATTGGAAAATTATTTCTCTTTTAGATTATTGATTCTTCTTTTCCTAATGTATTTTTAGAATTTTTCTTAAGTAAAAATAACTCCACTGCTATCTCTTTAGGCATCTCCAGGTAGAAAGTCTTTAATTTTCTGACACACCTTTGTCATCATAAATAAATGCCACTGTGAAATGCAAATGCTCGGAGTGAGGAATTACCACTTAGTGAAAGGAAATACATGTGTATGATTTTGTTTGTAACGAATTAATAGCAAAGTTCATACATTTGCTCATCTAGGTCTGTTAATATGGGTAGACCTTTTCTGTAGGTACCCAGTCCTGAAAACTTGGGATGACAATTTTTCATAAGTGACTCCAGTTATACAAGCTTAGAAGCGTAACTGAAGAGATCTAAAGAAAACCCTCTTTTTAAAAAGAGAGAGATGATTTTCTCTGAAACTCTCAGACTGATCTCAAGCCGAGTGTCAAAAATATCATAGGTGTGTTAGGAATAGTCACTGTGAAAACTCTTTGTTTTGATGTAGACTGCTTTATAGAAGCAATGATCTATAGAAGGGCTTCTGTTGATGTAATATCCAAGAATAACACTCCACCTTGACAAACCATTACCAGACCTCTAGTGTGGAAAGAGAAGGCTCCTCTAATGAGCTGGAAATGAAAACACCTGGCTATTATTCATTAAGAGCTTCTCTATGCATCAGGTGAAGCTTTACACAGCTGCCTTAATAACTACAAGGTTTCATTCTTACATTTACGGCTGCTGGCAGACGTCTTTTGGTCATTTTGTAGTGTTTTAACACTATGAATTCTGGGACCTTCTTGAAAGATCAGAACTACGTAAGGTATGCTTATATATATTGCTAGAAGGATGTGAGCTGTCTGAACAATCAGATTAAAACCACAAACAAAACTGTGTAACTGCTTATGAGATGACTTGATAAAGTATTCCATATAAATTTTTTTATATGCATAGTCTCCAGCTTGCCTTTTTTTTTTTTTTTTTTTTCCAGATGAATGCAATTACAAAGGCATAGAGGGACCTTTGCTAGCTAGTACATATTTCCATTGTGAACAATTTTATATGTCACTGTTACTCTTCTCTATCATGGATCTTCCTTGTGCCTCCTTCCACTGTAATCCTTGAAAACCCTCCAGCATGCTCATCTCAGTCTTCAAAAATGTGTTGACTGTGGTCTTCTAACATGTTCTCCCTTGCCATGCAGTACATAGAGAAGGCTGAGGTACTTAATGACTACTTTGCCACTGGCAAAGGCTCTAGTCACACCATCCAAGTTAGAGAAGGTGAAGGCATGGACAGTGAAAAGGAAGATCTCCCCACTGTAGGAGAAGAGCATGTTCATGATCACCAGGTCTATGGGACCTGACAGGATTCATCCATGGGTCCTGAAGGAACTGGCTGAGAAAGTTGCAAAGCCTCTGTCCATCATATTTGAAAAGTCTTGTCAGTCTGGAGAAATCCTCACTGACTGGAAAAGGGGAAACATAACTCCCATTTTCAAGAAGGGAAAAAAGGAAGACCTAGGGAACTATAAACCAGTCAGTCTCATCTCTGTGCCTGGCAAGATTGCAGAGCAGATCCTCCTGAAGGCTGTCCTAAGGCATGTGAGGAAAAAAACAGGTGTGATTGCTAATAGCCAACATGGCTTCACCAAGGGCAAATCCCACCTGACTATTTTAGTGGCCTACAATGGAGTCATGGCTTGGGTGGATAAAGGAAGAGCAAACGTAGTCATCTACGTGGACTTGTGCAAAGCCTCCAACATTGTCTCATACAACATGCTGTTATCAAAACTGGAATTGTATCAGCTCAATGTCCACATGGAGACCAGTGAAGAGTGGTGTTCCCCAAGGGTCTGTGCTTGGACCAGTGCTATTTAACATCTGTCAGTGACATGGACAGTGACATTGAGAGCACCCACAGTAAGTTTGCTGATGACACCTAAGTGTGTGGTGCACTTGACACACTGGAGGTAAGGGATGCCATCCAGAGGGACCTGGACAGGCTTCAGAAGTGGGCTCGTGCAAACTGCATGAGGTTCAAAAAGGCCAAGTGCAAGGTCTTGTACTTGGGTAGTGGCAATCCCAAGGAGAAATACAGGTTGGGTGCAGAATGGATCAAAAACAGTCCAGAGGAGAAGGACTTGGATGTGATAGAGGATGAGAAGTTCAATATGACCTGGCAATGTGCACTTGCAGCCCAGAAAGCCAATGATGTCCTGGGCTGCATCAAAAGAAACATGGCCAGCAGGTCAAGGGAGGTGATTCTCCCCCTTTACTCAGCTGTCATGAGACCCCACCTGGAGTACTGTGCCCAATTCTGGAGCCCCCAACATAAGAAGGACATGGAGCTCCTGGAAAAAGTCCAGAGGAGGGCCACAAAGGTAATCTGAGAGCTGGAGCACCTCTCCTATGAAGACAAGCTGAGAGAGTTCAGGTTGCTCAGCCTGGAGAAGAGAAGGTTTGAGGAGACCTTATATCTGTCTTCCAGTGCCTCAAGGAGCTACAGGAAAGCTGGGGAGGGACATTTTATCAGGGCTTATAGGGAGAGGACAAGAGGTAATGGATCAAAACTGGAAGTGGAGAGATTTAGGTTAGACAATAGGAGGAAATTCTTTAGTGTGAATGTGGTGAGGCACTGGAACAGGTTGCCTGGAGAAGTTTTGGAAGTCCCATCCCTGGAAGCATTCAATACCAGGTTGGATGGGGTTTTGAGCAACCTAATCTAGTGGGAGGTGTCCCTGCCCATGCAGGGGGGTTGGTACTAGATGATCTTTAAGGTCCCTTCCAACTCAAACCATTCTGATTGTCAGAGTAGTACAGAGTCCTGCTTTCATGCCATATGCCAGTGGTTTCCCTAAAGACAGTGATAAAGTTCCATTGCCTCAAACAAAATTCACAGACGGAGCTTTTTTCTGAGAAAACATTTTCTTTTTACCAGTGTTTTGAGTTTTTTTTCCCTTTTGCCATGAGGTTGCAGAGATAAAATTTCATTCTTAAGACATTTACTTTTATCTATAGAAGCCAGATCATATCTGATACCACCTTTCTAAATGCTGAACAAACATCACTTGCCTGAAAGAAATGTGCTTGCATATTTTTTCCTCCTTTTAATCCCAAAACAGAGGAGATAATATTTAAAACTGCAGCCAGTGGCTGTGAAACACAACAAAGTAAACTCAGCTTTGTCCAGCTTCCTATTTGTCCAAGTCTTCTTTTAAAAGAGAAGGTCTCTTCTACCTCCCTCTTTTAAAAATTATTTTCTTGCATACCCTGGAATATCTTGATCTTCCAGTCATCCTGTAAAACCCATCTACTGAATTTGTTTTAGGAGAGAATGTGGGAAGGAATTCTGGAATTATGGTGTTTTTGTGGCTTGTCAGATGAAGTGAGTTATTAATCTGTACCAAATATTTGTTCCTTATTGATGCTAGAATTATGATTGTTGTAAATTGATGTCTCATAGAGAAGGATCTCGAAAAGACCATCTTTACTCTTCAAGTCTGGCTTACGGGTGATTTGTGATGACTTCTCAGAAGTTTTCCATGTAGTACAGTTCACTTAATTGGAAGCAGTAAAAATTTCACATAGGGGAATACGCCTGGTACAGGTCAGTCTGGTACTCTTACTAGCTAAGTGGCATGTCAGAATGTAAAAATCAATTGAAATACTGGCATTGCCTGCAAGTTGGAGTACTCTACAGGTACAAAGTGGTACTTTAAAATTTAATTCTGGTTGTGGTGTCCTCCATTTGTCTGACTCATTCTTTTTTTCCTGCTCTGCTGTGGCTATTAAACAAATCAATCCTAACTCATTATAGATCCTAAAGCATATTCTGGAAACTTATTTTAAAATGGTTAATAAAACAAAAGGTAATATACAGCATATCAACACAAAGTTGTCCTCTGAGCCAGTGGTAATAACTTGTAATAACTTAATAGGCCTTTCTGCCCCTTCCACTGATTCATGTTGATTCTCCTGAATTTAAAAAACAACAATAATGGGAAAAAAACACTTAGAAAACCTCTTTTTTTCCCTGGGAATCCCCTTTTCATCATTAATTGCTTTAATTTGATTTTTATCCAGCAATTCTTGCAAAATTCACTGTGTTTTCAGTCTTGTATTTCTGCTAGCAAAGCTTAATGGGCTCTTAATTAGAGAGCTGGCCTAATTACGGATACTTGCCTCACCAGCTCTACCTCCAAGTATTACTTAAAAGTAAATGTAGTGATTTGTCCCTAATGTTCTAATTTTTCTTTAGGCTGTGCCAAGTAACCCACAAAGTTATGGATTCATTTATTTAATCCTTGCATTTACTGTAGTATGTCAATGTTCCTGTCTGGATTGTTCAGCTCTGCTGTTGCTGTTAGTTTATCATCATGCACAACAATTTTGGGGTTTGGTACTGTTGCGCTTTAAACAAGTTTCACAAGAACCCAGTAGCAATTTTCCTGTGTATTTCTATTGCGTATTTGAGTCCTAACTTGTGGGGTTTTTTCCAGCATTTCTGGTTTTTGAGAGCTGATTTGGAGGTCCCAAAAGGTCTCTGATTTTAACAGTCCTTTGCTAAACACCTTCTGCTGAACAAGTTCAGCCCAGGGAAGTGGTTAAGTCAGCATCCCTGGGGGTATTTAAAAGATGTGTAGATGTGGTGCTTAGGGACATGAGTTAGTGTTGGACTTGGCAGCGTGTGAGGTTAATGGTCAGACCTGATGATTTTAAAGGTCTTTTCCAACCAAAACAATTCCATGATTCTATGATTCAAGCTTGTCTCAAGTTACCTCTCTGAAGCAATGACGACAGTACAAGGGGCTAAGCTAACTTTCAACTAGTTTCCCTGCTGCTGCTACCTCTGTGCTGATAGATCAAGGCGTACAGTTTGCTATAAAACCCACCTGAGAAGCTAGGTGAAGTCTTAGGAGATTAGCTCATGCTGAGCTCTTTACTGCTGTGGTTATGATGACAATGAGTGCTTAGTTCAAAGTGTGGCTACACGATCTCCTTCACTACAGTAGCTGTGGGACCACTATGCACTACAGCAGACAGAGGAAGCACAGGCTGAAATAATTAGCTGCTTTGAGTCTGTCATACTGATGTATTTGTTTCTCACATGAGAGCTTGCCTCTACTTTCTCTTATGTCCAGAGTTGCCTCCTTCTATTTTCAGCTGGTTTTAGGGATATAGTTCGCTACAATTCAGATACTAACACTTGTAAACAGCCACCTCTCCTACACCTTGAGTCCCTTGAATGGTTAGTTTTGTTTGAAAAAAAGGTACAAGTCCCAGTATAAATTCTTTCACCAGTAGTATCTGTCCTGGGTCTTAAAGACATTTGATTAATGTGGGAAACAATGGAAATGCTGCTAGATTATAAGCCACAAAAGTTTTTGATCCCTGTTTGACCATACTGGATTGCTTTAGCTATTTTGTTAGGTGAAGGTTTTTATGGGAAAGTCTACAAATAGATTTTTATTAGTTAAGAAAAGGGACAAGCTATGAGTAGACAAATGTTTCCTCAGGTCTAAACCAGAACCAACAAGCTTAAAATACATTAGGGAAAAAAAATGTTACTACTTCCTTGTGTAAATCACTTCACCTCTCTCTTAATCTTTTTATCCTCCCTATCTTTGTCTTGGCTTTTTAGGTCATGAGCTTTTCAGGAAAAGATATGTTCTTTCCCTATATGTTTGTATAACCTATCACAAGGAAGTCCTTTTCTTGACTGGTGAGGATGTGGGCACCTCCTTACAATACATTTTTCTCTTTATCATTTGACTGCCTGAGTGTGGGCAAGTTCCCTACCTGCCATTATGTAGCACAAAAGGCTCTTGGAGCTCTCATTTAACTGTCCTGTACCTGTGTCATACAATTAAAAAATGCAAAGCAAATACCTTGAACTATTTTTTTCCCCACTCTTGAAGCAAAAGATGTAACATAAGAAGCTTTGACTATTTAAAGGAAACATCCTACAAATTCTAGGTCTGGAAGGCCAAGTACTGTATCTGAATACTTAGGGAATAATTTTATTAGGTCATAGAAGATAAAAACATGGTTAAAAAGCCTCCATAATTCTCAACAAGAAGACCTTCCATTTTAGTATAGAAAAGGAATTACTTTTGTTGTAGTATCTGTAAACTTCTATGCTGTCCTGTGTTCAAACAGCCTCAGTATTATGGGGCAAAGGAAAGCAAAATTCAAAGTAATGTTTATTATGGCATTATCCATGCAATTTCTGCAACATACTGAACATTATTTGGGATATTCCTACTCTGTCCGAGTCCTAGCTTTAAACACAAATGGGTAGTAAGAAAACTTAAGGGAATCTAATACTATTAACTCTTTTGTATTCTTCACTGCAGTGTAATATGTTTCAGATTAAATGGGGTATTATAAAGCATCTAAAAATATCTTTAAGAAACATTGTCAGTAGATGTTTCATGTCCTGGTTTGAGCCAGGATTAAGCCAATTTTTCTTTTCACTGATTTTTTTTTTTTTTCCTTCAGTAAGCTTTCTTTTAACTAGCAACTGTGTAGTTTAGTTTTCAATCCAGCCAAGTCTCTCTCTTTTTCTCTCTCTCCTTCCCTACCTGGGTGGGGGGGGGAGGGGATCGAGAGCATTGTTGTTGGACCTGAGTCAAACAAAACCTGTTTACAGATATTATTTATAGTTTTGGAGGTAAGTGGTAACTGTTGTTTACTTGCTTATCTTAATAAATTGTTTTTCCTGGAGGAAAAAAAAAAAACAAGCCAGTACCCATTGCAATTGCTGAACTACTCATAGAAGATGTGCTGAGTCACTGATAAATAATTCACTTAGGCCTGAAACCATCCTACAAGCCAATTTTTATCCGATGCAGATACTTCACTCTTTCGTTCACCTGCCCTGCTTAGGTTACTAGGGGCACAAAACAAGAACAAGACTGGCAATCTAGTCTAATGGAGCGAAAGAAAAGAAAAATTCCCTCCCTCCCTGAGAATTACTGACCTATCAGCCTCACCTCTGTGCCTGGGAAGATCGTGGAACAGATTCTCCTAGAAGACTTGCTAAGGCATGTGAAAGACAAAGAGGTGATCCAGGACAGCCAGCACAGCTTTACCAGGGGCAAATCCTGCCTGACCTAGTGGCTTTCTACAATGAAGTGACTACATCAGTTGACCAGGGAAAATCAGTGGATGTCATCTATCTGGACTTCTGCAAGGCCTTTGACACGGTCTCCCACAACATCCTTCTCGCTAAATTGGAGAGATACGGGTTTGACGGGTGGACTGTTCAGTGGATAAGGAACTGGCTAGATGATCACATCCAGAGGGCAGTGGTCAACTGCTCTAAGTCCAGATGGAAAACAGTGACAAGTGGTGTCTCTCAGGGGTCAGTGCTGGGCCCAGTGCTGTTTAATATCTTCATTAATGGTATTGATGGTGGCATGGAGAGCACTCTCAGCAAATTTGCTGATGACACCAAGCTGGGTGGGTGGTCGACATGCCAGAGGGACAGGATGCCATCCAGAGGGACCTGGACAAGCTGGAGAAGTGGGCCCAGGTGAACTTCATGAGGCTCAACAAGGCCAAGTGCAGGGTCCTGCACCTGGGCCGAGGTAACCCAAGATATGAATACAGGCTGGAGGAGGTCACACTTGAAGCAGCCCTGTGGAAAAAGGCCTGGGGGTACTAGTGGATCAAAAGCTGGACATGAGCCACCAATGTGCAGCTGCAGCCCAGAGGGCCAGCTCCATCCTGGGCTGTATCAAAAGAAGTGTGGCCAGCAGATGGAGAGAGGTGATTCTGACCCTCTACTCTGCCCTGGTGAGACCTCACTGGGAGCACTGCATCCAGCTCTGGAGCCCCCAGCACAAGAAAGATGTGGACCTGTTGGAGCGTGTCCAGAGAAGGGCCACAAAAACGATCTGAGGGCTGAAGCACCTCTCTTACGGGGCCAGGCTGAGGGAGTTGGGGTTCTTCAGTCTGAAAAAGAGAAGGCTCTGGGGGGCCTCATAGTGGCTTTCCAGTACCCAAAGGGGGCCTACAGGAAAGCTGCGCGAGGGGGGGAGGTCTTTTTACAGGGGCTCGCAGTGAGAGGACAAGGGTTAATGGTTTTAAGCTGAAAGAAGAGAGATGTAAGTCAGAGATCAGGAAGAAATTCTTCAGTGTAAGGGTGGCGAGACACTGGAACAGGCTGCCCAGAGATGTTGTGGGGGCTCCATCCCTGGAAGTGTTCAAGGGCAGGTTGGATGGGGCTCTGAGCAGCCTGTTTTAGTGGGAGGTGTCCCTGCCCATGCAGGGGAGTTGGAACTCCCCTTAAAGATCATTTCTTTAAGGTCCCTTCCAGCTCCAAAAATTCTGTGATTAAACTGCCATAGCATTGGATTGTTCCAATTACAACATGTCAAGCTACATTATTTAGCATCAGGAGACATTTCAGTTTTACTCTTCTCAAACAACTGCATCCCTTTTTTTAATTACTGTTGTTGGTAAAGAGCTTGGGAATAATATAAAACTTGAAAAATTAGTAGTTGATTTTGGATGTGCTGTCATGATTTAGATGTTGACATGGATTTCAAGTGAGCCACACATTGCACAGAAATTGCTGGGAAGTAGAGTCTGTTCCAGGCATTTGGTATTTGAGTTGAACTTGGCAATAGATTTGGTCTCACCTGCTAAGCACACATCATTTTCCCAGCCATGCCATAGTAGTACTGTTGACTGGATCTGGTATGACCAGATATTTTGAAGAAAAATGAAAGAAGCAGTAGGTGATCCTGTGCAACTGGCCTGAGACTTCCAACTTGTCCAGGACACCAGCAGCCATTACTGTGAAGTGCTGATGCCTGAGACCTGCTGTTGCATCATCCTGGGATGTTCCTCCCTCATTTGTTGTGCTTCTTCCCTGCCTGAGGTTATCTGCAGGTTGCCCTTTATCTCCCTCTGTTCTGGCACATCACCTGTTTCCCATGAGAATATGGCCATTTTTGAGTGACTTTAACCAAAGAGAGAAAAAGTGGATGTTTGGCTGCTGCAGCAGACTGCTGCCTCTTACCCTAAAACATCTGATGTCAGTCCCATGAACTGGTGCCAGTTCTCACCCTAATTTTCCCCCTTTGCCTTATCTGTCATTTGCATGTCCTTGCAAGGTTCACTGACTGATGCCAGTTTCCAGATGGCAGGTGTTCTTGTGTTCAGCTTTCTGTAGAACAAAGTATCAACCAGTGAGAGCCCAGACACCTTTGCTTCTGTAATTTAAATGCACTAAATATGGCACAGAGTCTACCTTAATGCTCACAATATGGTGTTTTCTTTTAGGAGCCTACTAAAAAGGTGGTTCCCATGTGCACATTGATGAGAAAAAGAAGTAGAAAACCAGACTGCAGTATGATTTTTCCCCTCACTCTATCTGTTAATCAGTTGTTAGGCCACTAATGGTGGTAGAGATTTAATCAGAGTCCATAATTCATATGGTATCTGCTCTTTAGTTTGCCAGCTGTTCATGGTGGCTTCCATGATGTCATTTATTGTGTGTTTTTCTTTCTTTGAGAAGGTCAGAAAATGGTGGAAAAGGAAGGGAAGGCATGTGAGTGCCCCCTCCCTCTGCCTTCTTTCCACAGTCTTTGTTTTAACATGAAAAATGCTTCACATTTGCTATACCTCCAGTTCCAGTAAAGTGTTTTGGGGAATCAGCACGGTCTGGTCTTTTCCAGTAGGGGAAATCATGAGGCCTTAGACATGGAAGGAAGTCACATTATCAAAAGACACTTGCTTTAAACATTTTCAGGGTTTGGAACAAATCAGCTGTATTTTCGTAACTAAAAATATATGTAGAGTTCAGGAAAGAAAATCAGCTTTGATAATTACTTGTTAACTGATTTTACCCAGATTTATGTCCTCATGGTATTTAGTATGATTTTTTCCATGTTTGTGGAAAATATCCCTTTTTAGAAAATTAAAACATGATCTGCTGTTGTATTGACAAAGGTGTAAGGACTTAGTTGCCAACTTGTTCATTCCAGTAAAAGTAGTTGTGCTTTTGAAACAAAAGTAATATTTTACTAAATTAATTGAGCTTTTGATGAAAAAAAGTTATCCTGAGCTTCATTCAAATGCAGGATAAATGCTTCTCAAGTGGTCCATTCTCAAGTAATAGCTACTAAAGTTGAATGTGATATGCTGTATGGAGATTTTTTAGCTGCAGAATATTTTCATAAAGCAATCTCAGGAACCAAAAAATGCTATATGGGAATATTTGCTCCAATTAACTGACTGAAAATTCCACTGTCTTTGCTCCAGGGTGCCCATATTTCCATAATACAAGCAAAATCCTGTTCTCTCAGTTTGGCCTATAATTTGGCATAGGTGGAAAGCTTTAATTGCTCAATCAATTTTACTGTTTGTTTTAGGTATTTCTTGCCTTTGTCTTAGGCTTTGTAATTTTTTAACTTCTTGTTCTTTTCATGATTTAGGAGTCTCTGTCCTGATGACTTTTAAGTAAAACCTGTTTCAAAACAGTGCAGCTGAAAAATATTTTTTTTTACTCTATTAAGCTAGGCTCATTTAGCGTATCTGTATATTGCTGAAAGTTTCCCTGACTTCTATGCACACTTTCATTTTTTCTTTATTTTTTCTTGCACGTTTTCATTTTTTCTTTATTTTTTCTTTTTTTTTTTTTTTTTTTTCATAGTTGTGATGTTTCAGGTGTCTCTTACAAAGGTATAATCATACCAGTCATCTGCCAACAGTTTCTGCAGAAATTTCTTTGTTATCTTTGTGGCTAGTGAGTCAATTGAGATCAAGTATATTTTCACCAACCTACACAAGGTCTTTTGTAGCTCTGATATCAGAGGTTGTCTGAGGCGGTGGGAGCAGAAGGTATATTAACTGATGCTGGTTAAGCATTAAGCACAGACCCAAGGGTATACTCTAAGCTGTCAAATTCACACAACTATTTCTTGCTGAAGAAGAACTTCAATATAAGTACTGAGAGCTCTGTAGAAAATAAAGGTATAGGAACATTTTTACTGACCTTCAAAGGAAATGGCTACCTTTAAGCATCTATGCTAAACGTAATGGAAGGCTGACTAAGAAAAGACCTTGTTAAAAAGATGTAACTAAACATCTGTTCCATTACTGGTAACATGAACAAAACACTGAAGCTGAAGGAAAAAAATCTGTAAATCTGGTCCATCGGAAGAAAGAAAAAACATTTAAGCATTTTTAAAATACAAACTTTATATGCCATGGTACTGCTTATGTTTTCTTGAATATTGGATTCATCCGAGAAACCAGCTTCCGAGCAGTAGGGAGGCTTCTGAGTCGGAATATGTTTTGTTCTATTGATATTCAAGCCAATAAAAGAGCAGCTCCACAAAAAAATTCCATCATGTGAGCTACAGCATGCTCTTGGTTCTTCATTTAACCAGCACTGGTGAATAGATCTCTAGACAGTCTCTAATTTCAGAGCTACCAAAATCCCTCATGGAAACTGGTGGAAAGTTACTTGACCATTGAATCCCTGGACACAGATTAAAATTAAATTCCTGCAAATACTAGAGTGAGTCTTTCTTTCTGTTTTGCTATAATCCATTCATTTAGGAGAAGTGAATCCTGGGCAGAAGTCTAATTCTAGCAACGCGTCTCCTTTTGATGTATCTTATCCTGCTGGGAACTCCCTCCTGTTCTTAGTGCAGGTATGCTGATGTTCTGCTTGAGATGTTATAGGACAATGTCATTTTCTCCTTGTGGCAGTACTATGTTACGAGATTTATACATTCCCTTTGGGTAAAAAGTTGCCTCATACAAAAGATTTGATTCCACAGTATAACATTAATCTAGCACTTAGGACCAAGACCACTGCTGAAGGCAAAAACCAGGAGGAGTGGATTGCAGTAAATCCTGCCTATTTATTCAAGCTGAGAATTTAATCAAGAGACTGCTATAGTGACCAATTTTACTGGGTTGACTTGAGAATAAAACTTTTTATTTTTGTATTTCTACGTTAGTCTGACACTTGCTCACTTCTGACGAGAAAGAACCTCTACTGGTGTGCTGTGTTATTGTATACCAACAGTTTCTCAAACTCTTTTGTACTTCAAGTTAACACAATACCACTATACTAAGGGATATTTAGAACCCCCTTCCCTCTAAGCTCACACCCATCATGATACCAGAGGGGTTAGAAATTAAATTCCTTCCATAATGTTGTTGAGGACAGGTACTGAAGGTGTAAAATAACTGTGGCAGTTCATACGTGTCTGTGAAATGAAAAATCACGGAGCACAGAGAGAATACCTGAAGTACTCTGCAATTGCTGTAATGCTTTCTATTATCCTCAAAGACAGGCAGAAGATCATTTCAATGCTATCGTAATTTTCACACACATACCAATAAAACTGGTTCTTTGTAGAATGTTTTACTAAAAGTAGCTACTTCCCCTCACCTCTTTCAGGTAACTGTATTAAAATTTAATATTTGACTCTGGTAACTAGACATTTAAAATGGCTTCAAAACCATATTGATGAAACTTAGTTGCCTGAGAGGTTCTGAAATAGCTACTGAATTTGCTGACCTAAAGGCTACGTTTGTAGTTTGTTTTTGAACCACCTGAGCTAATTACCTCTGGTAGAGGGCAAGGCTAATGAAGATACTCTGTCTCCAGTACTCAAAACTCAAATCCAGAGACAGCTCGGCATCACACGCAGGTCATCTGCAAGGGTAAAGACAAGTGTGAGATGATAAAAAGACAGTAACTTAAAAAAATAAGCGTATCCTTAGTGCTATGAGTCAGGATTAAGCTTACTTATTTAAGAGCTTTACAAAGTAGATTCTCTTTCAAGTTAAAGGAAATGAGGGACATTTTCTGGGGCCAGCTGGTCTTACTTTAGGCATTTAGGACTACTGCCCTAAAAGTTTTGCTGCAAAGCTTTACAATTAATCTGATGCATCCCTCCTACGACATCTAAATGCAGAGTGTGTTACACATTCCTTTGTAACTTCTAAAGCAGCTCATTAATATTAAGAAAAGGGGTAGCCCTGCATGTATTCATCCAACATGTTGCTGTTCAAAGCTCAACAGACAGCTGTAAGAATGCATGGAAACTTCATATGCACACAATAAGTTTCCTCAAAACCCGTAAAGGTTTCTTTTAGTAAATAATACTTAGTGACACTTTCTCTTACTGTCACTCTACAACACTTAGCATGTAACTGTCACTGGGCAGAAGCTTTTGGGAAGAGGATAGCACAGAAGAGGCCTTGTGTGTGCAAACATATGGCAAGAAGTTATCCTTTCTCCAGACAGCAGGAAGAAAGCATCTTGCCTGTAAATGGGGGGAACAGTTTTGTGAAATGCTGCACATGATGTAGGGAATTGCTGTGCGACTCATGGGTGCCTCCACGGATGCAAATTGATAGATGGAGAAGGCGAGGTGAGCTTTCTCTGTAGAATTTCAGATAATTTTTCTTTAAATTATATAAGTGAGTGAACATTTACTTATCTCTCCAGGACTGAGTCAGGAGTCTGCAACAGAGATTACTTTCTGTTTCTTGAGTGCCTGTGCATGTTCAGAAGACTATATTCAGAGTATTTTCCTTTGAAAAAGTGGCTGTATTGAGTTTGCATGCCTGCTCTTTCTCTTTGAGGTGGTCATAAAACCACACAAGAAGCATTACAGAACATCTTTACCATCGAGTCCTTTCAGCTGGCTGTAGGGAAGGCAGTATGCTCATACTGTTGAGGTCCGTATATGAAATGGTACCAAACTACTATACTCTTCACATCCAGATCATCTTTGATTAGGGACTTGGCAGTTTTTAAAAAGCATGGTTGTCCTATTTTATTTTTTTTTTAAGGTGAACTGTAAAAGGTGATTGTTTACTATCCCCTCAAACAAAAAAACTCACCCTATTTAATAAGGTAGTACACATAGACTTGCATTGCATTTACACATCATTAGGTGGGATGTATAAGAATTAACATGCAGCTCACCTTTCAGGACCTCGGTGATAATAATTGTCAACAATTGCCATAGTAATTGTGAGTGAAAATTGTGGACAATTAGAAAGCTCTGGTCTTGCATTCTAGTTTGTTTATTTTTTCTTTGTAAGGCAACTTCCTCGCTGACTTTGGATGAGAACAAAAGCTTACTGACTGAGATCAGTGATCTTGAAGCTGGGGCTTCCAGTATTGTCACAGATCTATTTATCCGCTTTTAAAGTATGCTTTGTCTTCCTTTACTGATATGGAATAAGGGGTAAAATGTAGTGGTTTGAGCCATGGCAGAACAAAATTTTATTTTAGCAATTTTAATTTTCAGTCAAGTATCTTCTAAGTAACCGCATTTTCTGAAATTAACAGCGTGTTTTTCAGTCAGTGTCTGTTTCTAGAACTAATAATCCTCAATTTATACAGTTATTTCTGGAGAATGGTATGCAGAAAGGCTCTTACTTATAGTTATTCCTATGGAAACCAAGGTCACTGCCTGGTTCTACTAAACGTCTTATATACTGGAAATGAAAGGGAGGAAAAAGGGTCACGCCTGTGACACTCCTGTGAGGCGGAGTAGACCGGACAGGACGCTCCATCTCTCAACATGCCTGTCTCAGTTTCCCTCTATGATTCGACTGCTTTTTGTCTCTCAGTTTACAGGCCCAGGCCTGGAGTGGAAAGATTGCCATGGGAAAGGAAAGGGCCTAGCTAGCTCTGAGCTATTAACAACCCTGAAAGGTACAAACAGAGGCCAAGTTGATGTTCATAACACCAGCTTCTCTACGGTGTTGAAGAACACAGAGCTCAGCCTAGCCACAGCTAGGCCTGAAACAGAGACAAAATAAGAATGAACAGATAAACAAGAGAGTTTGCTTGGTGAGAATAGGGTCTTCTTGGCTTTTCCCACTGTTTTATTGTCCCATGAGAGATTTTGAAGGTGTGGCTAAATAGTTAAATGACAGCAGTAAATTCACTTTATTCTATAAAAGCCTGGTCCCATCTTTGATCAGAGAGATTTCTGCACACTTCTCCAGGAGGTGTGCTGGACCATCTCCTCTCCAGCAGGGAGGCCTACCAGAGAGATTAATTATGGAGAATTAAGGACAGGGACAAAGGGACACCCAGCTGTGGCCATGTGAGGGTGAGAGATATTAACTCCCTTACTGTGTTTATCAGTTAATTTGACATTAAGCAATCTTTCATCGTTTCAGATGTTAAGATTTTAGGATCCTTTTAAAGTGGTAGTCAATGTTCTAGATGTAACATAAGACTTGTTAATAAGTAAGTTGCTAGCTTTTAATTGGTATAACTTTTGTTGATTGATTTGACTATTAATGGTACATTTTATTTTTATACCTTTTGCATTATAGCTTCAACATTCTGTTCTGATCTCCCAAATTACCCATAATTTGATTGTGTTTGTGCTTTTTGCTTTCAAACAGTTAAGACCCCAGTGGTCTTTGCAATAAATCTTGTTCTGTGCAAATACATCTCATCTGCTATCTCGCCTTGTTCAGGATAATAGGTGACCCAAAATTGATGAAACAAAGTATTCCTACCCATGTACAGCATACTTGGTATAAATTTGAGGAATCATGAGGGTCAAGTTCTCTTCCTCCATGAATAGCATCCTGGGAGGAGTCCGTCAGTTCTTCGGCCTTTGATCCTGACCCATGCATTCCTGAATCCAGCTCCCATCTGCCACTGGCTTCAGGAGTCCATATGAAACTTCTCAAGGCCTGTCCTGCAGCCTCAGTGGTAATGTGAGCATTATTGGGGGGGAGCATAATATTGATTGTATTTGTACATATTTAATTATTTTCTTTCTTTTCTGTCTTCCTTTTCCCTTTCCTTTTTCTTTTTTCAGTATATATGACTATCATATAATTTAAGCTGTTCAGTTTAGTTTCCAATGTGTAAATCTCTCTCCATTATTCTCTTTCCTTTTCTGGAAAGCGAGAGTGGTCAATTAGAGAGCATCTGTCATTTGTTTGACTGCTGGCCCAGTGTTAAGCCTTGACATACATAAAATTAGTTTATCTCTGCCATGAAAAAGAAATGCAGGGAATCCCAACAATGGCAAGGAATTGTACTTTTGTATTTTGCCTTTACTTCCCCACTACACGATTGTAAAGCCATTTACAGTCACTACAAGAAGAAGTAAATTTTAGCAAAGGATAATTTACTTTACAACTTTCTTCTGGCAGATTTTCCCTTACTCAGAGGAAAAAAAAAAAAAGTAAACATTCAGAGACTGCATTACTATCAGCTATGCTGCATCATGTGGCCATTTCCCTTCTGTTTTGGACACACACGAGAATTGTGCTCAAGAGTACAAAAGTAACATACTCAGGATTTCCTTAATGAGAAAAATGGCTTTGGAACCATACTGGTTGCATAAAAATTGAACTGATGGATCACACGTGAGCTAAAAATTCTTGTTGTTTTTATTTCTTTTGTTTTTGCATCAGTATGAGAGTGTGTGTCAGGATGGATCCAGTGAACAGAGCTGAAATCTGTAGGATTTGCTGTTTCCCAAAACATGAGCTTTCCTATTTATCTGCAGAATTATTTTTTTTCTTCCCTTAACATGTCTTCTATCATCTCATAAAATTATCTTAAAAGGAAGAAGAAAACTGTTTTTCTTCTCACTATGCAGATCAGATATCTGAATTTATTAATAGACTGTGGTGATAATATTTCAATTGAACAGGTCAAAATGGGACAAGGTGGTATTTTAAGTTGCAAGCACTCAGTTGTGAGCCACAGGTTGTTTGTTTTTGTTTTGGGGTTTTTTGGTGGTTTTGTTTGTTTGTTTTTCCATTTTCAAGGTGTTTTTAATTGAAGCTGAAATGAAAAGTGACAAGACCCTGATTGCAGTTACTTTTTCAAGGTCATACTGTAATCCTTTAACTTCATTTTCTTTCGGGTCTTATGGAGCTTCTCTCCCTTGGGAAATACAGAGTTATTCACTTGCTGAGGGAAATAGGGAGGATGTCGTTTAATATTTTGTTTTGTTTATACAATGCCATTTGAAACATTTCAAGGTTCTGATCGAACTAGAGGAAATGACTTTATAACTGGAGTTTCTACAGGCAATATATTCTGGGACATGTGCTCCAGACCTTCTCTGCCTCTAACAATTTTGTAAATAACTCTAATATGCCTGTGAATGCCATAGCTGTGTATTAGCTATCTCTAGAGCATTGTTCAGGGGAAGGAAACGGAATCATAGAATCCTAGGGGTTGGAAGGGACCTCGAAAGATCATCTAGTCCAACCCCCCCGCCAGAGCAGGGTCTCCCAGAGCACATCACACAGGAAGGCGTCCAGGCAGGTCTTGAATGTCTCCAGTGAAGAAGACTCCACAACCTCTCTGGGCAGCCTGTTCCAGTGCTCTGTCACTCTCACAGTAAAAAAATTTTTCTGATATTCACCTTAAACCTCCTATGCTCCAGTTTGTATCTATTACTCCTTGTCCTATCACTGGTCATCACTGAAAAAAGCTTAACTCCATCTTCTTGACACTCACCCTTTACGTATTTGTAAACATTGATGAGGTCACCCCTCAGTCTCCTTTTCTCCAAACTAAAGAGACCCAGCTCTCTCAGCCTTTCCTCATAAGGGAGATGTTCCACTCCCTTAATCATCTTTGTGGCTCTGCCTGTACTCTTTCAAGCACTTCCCTGTCCTTCCTGAACTGAGGGGCCCAGAACTGGACACAATACTCCAGATGCGGCCTCACCAATGCAGAATAGAGGGGGAGGAGAACCTCTCTTGACCGACTAACCACACCCTTTCTAATGCACCCCAGGATGCCATTGGCCTTTTTAGCCACAAGGGCACACTGCTGGATCATGGTCATCCTCCTGTCTACCAGGACCCCCAGGTCCCTTTCTCCTACACTGCTCTCCAGCAGGTCAGCCCCCAACCTGTACTGGTACATGGCATTTTTCTTCCCCAAATGCAAAACTCTACACTTGCCCTTGTTGAACTTCATCAGGTTTTTCCCCGCCCAACTCTCCAGCCTGTCTAAGTCCCTCTGAATGGCAGCACAGCCTTCTGGTGTGTCAGCCACTCCTTCCAGCTTGGTGTCATCAGCAAACTTGCTGAGGGTACATTCTGTACCCTCATCCAGGTCGTTGATGAAGATGTTGAACAACACCAGTCCCAGTACCGACCCCTGAGGGACTCCACTAGTTACAGGCCTCCAACTAGATTCTGCCCCATTGACTACAACTCTCTGATGAAGAGAACATTGTGAACAAGCTCCTGACAAAAAATGCAAATATATCCTTTTAATGGATAGCTTCTATTTCTTCAAGGTAAATAAACAATGAAATAGAAACCTGCTATTGTGAAATCTGATATTATTATTAAATTCCTTTTTAGGTAGTAAGCTATGGTGATGCAAAAATCTTGGATCACTCACTGTATCTTGTTTAAATGAAAACTGTATCTGAAGTTCCTGAAATCATTCTTCTCATGCTGAAATGTTAGCACAGTTTAGACTAAGACATATTAAAAAATCTCTCACTTCATTAAGAATTTATTAATAGATTTGGTGTAACCAGTCATTTTGAAGAAACACAATGTCATATTTTTATTAGCAGAATGTGAGAATTTTACAAGTAACATTCAATCAGAAATAAGAGGCACTTGGAATTAGTATGAATAATAATTTAATACAAAGATTGGCAAATTAATTAGGCTGGGTGGGATTATTTTTCTTAATGTTCCTCTCATTGACAAAGAATTAATGACATTGAAGTTGGCTGGGGGGGCACAGTAAGGAAGCTTGTTGACACTCCCTCTTCCCAGGTTACAACACCACAAGTAATGGCAGAGAGGTCACCAGAGATCACATAGAGCTGGCTCAGCTCTTGGGATGGTGGAGGCACTGTTAGGTAGGTGCATCAGCTTGTTGGCCCTGCCAATGCTCCTGGTAGCTGCAGCAGCCTGTGGCAAGACTGGTTGTAACGGTCTGAACTGATGGGCCTGCATGAGCTGTGCCTTCCTGGAAGTCAGTGAGCTGCTGGATTTTGCAGATTTCTGTAGGAAAGGGGGGGAAGAAGATGTGGGGAGGAAAGAGAGAATGGAAACAGTTAAATGCACACAGGACTAATTATAACCAAATCCTGCCAGCATGTCAGGGGCTACGTGTGCCAACGTTTATTTTGAAGTTCTAGAGGAATTTTTGCTAGTTTTAAATGCCACTCCAGACAAACTGTTTGATTTAGCAGCTGGAAACCAAACAAATTTTTTTGTGGTTTGGGAGAGAAAGGAGAACCATTGCTGGTATGAGTGCCAGCAATAAAGAGAGATTCTTCAGCCAGCAAAAGTGCTGAAATGCAATGCAGCAGATAGCTATCTGATTTTCTCAGAAGCCTCTGAAAAAGCTAGGACATTACAGTGAGAACTAAAATTGGTTCAGAACTGTTCTATTGTTCTTCTTTTTTAGTTTTTCAGGTTTTCTGCTTGGACAGAGGTCTATGAAACAAGCTGAGCTTAAAACTTTGGACTCTACATGAACAGTTGTATCAAAATACATAATGTAAGTGAGGCTGGTATGCACAGGCCAGAGATATATTGCACTGTATTCAAAACAAAGCACAGAATTCAGGGATGCTTGGATGGATGCTATGTAAACTACCAAAATTAAATCAGTCTTCTGGGCATATTCCAGACATTTGGCCTGATGAAATGGTTACTGGCTACAAGCAGAAAATGGAAAGGAAGGCTATAATGAAACTAACACTTCAGTTTTAAAGCATAGCTGTTGCCACAGCAACCTCTGTAATGGACACATTTAATCCTAAAATTCAGCACTGCATCTGAACTGACCTGGACAGTAAACATGATGTCAGTGCTTGCAAACCATTTGACTAACTATGGAGAGTTTAGCCTTGCCAGTTGAGATGAAAGGGGTACATGTACATAAACTGGTGACGAAGGATATTGATTACATTAATGCCATATAAATTTTCTTTTTAAGCCATTTATTTGGTTTCATAAGCCTAACAAATATAAGCACAGCGTAAATGATATTCTGAGGAAGATACTAGGCTTAGATAGATATTTTTGGAGACTTTCAGTCTTCAAAAGCCCAAGGTTCATGCTAACTTACTTCTATTTACCAGCCCTTCCATCATCGTGTTGCAAGACAACTGATCTGTCTGTGATTTGAGCCCAGAGTCATATCTGGTTTAACATAAAATTGTTTTTCACCTTGTTTTAATCCTCCATCTGCTTTTACCAGAACAGAAAAATGAGATGACACCCTGCCAGTTTTTAGGAAAAGTAAGGATCTAACTATTTCTGAGGACAGTGTGTCTCACCATAGGTTCATTATTCTTTCTAGACTCTGACTTAAAGCATAAATCTGGTAAGTTTTATAAACCATTAAGGAGGCTATGAATTTCATTTTACACAGTCTGAAACTTGTTTCTTTTTGGATCCCACTATGATGTGGAAGGAACAGAGAAGATTTAAAATGGGCAATGTTGTGACTGAATTATTTCATATGCAGCAGGTATGTCAGATCTCCATTCTTATAGATGTTATTGTTTATGCTTCAGATAATGCAGAGGCAAGATGGTTTAACTGTTAACTTTGCTGCAAAATTTCTACTGTCAGAGAGAGCTCTGTGAATCACAGTTGTTTAAGACTCTCTCTTTGTAGCTTCCAGACTGTGAAAGGGATTGAAATAATACAGTCATTGATTTACACTGTGGCTGATTGCTTCATAATCTCTTTTCCTTTTTCTCTTTTCTTTGGACTGAGGCTGTAAATATATCACACACCAGCAGGGTTCATAGAGGAAGGGCATAAACAGTTCAACTTGCTACTTAACCACAATGTAAAATAGAGCTACCCAAAACAGCTGTACTACTCTGCTCGTTGAAACCCTGCTTCTAGTACTGGCATCTGGAGCAGCCTGCCTTTTCTCAGAGCTCGGCCTCCTATTCAACAAATACAAGTGTAAGATCCTGCAGCTGAGACAACATAACCAAAAGGCCCTAGGCTAGGATCTGATGTGACTGTGGACCAGCCTTGCTGAAAGAGACCTGAGGGTCCTTGAGGACAAGAAGCTGAATATGGCTCAGCAGTGCACTGCTGCACCGCAGAAAGCAAATCCACAAGGGCACTACTAATAGAGATATAGCTGTGATCATCCCATTCTATGCAGCACTTACCAGGATGTACTTGGGAGTGCCCAGTTTTGGTCCCCACAAGTTAAGAAATATGTGGACAGACTGGAGAGGCTCCAAAGGAGGGCCATGGAGATGATCAAAGGGCTGGAAAATACGCCCTACTAGGAAAGACTGAAGGAATTGGGTCTTTTCACCCTGGGGAAGAGAAGGCTGGGGGTGACCTTGTAATAGTATTCCAGTACTTAAATGGCATTTACAAAGCAGACTTTGTGCTTGCAAATAAGCTGTTGAGGGTGGGGCTGAACTACCACCAACTTGAGAGAATAAGGAGTAATAAAAAGTTATTGCCAGGTACTGAGAAAGCTCATATTATGTGCTTTAGAAGATGGTCTTCCAGGTGCATCTCAGTTATTGCAAACTTGCTGAACAATTAGTTGTACGAACAAATGCCCTGCTTTGAGCCAGGATGAAGCCAATTTTCATTACTGATTTTTTTTTTTCCTTCGGTAAGCTCTCTTTTAACTAGTAGCAAGTGTTCCAGCTAGAGGACTGATAATGCTGGAATGTTTGTCTTACTGCTGAGATTCCAAGGTTGTGTCTTTGCTCTGCCAGCTCAAACGCTACCAGGAGATCTATGATCCATCCTCTAACCCCCATCCCCGGCCCCGTAGGAGGCTGAGCTAGACGGACAGCAAAACTGGCCAAAGATATTCCATTCCATATATCTACGTAAGCTCAGAGGAAGGTCAGAGATCACAGAAGACAACTTCTTTCTTGCTTCTTCTTCCCGTCTCTTCCATCCATGGCTGGTGTCCAGGGAGGACTCCGTCCATCCATCACCATTGACCCCCAGGCTTGAGCTCTCCTGACCCTCATCACCCTGTGCTTTCTCCAGCAGCAGCTCTAGAATTTTTTAGGACTGTCCACAGCTAAGGAGAGTGCTGTGGGAGTTGCTGGGGGTGGGAGGAGGAAATAGGAGTTTGCACATTCCTGAACATATTTGTATATAATTGTATATATTTTCTTTTATCATTAGTGTTTAATTAAAGCTGACTAGTTTTGTTTTAAATCCAGAAAAGTCTCTCTCCATAATTTTCTCTCTCCTTCCCTACCTGGGTGGGAAGGGGAGGGGATTGAGAGCATTGTTGCCTCTGGTTTAATTGCTGATCCTGAGTCAAACATTGACACCAAATAAAATAATAAAAGGGAAGAGACAGCAGTGGAATTTGTCTGTTACAGTCAGGATAGCTGATCTGATGACATTTTTTTAACGTGAACATACAAGTGGAACATAAAATATATGAAAAAAGATAAAATTTAAAATGCCTTCACTCTTAATAGTCTGAACATCAGATGTTCCCATAAAGGCATGCCATTATATCAAATCTTGTCCTGTCTTCTTTTTTAGACTAAAAATCTTAAGTGTCTACCAGTAACAACTTCTATTATGACTACATATTGAGCTTAAAACAGTCAATAATTATCTACTGTTGTTTATCAAAACAGAGTCTTAGAGTGATGTTTGGTAACTGCAGGGACTATATTATTAGTGAATATTCTTTGTCAAGTGATTTTACTATGTGCCCACTATCCCTGGTGCACTCTGAAGTCCCTTAGTAAGGTGAAATTATTTTTGCATTACTTACTTTGTTTTCACTGAGCATTTAAAAAATAATCAAGAGACCGATTTTAAATTTGAAAGCTATTTAAATAGCAAATATGTAGGGTAGTATCCCTTCCACTGAATGGGTTCCACTGCTTTGCTAAGGCAGTATAAAACTGTAAGCCTCTGGCAGCATCTGTCCAGATGGGAATACCCTTGATGAAAGAGAAATTTCAGCTGGGATGCAGCTTGTTTACCCACCTTCTTTACCAATCAGTCACACCGAAGCAGACCCATGAAGCACAGAGGGACAGAAGAGTGCAGCTCTACAGTGCTCATTTGCAGTTGGTGTAGGGTACTGTGGGGAAACATGAAGCATGGAAAAGTGATGATCATGTGATGTGATCATCTTCAAAATGTAGCCACTAAAGTGTTTGTGTTTTTTAATTTTGAAGGGTTACCCTCCAAGACTACAAGTCCTTCCCGGGCTGGTTTGCAGCCCTCTGACTCCAGCCCGGCTCCTGATTGAAGAGTGCTTGAAACTGGCATCCTGCCCAGGAGAAGAACAAAGAAGGGGGCACGAGCCCACATTGCAGCACCTGCAGACCATCAAAGCCCAGCCTGGACTGTTACAGGGGGGTGGTGGCATGTGCTCCTGGCCTGCTTTCTGAGATTTGTTGAGGAGCTGGAGGCAGGATCAGTCAGTGTCTTCCTACTGCCTGTGGGGGAAGAGGAAGAAAAAACAAAAGGGGGAGGTGTTGTGGGGTGGGGTTTGAGGGAGAAGCTCCTTGCAGACAAGCAGTGCTACCTATTCCAGAGAAGCAGCCAGCCTGCTCCAGCTTCATAGGATGCTCTGGCAAGGGTGGCAACCTACAGCTTCACCGCAAATGGCTGCTCCCTCTTGTCCATGGCTGCCAATGTATCCAGCTGTTACCCCCACCTCCTGTATTATCTAGGTGCCATCTAGCACTAGGTGCCACCTGGTACTACATATGATTAATCAGATTCAGAGCCATCTATTCAAATTAGCAGAAGGCATCATTATTTGGAAGTCATAAAGTTGTGACCACCTTATACAGAGTAGATTGCTTCTCACTTTTTCCACTGCCATAAGCAGGAACACATCTGACATTGAATTACACTCTGCAGTATTAAAACACCCTCTCTATTTTTGTCCCAGAAATTGAAGTCTTAATCTGAAAGATATCCAAAGCCCTATTTGCATCCATTGGAGCCAAGAATACCAACAAGAAGAAAAGCTTGCTGTTCTGTTTAATTCTTAAAGTTTTAAAAATGTTTCTCTTTTCTACAGCACACACCAGAAGTGGAAGAGTTGCCAGCATCCTCTCCTTGCCCCAAACCCAAGCAATAGGATGTGCACTCCTCAGGAACCATTTCTGAGGATATCTGAACACACTCTTCCCCCACATGGAATCATAGAATAGTTTGAGTGGGAAGAGACTTCTAAAGGTCATCTAGTCCAACTCCCCCTGCAGTGAGCAGGAACATCTTCAATTAAATCAGGTTGCTCAGACCCTGTCCAACCTGACCTGCATGTTTCCAGGGATGGGGCATCTACCACCTCTCTGGGCAACCCATTCCAGTGTTTAACTACCCTCATTGTAAAAAAATTCATCCTTGTATCTAGTCTAAATCTAGCCTCAAACCAGCTAATCCTGCTGGTTTCTGTTTATAGAGTCATGTCTTCTTCCAGATGTCATGCCATAGTAGGAGGGAAAGTCTGTGTGAGGTTAGTGGAATTATGTGAGAATCCAAAATACATCACCATCCCTCTAGTAGATCTGGAGGTGAATATCTGAAAATCCAGTTAAGAATCACTCAGCATCTTTTGAATGCTGTTTTATTTTAAAAGAGACTTGGACACTGATTGCCTGACCTGCAGTTCTTTCAGCAACTACTGCTGGCAGTATTTGTTCTTAAGCAGTGATTCATTGTTTACTTCCTTTGATATTTGGCATTGTTAGAATAGTGAAGGTAAATTGTTCACATGATCACATGGATGCTGTATATCTTCTCACAGCAAGTTCACTGTATTATACAGCAGTGAATTCACTATATATCATATGTATTAGAAATAATTTTCAAATAAACCAAAATCTAGAGAGAAAAAAACCACTATAAAATATATTGATGGAAAACGAATATATCTTGCAATGAGTGCTAGCTTCTGAACTAAGAAGATACAAAGTAATATTCATGGTTGTTCCACCATTGTTTTCTCCTCAAATTTGTTGGTAAAGTTTCAGTTTTGTCATTTTGCTCAAGTTAAATTTTGCCTGATGTCTGCACCTCTGTCTGTGAAGCTTCAATGATGTTATCTGAGGAAAATATGAGCAGATGGAAAACATTTTAGGTTCATACTCACTGAGCACAAGGATAAAAGAAAGGCCATGGTGCATTTTTAGTAAAGTAGGTGAGTACACATAGAGCATTCCTTTTCTGTTTGGAAAGCAATGTAATTTACAGAGCAAATGGGACTTCCTTGGTCAGCTGCTTTCAAAAATAAATTTTCAATTCTGTTGCCACTTACTCTTCTTCAAGGCAATTCAGAGAGTCCTTGATAATCCAAAATCAACTCTCTGCTCTATTGCTTATAGAATATCTGTCTCTGAGCGTGGTGTCACCAGCAGAACTTTGGCCTTTTTGATCATGGGTTGGTCTACCAACCTGCTGGCAACAGACAGGGTACACCTGTCTCAAAGGGGTAAAAGGATCTTTGTGCAGGAGTTAGCAGGGCTCATAAAAAAGCTTTAAACTAGATTTGAAGGGGGAAGGGGATAAAACCAGGCTCAATAGAGATAAGCTTGGGAGAGGCATGCCAATGCTTGTGGGATGGTCTGCCATCCTTTGGTTTGCCATCTCAGTGGAGGTAGGAGATGAAGATCCATATAGTAGTAGCAAAGACACAAGGGTTACTGATGGATTAAGAACCACAGAAGCATGTGAGAATGGTCATGTAAGAATTAGAGCTTCTTCTCCCCAAATGTATTAGGATAAGTAGCTCATCTGAAGTGCATCTATACCAATGCATTCAGCATGGGCAACAAAGAGGAGGAGCTGGAAGCCATTGCCCAGCAGGAAAACTATGATGTAGTTGCCATTGCAGAAATATGGTGGGATGACTTGAAAAACTGGAGTGCTGCAATAGATGGATATAAACTCTTCAGAAAGAATAAAGCTAGGAAGGAGAGGCAGTGGGGTAGCCCTGTGTGTTTGGGACTGCTTTGATTGCCCAGAGCTTAATGACGGTGAAAACAGGGTTTAGTGTTTAGTGTTTAGTTTAGTAGTGGACTTGGCAGTGTAAGATTAACAGTTGGACTTGATGATCTTAAAGGTCTTTTCCAATCTAAATAATACTATGATTCTTTATTAATACTGTATAGTTTTGTACCTGGAATTGATGAACCCTTGGTCCATTACACTAGGGCAATTATAGGCCGCTGCTCTTGCCCCAAGTGATTTATGTGAGGAATACATCCTACATTATACAGGAGCTGAATGACTTTCCTGCCGGCCACTCATTTCTAACAGTTAAAAAAAATAATATTTAAAAATCCATTCTGCTTCAAACTTAGGACAGAGTGCAAATAAACCCAAAAGTTATCACCAGAGCTCTTTCATCAGTAAGCAGTCTGTTGGAGATGTGCCATTGGAGTTTCCCAGCCATAATATTTTTTATGAACATCTTTGCTAGTAGATGAACATTCTAAAAAAAACCAAAAAACCCAAAAAAACCCAAAAATTTGCTCAGACACTGAAATAGAAGGTGATAAATGTTTTATATATGGCACCAGAAGTTTAGGTTTTCCTCTGAAAATTCTCTAGCATTAAAGTACAAAAGATTTCTGTTCTGTATGTAGCTCTCTGCAGGCATTCTTTGGAAGCTTGGACAAGGTTCTTTATTTCTCTGGAGGAAAAGCCAGAGTATAACCATTAGACTTGTCATCTGCTATATTCAGAAGGGTTGGCTAATCCAAATGCATTGTGCTGTTAAAATAGTGTCATTGTTATATGGTAGTTTAAGATCACCTAAAATTGCACTGTTTCTGAAAAAGGCCACCTACCCTCCCACTGTCCCTACCTGTTTACTCCCATCACTACCTTCTTACTGCTGTGATGTGGTCCAGGCAAAAGCTGACCCTGAGGACAAACAAAACAACTACTTCTAAGCCAGACTTATGAAATGAGTCCATTTACTCAAGGACTGGGATGACTTGTTGAGACACAAAGGCAGTAATGGGAATATGTACACAAAGTATACGGAGAAGAGTGGGATTGTGATTCGTGAAACAGTCTGAGCCTAAATTGGAACCAGGTGACTGTGCAACCATGTGTTCACATTGCCTAGGATTTGGTTTTATATCAGCAGAAACCGTAGTCTAAGAACAGTGACAACAACAACAAAAAAAATTCAGCTGCTCTATATTAATTCATTTGGGGAACTGTTTATGTCAGTAAAGGTTGCATTAGCAATAGGAGCTTTTGCAGATACCGCTTTACCAGCAACATCCCTCTTGGCTGCAGTGTATTTTATTGGGCTTTTATGAACTCTGCTGACAGTTACAAAAACATAGTGCTCTGTGCCCCAGTTTCCCTCTGATGAAGCAGAAATAACCTCTCCCCACCTCATGGGAGCACTGAGAAAATGAACACTTCAAGCAACAGAAGGTTTGAGGTATTGTGGTAATCACAACTATATAACATTGCAGTTTCAATTCATGCTTAAGCCAGCCTAACTGCAGGCTGAGCCAGACAGTGGTGATTCCTCTGGTCAGTCTCCTTCCCTGCCTGTCCATTCCACACTTTTTTTTTTTTGTACCACTGTGAGGATCCTACCAGCACAGAGTAGCCCTACCCCCTGTTAGCAATTGGTACTCCACAACCTCTGCTGAAGTGACTTCTGCCATTTCAGTCTCTCCAGGACTTTGTCAGGTGTCTCTGTGATTTACCTGGGTCTACTCTTCCTTTTAATTCATATGCCTCCTCCTAAATCTTAGCAACATTACTTTGTGTCTCTAATGGATTACGTGGAAACTTTCTTAGTCATGGATTATGAAAGACTTGTCCAAATTTTTACAATAGTTCTACAATAGGTTGACTAACAATGTGTTACCTTGTTTGTTTGGCCTAAAAAGGGCTAAATATTAATGGTGCCTGTAGAAAGCTATCTGTAATTATATTTTTCAAACCTAAGTACTCTGTCTTGTATGAAAAGGTTTTACAAAAGTCACAGTATCTTGTTTCAATTTAACTGATGCAATAGCTTTTATGTAGATCTTAATAAATATACCTACCTGCATAGCAGGGCTTATACACACTTAATTACATACACTTGCATAAAATGTTAATGTATACTCAAACCTAAACTCCCCCCTATTTTTGCTGTTATTAACATATACTATATTATAGTATATTGTTTGAGCAAATAGATTTCAAACTCAGGGTCTTCACCCATTTTAATAGCTTGTCTGTTGGGACACCTGGGAACATCAGGGGATAAACAGACTTTTCGTTGTAGCCTGGACAAAGAGGTAAGGGAAATTACACTTCTTACACTGGCTTATCAGTTTTGCTGCTGAAAGAAGAGACATCTTGCCCTATCTGGAACCTACCTGCTGATAAGCAAGCTATAGTTCTCTAAAAACTTCCCACCCATCTTTTATTTACTGAAAGTACAGAATTAGTGTATGCCTATTCTAATAGTCAGGAATATTAATATATATGTATGATTGCAATATACAACAGTATATACAGTTACATAATGGTAAACTTAAAAAAAACACACAACACAACAAAAACCCAACATCATATATATGGTCTCATTATAAAGACTTTCGGGAAAGCACCACCTATTTTAACTTAGTTTTCAGCATTTTGGCCATTTTAATATCTTTTTTCTCTTACTTCTTTCAACTCTATTCAGAAAATCAATAAATGTCAAAGATGCATTTACAAATATAAGAGTAACCTTCATTATTTACTTTGGCTTTTTTGTGAAAAGCCCATCACTTGTTTCCTAGCAAAAATTAATAAGCCATAGAAATCAACTTCTGCAGCTCTTGTTAAAGCTTGTTCAAAGAATATCCAAGGACAGAGCTGAGAGGAGATGCATATACAGGTTCTTCATCCCTCATCATCCTTCATAATTTTGAGCGTAAAGGATTTACTCATAACTCTGAACTTTTACAAGAATATTATAATACAGGTAGCACAAACACTATCAGAATTTAAATCACTCATGCTATAGTATACAAATAATCTTCCTTTGGCATCCCAGTAGGAAGTACTAGGAATTTCTACCCACACACTCACTCATAACAGATATATATTGCCCTTCTTCCTATGGCATCATTCCCTCTTCAACAGAACTGTCTCCTTCACAACCATCAAGGTACTGTTTTGCACAGAAAAAAATAGAACTGGTCATGGATTTCTGCTTTAATTTATCCTATTAATGTAGAAATAGCTAGTATGATAAAAGAAAAACAGCCAGTTCTATCTTGACAACCAAAGAGGCATAAGAAAGCTGAGCAGTCCTCAAATTTAAATACCCACATTGAGAAAGCAACATCAAATGCTTTCACAGCAAAAGCTGCTGCATTGAAACTGAAATTATGTGACCTGTGTTTTTTCTTACTGCATTATTACTGCTATTAATACCCAGAAAAAAAGCTATAGTCACTTTTACTGAACTTCATCTGGAGAAAAAAATAAAAGGATTCTTGTTATAATTTCTCATTCTCCTTTCCACTACTGCTTTCCTCTCTCTCCCTTTTCTGTTTTCTGACAGATACTCAGCAATGATTGGAACAGATCAGTCAGTTTTCATGTATCACACACTCTGTAACATTTCCTGCACTTTCCAAGTTAAAGTAAGAAGTAAATGAATGCATATAAACATTTGTATGGATAAGTTCCACAGTACCTTCACATCTTGGTCATGCTCACCATTTACTGTTTAATATGCAGACTTTTTAGAATTATTACAATTTTTGTAATAGGTCTTCAGGAATGAATTTGTAGAAAGTGTTATATTATATGTCAAATTGACAGTTTTCCCTTGAAAACCTTAAGACAGCTGAATAGAAGCTCCTGACATTTCCTAAAAAAAAAAAAAAAAAAAAAAGCTTGCACATTTAATCAGTAAAACTACACAAACTTTACCAGAAAGAACTTTTCACATAAAACTAACAGAACTGGAACAAAATTTATTCTTAGGACAGGCAAACCACAAGACAAGCACAAATCCAGAAAAACAGTGCCCAGGTGAAGAACAGTATGCCATAGTTTTATACCTCTTCTCTCTCACTGTTGTTTAAGGCTAAATAACTCTAGGCTAGATTATGAGCTTTTTTTGTCACTTTCATGCCATACATTAACACAATATAAATCATAAGAAAAATAACCCCCACTGATTGCAGAAAGCAATAAAAAACAGTTTTGCATAAGTTGAGAATACCATATTCATACAAGATTTTCTAAATTCTGCACTTGTTCTGATAAAATAAGCAAAGCTTTATGAAAATAGCTTTAATCACTCCCCAATTACACTTTCTCTAGATATACAGAACAGATGAAAGATGTTACTTGATGCCACTGATTTAAAAATGAATGGTAGGACCAAAACTCAAGAAGCAATAAAAAATGTTGAAACAATAGTAGTATATTATCTTCTGACATATTGTGTATGAGATCAAATCAATTAAGATCTTAAGAGTTAAGATGTCAGACAAGTAGATCAATAAGAACAATAGAAAATCCCTTGTGCTGCCGTACTCCTCAAAATTTTTAATCCTATTTAAAATCAATAGGACTTTTCCACCCACTTAGCACCAGAACCTAATATTTTGTTTTCAGTGTTAGGTTGCAAGTGAACTACCTTTAACATTTTTCACAGGGACCTGAGAAAGAAGTTTTCAACATGAGTTCTGACTGAAGAGCTGTCTATTTAGTGTATCCACAGGGCCAACAATTAAATTTTCTTAAGGAGTGAGTCTCAGGAGAAAACATGAACAACTTTCTAGTGACTTCAGTAAAAAGATTGGGTTTTGTAGCATCTGAAACTTCAGAGTAACTTAAATTCTTGGCTTGGGATAGTCAAACTGGGAAAAAAAGCCAGTATCACTCCTTCATCTCAGCTTTTCAAGCTTTTAAAATTACAGAATAGAAACTTTTGAATTTTCGTACTGATTTCATATGGTAATTTTTCCTATAATTATTTTGAAAACTGTGGATAGCCTAAGCATAAGAGCACTTCTGCCTCCAGGTAATTTGTTTACAGATCTTACAGATAGTAGCGGGTCTTGAACATGGTTTCATTTCCCTTACACTTATTCAGGGAACAATGTAGCATATTAGGCTTCCAAATGGAGTAAGTTCAAACTTTTCTTTCAAAATCCATGAGTGAAAGCTGACCCTTTTAACAAAGAAAACTAACTTGTGTTTTTTTAGTTGTTTAAATTATAATTTCTGTCCTATAACTCATCTTATTTCCTTCTTGGATGAAACAAAAGGTTTTTAAGTCTTCCTACATCCTAATTTTCTCCTTGGAGTATCAAAAACTTCAGCATGATTCATTTGGCCAATTCATAGATGTAGTCTCTTCATTGCTGGATAATTTCAAATACTAAACAAAGTCCTAGAATATTAACATCTTTTTCTGATATTTCTGCAACTTACTCCCTCATGTCTAATACTTATACTGTGCTTCTGCTGATTTCTTAACATTTATTAGCATCTATTAACATCCTAAGCAATTTTGCTATGCTCTCTCACAGCATTTCTTAATAATGTAAGCTAATGAAGCCTTTTTTCATGCTGCAATTATGACACAGTTGGGTTTCCTGCAAAACTACTTCTAAGTATAGCCAAAGTAAGCATAGCCAAACTATGCTTTCCAGGTTATATAAAGCATTTTTAATTAGTAAGCACGTTATACAAGCAGTAAGACAAAATCAGCTACAATTACTAAATGGAATTTGGATTATTCAGTATGCTGAAAACTTACCTGCTACATGCCACTCCGAGGTAAAAAAACAGGAGCTAAATGGAAATTAGCTTTCAAGAGTAGCCATGTGATACAATAACACAGGATATGTCTGAAATCACACAGGATATTTAATCAGACGCTCAAGTTACATTATTACAGAAGATGCTCTTGTATAACTGATACAGTTCTATTTGTTTCCTAGTGAAGCAATGCATTGCTCTCAGAGGACAGTAAAGGACAGTTAATGATCTGTGTTTGGTAGGTGACTTGTTATTTCCACTCCTGTTTTTCTTTTGTGGAAATGTATGTAGTGTTTCATCAGCAATGAAGAGGTTTTCAGGATATTGCAAACTCCTTCATTTTCTTCCTGAAAGGAACAAGTGCTATTATGCAGTCAGCATTTTAACGTAATACAAAACAGTGATGCAAGTCTGGGACAACTGCAACTGCAGACAAAAACTAGGCAAAAATGTTGAAACGTATATAATGCTAAACTTCAATGCTGAACTTTCTTAAACTTTGAAACTAATAAAATAATTTTGAAAAAGTTTCAAGGTCCAAATTCTGATTAATTTTTATAGCTATTAGTCATCCAATCAAAACGTGAGTTTTCTGAAGGAGAGGAATGCTTCTCAAAAGGTCTTTAGTTCCTGCAAGTGTGGGAAAATCTAAACTCCAAATTGTCCACATCTCTTCAAAGAAATGTTGGGTGTACCATCATTTCATACATTGTTCACATCTTTCAGGCACTGTGAAAATAATACATTGTCTCATTTTTGTGGCCATCTCACTTTCTGAGGTGTTGTTTTGCCAATGGCCAGCTAAGATAGCTAGCTAACTTTGCAAAAGGAATAGAATAAAAGAAATAGCTTGCACTCCTGTAGGAGAGACGTGGAATTAATGTGCTACCTTTCTTCCCCGCTTCCTCTGCATCTGCAGATGCTGATGTCAGCTTGGAAGGGTGTAGAGTAAGCATGTTGTTGCAGAGGGGCCATGGCTAAAGCAAGTAACTCTCCATTGACTCAAATAACTTCTGGCAGGGTATTTTAACCCTCTATCTTTTTGCATTTGCAACCTCACACACCCTAAACTTTGGTGCTGGGACAATGCTTTAGAGCCAGTCATTCTGGTTAACAGACAAAATAGAAACTGGCTGCCCTGGAGTACTCGTGGGGATTGACTGTCATTCTGGTGATGAGGTGTGTCAAGGGAACTCAGAGAGGAAGGAAACACGCACTTTTTCTTCCTCCATGGGGATACCTGTGTGAGGGTCGGTGCCCCTCCCCTCCCTGAAGCAAGTGACTGCCTCATGGAGCAGTGATCTGAACTCCTCAAAATGACTGCTGCTCTAGCTCCCTGCCTTTCCCTTCTTCATGGAGTGAACAACTAACAATCCATGTTGAAAAAACAGACTCTAAGGTGGGAACCCTGTGGCGGGAAAACCGCAACATTTTTTTGCTGTTCCGCCCAGAGACTGCCTCAAGGTCTTGGACTCTAATTGGATAATAGATGGCAGAAGAGAGCAAAGAACCAACTGGAGGCTTTGGACTACAATGTATCAAACTATATAAGAACAGGGATGGCCCTCCAGCAGCCTTTTGCGTTTTGACTGGTTCCCTTGTTGGGTTGCCTTTGAATTGATTGCTTGCTGCTGGCTGCTGGTTGCTGCTGCTGACTGCTGTGGGGCTGCCTCTCAGTGTTTAAGACTGCTGGCTGCCCTGTGCTGCTTCTAAAGAGCCAGAGAAGAAGGAAAGAAAAGGATGCTCCTTCCAAGGACACACCTTGCATCCCGTTGGTGGCAGAAGACGACTTGGGACTTCATCCATTGCAGCCTGCCCTGTCCTCACTGCACATGGTCCCGCTACCGTGCAGGTGAGACAGAGCAGCTGTGAAGACCAACCATTCAGCAGACCATCTCTGGAGTGTGGTAAAGGACTTATCTTATAAACCCTTCTCCCCCACTTTTCTGGCTAACATACACACACACGTCTCACAACCCCACTGAGGGGAAAAGTCAGCCTGTCCTCCATCTCCTCCTCTCCTCAACTCTCCTAAATTCTCCCACTTACAAGTATTGTTGGGTGGGAAACATTAACTATTGGAGTGTTACCCCAAGTTTCTTTTGTTACCTCTTACTGTTCTTTGCTCTTACTGAACCTCCTTTCCCTAAATTCTGTCAAATCCCTTAAATAAACCGTTCAATTAGTAAACTGTAAATTCGGCATCAACTGCGTGTGTTGTGGGTGTGGTGTGGGTTGGTTGTCCTTCCACTCTAATAAAAGTTGGCACTGCAGCTGGCTGCTCCTCTGAGAGAGATGAACCGCCACGTGCAGACCCTCAGTCCTGTTAAATTTCTCCAGAAGGGAGAAAAGAGTCGGACTGCGACAACCTATCGCACAAGATGGGATCCAGGTGTAATGAGGCAATGGCCCTGAAGCAATGTTCACTGTTTGGATCATGGTGCTCTTGTGACTAAACTGAAAAAAACATCCCCCTCCCATCTTACCCATCTCATCCCCAAAATGCTGGAGGTAGTGCAAATGAGCAGGTACTAGACTGTCATATCTGGTATGTTTAAACTTTAGGGAACCTGAAATCCAAATTTTTAGTAAGTCTTTGAATGTTATGAGAATTATGAAGCTTGCACATTTGGGCATGCAAAAGGATAAATTATGTTTTTCTTTTTCCCTTAAGACACAACTGAATAAGAAGATACTAAAACTGTAGAATGTTTCTCCTTCTTGTTATTCAAGTGACCTTCAAAAAATTACATGTTTTGATAATGCTTCCGCTTGCTGCTATGCAAATAAGGAAGGCATACTTGGAACTGTAATTAGGAGAGAGTATCCTGAAATGGGCAGCATGTTGCCTTTCCCAAACAATAACTTAAGCAGACCTGTATAATTCATGGAAAGTATTCTCAAATGAGTGCCTTTCTCTACTGATAAATGTTTGTACACTGCAAATGCTTAGATATGCGTGCAGCAGTGTGCATAAAAGCCACCCAGTTGACTTCAGAACACAATTTTTAATATATATGTGTTTTCAGAGTGGATCTTTGTAAAGATAAGTAAATAAATCTTTTTATGAAGTTCAGCCAGCAAAATGTGTATGGCAGTTTTCTACTTTAAACAATGGCAATGCCAAGCCAGGGACTCAGTGTGATAGTTTCACTTGGGCAGTACTCAGAAATTAGGTCTTTCCCAACAGCCACTCCTGCTTCTTGCCTGAGAAAGCCCACAGACATGATCTCAAAAGGAGCTCCATCCTTGCTGTCTTACTGTGCCAGATGTTCTCAGCTGAGATAAACTTACAACTCTACAATTTCATTGAAACATTTTATTCTTAAGTGTTTGTAGAAACAGCTTCATTTAGTTGATTATGGAGGAATAAAAATTGCAGGTCGTCTCTTTGTTAACAGAAAAAGGAGGATACCTGTTGTGGCTCCAGCTACAAGCCTCGTATGCAGAAGGATATAACTCTATTTAACATGCTGGCACATGGCCCACTCCTCCCTCCTCCAGGAGATAAGAGGATTCTCAAAAAACAAACACAATTGTTGGGTTGATGCAGCTTTTTTAACGCTACCCATTCTTAGTCTATTATCACAGAATCACAGAATGTAAGGGGTTGGAAGGGACCTCTAGAGACCTAGAGTCCAACCCCCCTGCTAGAGCAGGACAGCCTAGGGCAGGCCACACAGGAATGCATCCAGGCGGGTTTTGAAAGTCTCCAAAGAAGGAGACTCCACAACCTCTCTGGGCACCCTGTTCCAATTCTCTGTCACCCTCACAGTAAAAAAGTTTCTCCTCATGCTGAGCTGGAACTTCTTATGTTCTAGCTTATACCCATTGTTCCTTGTCCTAATACTGGGCAGCACCTAAAAGAGACTGGCCCCTTCCTCTTGGCACCCACCCCTCAGATATTTGTATATTCATAAGATCCCCTCTCAGCCTTCCCTTCTCAAGACTAAACAGCCCCAGTTCTCTCAGCCTTCATAGGAGAGATGTTCCAAGTCCCTTAATCAGCCTCCTAGTTCTCTGTTGGACTCTATCCAGTAGATCCCTGTCTCTCTTGAATTGAGGAGCCCAAAACTGAATACAGTATTCCAGGTGTGGTCTCACCAGGGCAGAGTAGAGGGGGAGGAGAACATCCCTAGACCTGCTGGAGATGCTTTCTTTAATGCACCCCAGGATACCATTGGCCGTCTTGGTCACAAGGGCACACTGCTGTTCCATGGATAACTTATTGTCCACTAGGTCTCCAAGATCTTTCTCCTTGGAGCTGCTTTCCAGCAGGACAACCGCTAATCTGTACTGGTGCCTGGTGTTACTCCTCCACAGGTACAGGACTCTACACTTGTCCTTACTGAACTTCATGAGGTTCACCTTTGCCCAGCTCTCTAGCCTGTCTAGATCTCACTGGATGACAGCACAGCCCTCCGGAGTGTCAGGCACCCCTCCCAGTTTTGTATCATCAGCGAACTTGCTGAGCTGTCCGTCTATCTATCTATCTATCTGTCTATCTATCTATCTATCTATCTATCTATCTATCTATCTATCTATCATCTATAATCTATAGCATTATTAAATAAGCTTTGATTATTTTTATCTGGAATACTGGAAAAATATGAATTAAAAATTTGGCACAGCTTTTCTTTGAAATATAATTTTATAAGACCTACCACACTAACTGGAGGCACTCCATATCTGTGCTGTGCAAAACATTCCATAGAATTAATTTTAGAGGCAAAGTAGGGGCCATCAGTACATCCTTATTAATTTTTCACTTGATTAGAAAAAAATCAGGTGACTCAGGACAAAAGGCAGGGTGCTTTGTTACCTTACTGGAGCCATATTTGTACAGAAGTTTCTTAATACCATTTTGACAAGATAAAAAGCTTTTAAAGTGTAGGAAGTGTAACATACTCACTTGAAAGCTTTTGCACTGTCACTTCAATGAAAAGCAGCTTTACTACAAATAAGTTTCATACCTCAAATTTTTAGTTTTTTACTTGAGTTTAGAAAGAATATAATTTTAGTTTGAAAGTTGCTTTCCAGATAACAGTGCTGGCACATGGACCTATTCCTCTAATGATAAACTGTCCTGTGAATTACTCTTTTGAATGATGTGTCAGCATGAAGAACACTGGCTTTTACCTGGTCATAGTGTCAAGACTGCAGTCTCATGTGAAGCTGGCTCTTTTCTCCACCATGCTGAGTTACGGCTCAGAAAAAGTTGAGAACTGATCCTGTAAAAGAACTAGCACTGCAGTTGGTGTAGTTGTAGTTGTTTATGTTTAAGACAAGACATACCACAAATAATCCTCATTGGAACTTGGCCAATTTGCTTTCACTGCTTTTTGAAAAAATGCTGGTTTGGAATCTTGACAGTGTACAGGGTCAGAATTACCTCATGCCACATTAAATAGTTTCCCTTTGTTGTTTAGGGGAAGTTCAATCCTCAATTTATCATTAATTTGATCATTGTGTATGGTACACTACAAAAATTTCTGTTTGCTTTTTGAACTGCTTGAGGGAATCAAGGCTGGCTTTCTGAAGTTCCTTTCAGACTCTGCAGTATTTGCGAAATGTCCCTTGAAATAAATCTTGACAATAATTTTCAGTCCAGTAGAAGAGAAAATGTGGCTGCTCTAGGCAGCTCTAGCACACTCTAGGAAAGCTGGAATCACCCTCCTGGTTTTCTGTTAGTTTAGTAGCCAATGTTTTGTTGGCATGGTAAAACCTGAATAAAAGTGAATCTGTGGAAAACATCGAGTAATGCTTTTGGTGTTGTAATTGTTTTGGTTTTTTGGGTTTACATGTTTAAGTGCTTATTGTAGAGAGGAATTATACCAGTTTAAATGGCTTATTTTTTTGCATTTGTTTGAAAACTAAACTGATTGAAACACTCATTTGGAAACTCTTACAGTAGCTTTAATCTGATGTATTTGGATTTAGTTTGTACTAATGTAAACAGCAGCTAATTTACATAATTATCAATAATATATATGTCTCCTGAGTTAATTTGAAGCTAAACTGCTAAAACTGTACTGCCACATAAATCACATTCTATTTCAAGGTTAAGAAATCATTCCAGCTGGAGAGATTTAACTAGCTAAAGAAAGTTAACTTGCTGCTTCTGAACATGCTGCTTGCTCCAGCGAAAATGCATCCCTAGCTGGGGAATTTATGAACAAGCAGTGCCAGAAAAATTCCCACCTGAAGGAGCTCGGCACAGAAGCTGGTAATGAAGGGTGGAATGATCTTCAGGGGGAGTATAAGGATGGGATGCAGTTTTCTCTTTCATCGTTAGGTAAATGCAACAGGAATCTAGGCACTAAGGGAGTTGTTTACCTTCAAAGAGAGAATTTTAACAACAATTTGGACTGCTCTGGCACACCTGTGACCAAGCAAATATTCTCTGCACAGTAGAGCAACTATCAGTACTGGCAGTACTGAGAAGGCTGAAGGGTTCTTCTGGATGATAGGTGACCCTCACTTTTCATTGCTTTAAAATCTAAGAGAAAGCTTTGGTTTAAAGAAAGTTGCCCAGTGGACAAATATTTGATAAAGTACATAAAGTTAAAAGCACCAGATAGCTGGAGATGAGACAGTGGATGAAAAGGAACAGTTGTGGGTTTTTTTATTATTTTTGTGCCTTGTGCTTTTATTCTTCTTGCCCTGTTCCATGATATAGCTACAACTGAAGAAGAGAAGTAGATAAGCAGAAAAAAACCCTATCTCTGGTGAGGATTTGCCCCCCCCTCCCCCCCACCTTTAAATAAATTGCAGTATACTTCATTGATAACTGCCTTAGCAGCAGAAATATCTGTATCAATTTTCTGTGGTAATTTCCAGCATTCTAAGTACACTTTCTGGTTGGTTGAAATTTTGAAGATTAAGCAAGTACAAAATAAGGAGAAAAAAGATTTTGAGATTCACATTAAATTCATAACTGCATTATACAAATACCTTTCATTTATTTGGTGATTAAATGTAGAGAATTTAACTGTATTTAATTCCCTTTAGCATTTGTAATGTGTATGAACTTAAGGCAAGTCACTACTGTTCTTAGAACTACCCCGAATGTGAAGGCTGTAAGGCAGGGAGCAGAGACAGAGCTGGGTGCAGTAGCTACTCTGGATGGCCTTTGCTTCCCTCAGGTGTGAATCACCCCAGCTATTATCTACCCAACTCCTCTGAATCACCCTGCTTAGGTACATCCCATGTGCTCCTGTATTAAGCTGCCTTATGTAGAGGGCTAAGCCAGAGACAGCTGCAGCCTCCTCAAGCACCTTGTTGCACCCAGGGCACGCAGACAGCTATTCAGCAAAGTCCACAGTCACGCTTGTTAAATGAAATGGGAGAGACCAGGAGCTTGTAAGACACAAGATTTCTCACCCTTTATCCTTGACTCTTGGGCAAATGTGGTTACTTGCATGAGACTGAATTCTCAATCCTTAAAGAAAATGCTGCGTTTATTTGGGCGATAATTTCAGGTTAATGAGCTCATGATCGTGGCTCACCCTCAGGTGAGCGGAGATTTTTGACAAGGGGTACAGGCAGTTGATAAGCAGATCACATTCAAGATGACCTACCATGCATGTAAAACACCAGGATGAAGGGGACTACCTACAGTGCCTTGATTAACTCCCTCTCTCTTACTTGCAAATTTCTTCACAAGATGTGAGTTAATTCTAAGCCAGAGAACTGACCTCTCAAATCCTGTGAACAAAACCAGTTACTGTGTTAGGTATCTCTGATGAAATATACTCCAAAGCTTCCCTTATGCCATTTAGTGATTTTACTTGTGATGTCCACACCTCCTTTCTGTTTCAAAGGCTGAATGAAAGAGTCCTCCATTTATAGAAATGCAGTTGGGCACACCAATTGACCAGGAGAAACTGAAGCATTAAGCACCTCTGAAAAACAAGGGAAGAAAAGGGACAAGAAGCAAACTCAGTGGCTCAAAAACTTATTACATTTATTAGGTTTGTTTCAAAGCATGGCTTAACTAGGCTAAAATAAAAAATGAATACAAAACGTATTTTTCAAAATAAGTTCCAAAAGTCTTGTTTGGAAACAGATGGCACAGCAACTATTTCTCAGTGTTCAAGAGTCTGAGAGAAGTGGCATTTCCCTGAAATGCACCCGAGACAGTTTAGACTAATGGAGAAGAAACTTTTAATGAGTTTGATAAAGTGAGGATAAGCTGGTCTTTTCTGCCATGTGAGAGGCAACACATTACTGATAGGGCTGGGAAGGGTTCTGGCCGTACAAAAGAGCAGTCTGCATAGTTTTTCAGATACATGAGCTATACAGCAGAGTGAGTGGGTTTGCTATATGTTTCCAGCAGTAGCCTATGTTATGAAGGGTTTTGGTGCAACATCACATTGTATCTGCTATGCATGAACACTGCTGCCTCCTGAGCAAGATATAATGCTAATATGTGATTAGCCTCAAATTTCTTTTGAGAGAGACCATGCAAAGTGGTGATTGAGGTACAAAATTATTCCAGAGGATTTTTCTTCATATAGGTGTAGTATACCAGCCCAAACAAATAACCAAATAAGACAGCGGCAGCATGCGCTCCCTAAAATAACTCATTCAGCCTTTGTCCCAGTTTCCCATTTTTCTAGCAACTTAATTTTTTCTCAACCTTCTAGCAATGTAAATATCAATATCAACAGCTTTTTCTGATGTCTCGATGGAGGTGATAGCTGAGGTTGGTGCATTGTGCCTGGGCAATCCAGTTCAGTCCTCATAAACACTAAAACCAGGCTTTGGGCTTTCAAATGTGCCTTTTTAAGAGTCACACCTGAGCTGACTGTCTGCTATGGAAGGACTGGTTGTGATTTTCAGGCCAAACATCTTATTTCATTCTTGTAGTAACAACAGGTAAAGTGTGCTGGGCATGTATATATGCACTTCCTTTAACTTCTTAAATTTGTACTTCTCCTTTGTACCTGTGTGAAGCAGAACTGTGAACCCCGTAATCTCCAACAAGAAAATCACATGCTGTTGGCAAGAAATTTTCTTAGTATCCAACCCATGAATGCGGATATGTTCTTTGGAAACATTTACAAGTACTTAATTTCATCTCATATTCCATTAACTCTCCTCTAGACATATGATATAGTAATTTATTAAACTAAAGGATTGCTTTGCAACCTGTCAGATACGGCTTGCTGTTCTGGGCTGGCAAGGATGGCACAGCACTGCACATCTTGGTTTTGAGGTAAGGTATGAAGGCTGTGGATGGCTTACACACCTGCCCAGCCATGCTGTACAACACAACCTGCTGTACCATGGACCAGCCAGCCATCTGAACAGTGGCACAAGGTAGGTGCATCCATAAAGCAGCATGGACTTTAATACCCACTTCCTGTTCCTCTGCATTCAGGTTTTATCTCCCAGAGGGCCAACTGACATCTGTGCCAAAATGGAGCCAGAGCACACACATGAATATGTAGGTGATGGGACTGATCAAGGATGCAGACCTGGACCTGAAGCTGAGGGTTCTCTACTGTAACAATGCACCAAGACCAATATTCAAAGAAGTCTATACAGTGACTGGAGGGACACTGACACCTCGGAGCAATTCAGAGCAGAAACACTGTCTCTAGGCATATCAAGGATAAAGGGGTCATTAAGACCAATCAACATGGTTTTACCAAGGGGAAGTCATGTTTGACCAATCTTATAACCTTCTATGAGGAAGGAACTAGGTGGATAGATGATGGTAGGGTGGTAGATGTGGTTTATCTTGATTTCAGTGAAGCATTTGACACTGTCTCCCACAGCATCCTCGTAGATAAGCTGAGGAAGTGTGGTCTTGATGGTCAGGTAGTGAGGTGGATCATGAATTGAAAGGAAGAAGTCAGAGAGTTGTGGTCAAAGGGACAAAATCTAGTTGGAGGTCTGTGACTAGTGGAGTCCCTCAGGAGTCGGTACTGGGACAGGTACTGTTCAGTATTTTCATCAACGACCTGGCTGAGGGAACAGAGTGTGCCCTCAGCAAGTTTGCTGATGACACTGAACTGGGAGGTGTGGCTGACACACCAGAAGGCTGTGCTGCCATTCAGCAAGACCTAGATAGACTGGAGAGTTGGGCAGAGAGAAACTTGATGAAATTCAACAAGAGCAAGTTTAGAGTCTTGCATCTGGGGAAGAACAACCCCACGTACCAGTACAGGTTGGAGGCTGACCTGCTGGAGAGCAGTGTAGGAGAAAGGGACCTGGGGGTCCTGGTGCACAGGAGGATGGCCATGAGCCAGCAATGTGCCCTTGTAGCCAAGAAGGCTAATGGCATCCTGGGGTGCATTAGAAAGGGTGTGGTTAGTAGGTCAAGAGAGGTTCTCCTCCCCCTCTATTCTGCCTTGATGAGGCCACGTCTGGAATATTGTGTCCAGTTCTGGGCCCCTCAGTTCAGGAAGGACAGGGAAGTGCTTGAAAGAGTCCAGCACAGAGCCACAAAGATGATTAAGGGAGTGAACATCTCCCTTATGAGGAAAGGCTGAGAGAGCTGGGTCTCTTTAGCTTGGAGGAGACTGAGGGGCGACCTCATCAGTGTTTACAAATACATTAAGGGTGACTGTCTGGAGGATGGAACCAGGCTTTTTTTCAGTGATGTCTAGTGATAGGACAAAGGGCAATGGGTGCAAACTGGAGCAAAAGAGGTTGCACATAAACATCAGAAAAAACTTCTTTACTGTGGGAGTGACAGAGCACTGGAACAGGCTGCCCAGAGAGGCTGTGGAGTCTCCTTCTCTGGAGACATTCAAAACCTGCCTGGATGTGTTCCTGTGTGATGTGCTCTAGGTGATCCTGCTCTGGCAGGGGGGTTGGACTAGATGATCTTTTGAGGTCCCTTCCAAGCCCTAGGATTCTGTGATTTTGTGATTCTGTGAAACTCATACACAAAGAACAGGGCAGGTGCTTTGAAACTATGCCAATAGCATCATATGCTCTTCCAGCACCTCCAGTTCTGAACAGCATTCTACGTGTTAATTTCTGCTTCCTCAGTGCAGGGACCTATAAATGTATTTTCCTCAGAAGTGCAAGCCTCATTTCACAATCCCCTCCTCCCCAGGGAAGAAACTCTGGGAGCCTGCAGGGGCAGCAAATGAGCCTTATCTTTCAAGTCTGTTGACATCTAGATTTGTTTGAACCCTGCTCAGTGTGTTCTGGGGCTTCCAGTTACTCTGCATCCTAGGTAACTTCCTCTGTGGCAGTGTTACTCCTCTTAGTGTCTGTCCCTAACTCTTTGCAGCTACACATGGAAGTAACCTAGTGAGTGCTAAGGTTCTGGATATCCACAAAGTCCAGGCCACCACCTGTATAGAGGACCCACTGCTGCATACTCCTCCAAAATGTTTCCAAAGTATGTATGAAGCTTCAGAGCACAAATTCAGGTCTGATGTCAACCTGGAAAGTTCTTTGGAGATGAATTTTATGGCTGTAATTTCTATGCGGTGCCAGAAAATATCAAGCCTGAAACTGACGCTTGGGAACTGTTTTCTAGAGTAGTATTCTGCCACCAGTCCAGGACACCCAGGTACTGAATATGAAGTAAAGGTGTCGTTTCAAGCAATATTTTTCTTTGAGAAAGCTATCCTATGAGGGTCCCATTATTTGTCACTACTGGCCAGACATTGCCACTCCTGCACTGCAAATTACCCTCTGTTTTACAGTGCCAAATGCTGCTATATTTAAGGCTTCATTTTAAAATAAATTGTTAAAATTTTATATATATATATTTTTAAGTAAGTATTAAAAAGAAAAGTCTGACAAGGCAGCAGTCCAGAAAATATAGGATATGTGGCTGGGAGAAAGGGGTTCTGAAGAAAATTGACATAGAGGCTAACCTAAAGAGGTTTCATTTGCATTTCATGGCTGTCTATTTTGCTTTAAAAAGAATTTAGAAACTTGGATGAACTACTCTTGTCACAAAACACTGGATAAACCCAGCTATATCTGGGGGGCTGGGGCAAAGCAGTTACCAAATCTAATGCTTACTAACTTATCCTGAAGAAAACAGTCAGAAGAAGTAACTGGTGGAAAGGGTTTAGCATGAGCTAAGACAGTCAGCAGCTGGGATGGGGACAGCTAGCAAGGAAGGGAGCTATCAAAAAGATTAAGTAGAGAGGATGGTTTCAGCTTATGTGTGGTCAAGTCCAGTTTAAGTCCAATGAGGCCTCCCTGCCCAGAAGCCCAAGCTGGTATTAGCAGATAGGCAGTACAGCCTCAGGATGAAACATGTTTGGCCTGATGCACAACTAATAGGCTTTCCTGTAGCAGGAAAAGGCGATTAATTCTTATCTGTTCAGTTTGGGGGAGGATGCTAGTTTTCTCTCTATAAGGAGCAGGCCTCCTTTTCTGTCTGGTTAAGCCTGTTATTCATTAGCTGGAAGGGATGCAGTACAACTCGTTGCCCAACTACACAGCCAGGCACTTCCTAAAGATGGGATGTTATTTTTCATTTTCCTAGACAGATGCTTTAGCATTTCAGGGAAGACACACTGAAGCCAGACCAAATTCAGCCAAGGCCTGGCAGAGGCTGAAGTTATTACTTAAGATGGAGCAACATGCTCATTAACGAGGCAGACAGTGAAGCAAAGCTGTTTCATTTCAGTGTTCGTGTGTCTGCATTATCTGAAGTAGCACTCCAAACTATACTGCAAGCCTTCATCATGCCAGTTAGGCTTTCTACTCTTATTAAAGATATTTGTATTCTTCAGTGCAGTGAACTCATGATGATCTTTACTGACTTTCCTTAATAAGTGGATTTCTTAGGTTAAACAGATCTTTGCTTTTGCAAGTTTGCATAAGTACCCTGAATTTCTTGTAGGTCTTTATCACGAAATGCAGTTGACCTTGCCTACAGTGGCTGAGGCCCAGACTAATTCCTCTCTCAGCTCTGAAGAGGACAGTGCTCTCATCCTGCACAGTTTACAGCAAAACAAATGTATTTTAGTTCCATTTAATAAAACTTCTGGTAAATCTTTCCTATGTGAAGGATTGCTATGTAGACACTTGAGGCATTTACTCCTTTTTTTTTGTTGTTTGTCTGTTTTTTTGTGGCAAAGCTGATTAAATAAATTAGTCATGGTATTTTGATTATGATGATAAACAAAGAAAAAGGATCACATTCAGCCATGGCAACAAACTGTCCCAACTGGGGTTAATTGTAATTTGAAGCAATTGTCTTTTTTCTTTTGTGATATTATACTGATTACAGTTTGCATGCTTGTGCATCCAGGGTTTGTTTGTATTTTGTAATGAAACATTTTTGAGAGTCCCTATTCTGTTATTAATTTTCTGGAAATATATATTTTTTAAAACTTTTGCAATCATAAAAATAATTAAATGAGGAATATAATTCTCATAGGTGTACCCCCTAAACACCTGTGCACCTGTCATTGCACTTCATCACTCTCTTTTTCTTCCTCTATGTTGCTATAAAAAAGATTGCAGATGATATGTGAACCACTTTTAAAAAATCTATTTTAAACCAATTACAGACACACACTGTTCATATAATCTTAGAATCATTGCTGGATAAGATGTTGACACAAAACTGACTTTTTTTCATTGTGTGTTGTTGCAGCATTCCGTTTGATCACAAAAGGTGACTTAATTTCACTCAGGTAACTTCTAACACTGTTCAGCAGAAGATAATTGATTAACACAGATACTTTTTAATTTTTCTATGCTGTTAATTTCTCTCGCATTATAAATTAAAACACGCTGTATTTATTTGTTGTCATAGTACATCCTGTTTTCAAAGGGACTCAGGAATTACAGAGTCTGTATGCTGTAGAAAGCCATGGAGTTTTTTTATATCAGATTTAAACAGATCTGCAGCCATTGCTCTATAAGTTCAATTATAGCAAAGGTGCCCTGTATCAGTATCACATTTTTGTTTCATTCCTTATTGGCCTCATGAACTTATTGGCCTGACGTTTATTGTGAACTGGAGTAAAACTGAGAGTTTGCCTCAATGAGATTTCTTTACCAAATACCAGGGGTAAATCTAAAAGCAAAATGGAATTGCTTGCACTTTTTCAGCAGTTTAACCTCAAGTAGTGAAAAGGTGATTTTTTATTTAGTTCAGTTATAAAATATTTATGCAGAAATACTCATGGAGAAGCAACCTTTCATTCAAAGAATAGCTGGCAGTAAGGGGTAAGTTGCACATTAAAAATAAATTAGAACACAATACTCATTATACAAACACCAGCAAAAATAGGAGTGCTTAGGGCTTAATTTTCTAAAAATGCACAGCTGCAACAAGCTCCAGTGGTGCATATAGTAAGTGAAGTTTGTTATTTTTGTACAGCTGCTTATCTGTTATATGGCATTTCACGCTTTAAGGTGAAGCAAGCTGCTAATTCATTTGAATCATCAGCAACAAATGCAGTCCTCTGTGCATTTTTTCTTTGTTTATTTATTTATATTTTTTAAAACAGAAGCTATCTGCTGGGATTCACACCACTGTTATTTATTTACCTTACAGTGATATCAAGGAGAAGTAGGCTAAGGTTAGAGCCCCATTGTGCTGGCTACCTTAACCTACAAAAGGACTTCTGATTCATAGAGTCAGAGAATGGTTAAGGTTGGGAGGGACCTTAAAGACCATCAGGTTCCAGCCTTCCTGCCATGAGCAGGAACACCTCACTCTAGACCAGGCTGCACAAAGCCTCACCCAACCTGACCCTAAATACCTCCAGGAAGGGAGCTTCAACAACCTCCCTAGGCAACCTATTCCAGTACTTTACTACCTTCATGGTGAATAATTTCTTCCTGATGTCCAACCTAAATTTCCCCTCTTTCAGTTTAAAACCATTATCCCTTGTCCTATCACTACCCTGTCTGGTGAGAAGCCCCTCCCCAGCTTTCCTGCAGTCCCCTTTCAGGTACTGGAAGGCCACCATAAGGTCTCCCCAGAGCCTTCTCTTCTTCAGACTGAATAGCCCCAACTCTCTCAACCTGTCTTTGTACCAGAGGTGCTCCAGCTCTTTGATCATCTTTGTGGCCCTTCCCTCAGCTCTCTCCAACAGGTCTCTATCTTTCCTGTGCTGAGGGCACCAGAACCATACACAGTACTGCAGGGGGGGTCTCACCAGAGCAGAATAGAGGGGCACAATCACCTCCCTGGCCCTGCTGGCCACACTTCTTTTGATGCAGCCCAGGATGTGTTTGGCTCTCTGGGCTCCAGCACACACTGGCAGCTCATGTAGAGCTTCTCATCTACTACCACCCCCAAGTCTTCTCCTCAGGACTGCTTTCCAGCCATTCTTCCCTCAGCCTGTATTTGTGCCTGAGGTTGTGCTGACCCAGGTGCAGGACCTTGCACTTGACCTTGTTGAACTTATGGGGTTGGCAGTGGCCTGCCTCTCCAGCCTGTCAAAGTTCCTCTGGATGGCATCCCTTCCCTCTTGGGTGTCAACCACACCACACAGCTTGGTATCATCAGCAAACTTGCTGGGGATACACTCAATCCCACTGTTCGTGTTTCCAACAAAGATGCTAAACAGCACTGGTCCCAGTGCTGACCCCTGAGGAATGCCACTCATCACTTGCTTCCTCTTGGACACTGAACCGTTGACTACAGCGCTCAGGGTGCAGCCATCCAGCCAGTTACTGATCCAGCCAATTACTGGTCCATCTGTCAAATCAATGTCTTGTTAGTTTGGAGACCAGGATGTTGTGTGGGACAGCTAGGTAGATTATGCCAGTTGCTCTGCCATTATCCACCATCTCTGTAGCCTTGTACATAGAAGGCCACCAAACTGGTCAGACATGATTTCCCCTTAGTGAAGCCATGTTGGCTGCCACCAATCACCTCCTTATTTTCCATGTGCCCCAGCAGATTTTTCAGGAGGATCTGCTCCACGATCTTGCTGGGCACAGAGGTGAGACTGACTGGCCTGTAGTTCCCCGGGTCTTCCTTTTTCCCCTTTTTAACAATAATGGGCTATGTTACCTTTTTTCCAATGAGCAGGAACCTCACCAGGCTGCCATGACCTCTCAACTATGAGGACAGAGGCTTAGCAACTGCACCCTCCAGCTCCCTTAGGACCCGTGGATGGATCCCATCAGGTCCCATAGACTTGTGCAGCTTCAGGTTCTTTAGATGGTCATGAACCTGTCCTCCTATAGTGAGGGCTGCTTTGTTCTCCCAGTCTCCTTCTAAGAAGTCGTAAGACTTAATTTTATCCAGGCAATTTATTTTCTTTTTTTTTTAGAAAACAAACCGAATTTCAAAACATTCTTCATCTCACTGCATAAGCTTTTTTTCTAAAATAATTCGGTGTACAAAGTAAATAAAAAACACAAGTGTGCAAAGAAGAAAAGAAAAGGGAAAGTAACAGAGGAGCAATTTCAATTTGTAGTTCCCAAACATAGCAATGGCAATAATCTCTATCCATTTGAAAGAACTATATTCATCTGCTGAACAAAGTGAACCCTGGTAATGCCATAAATAAGTGAAGGACATAAGATTTTAACAAGTCATGTTCAAAGCTGCATATCCTTCCATTACACTTTCTTCAAAGGAGATTATCTGGGAATGGATCTAATGTCTATAATTATGTATATATTACAAATAAACAGTTATTAATAATGATCTGTGTAGAAGCATACTGGACATTGTCTCCCATTTAGAACTAATTTTGATTTGTAAAATCCTTCCAGTAGGTGGATAGTTGCGAGAAAGACTATGTTAGCTTTTGGGATTGCTGCATATGAGATTTGAGGGGACAGACACTTTATGTAATAGCAACAACAGTACCAGTGGGAGGACAGGTCATTGTGCTTCTCCTTCCCAAGCTCCCAATTAAGTTGTCATGGACCAATATTTTGCAGCTTTCCTCACCAGAGGAGTGTAATCCCCTGGGTCCTACTTGGTGATGACCTCTGTACCAATGCATGTTGTCTCTTCCAGCTCAGTTGCATGTACTGGGAGTTTTGTGCCACACATCATAATTCCTCCTGCTCTTATTTTCTTGGACTCAACATTCTGCATTTTTTTCAGAATCATTGATTTTGTATCACAGGATGTACTACATCAATTCAAGGAAAAAGAAAGGAAGCACTCGATAATCTTATTCTAATCTTATCCATCTGAAAATAAGTATAAGGTCATTCACCCTTTGTTGTGATTGGGTCAAGAATTCTTTCTCTTGCAAGATGCAAAATATTTCAGGCATGGAACTTAGGTTATCCCTAGACTAATAATGATTCATCTTTTTCATATCTCTTATATTAAAATGTTCAGAACATTTCTTCCTTTTCCCAGTAAGCTTATTGCTTAAGGGGAATTGGAAACGGAAAACAAGCTGTGATCATCTGCACTCTTGTTAAACTGATGGTTATTTACTCATGAAGTAAATGAAGGAAAAGGTCATAAGAGGTACTGTCAGCTTGTTATTTCTGAATCTAATTTCTGATTTAGTTGGAGCACCTCACTTGATCTTCTCTGGGGATAATTAACAACTTGCTCTTACAATCACTTTGAAGGTATGTAGAGTGATTAAATTAGGTGATGGAAAAGGTTTTAGCTGACCAGACAGATCTTTTGAGCAGAATGGTGAGTCGTCACTCTCCTAGGCTTAATAATGTTTGGCTTACTGGAAATATTGGTATATTTGCTCCTGTTTGAACAGACTACTTCTCACATGCACATGCAGTTGATTTGCAGTTCTTGCCTAATCATCTTTTGAGTTCACATAAACTAGTTGCTCCCAGTCATCCAACTAAACAACTCAAAAAATATTTCTGTCAAGTCTTCTTGACTAAATAGGATGAAGTTTTATGATTGTGGTGCTCACTCACAGTGGTCTGGAGGCTCTGCTGTAGTAGAGGTAGTTAGAAATTGATATGTTGCTAATAGTTGTGGTTAACTCAGACTACTTGCTCAGTTAGTTTGTAGGGTTAGCAGTTAGAATATAGTTAATTTATTAGTGATTGGGTTGGTATGGAGACTAGGGACCACACAAGTCCAAGTTGAGGCAGCAGAAAATTAAGAACCAGAGATAAACTGTTGTTGGATGAGGTTTGGAGAGGAGAGAGGGAGTCATAGGGAGGGCTCTAAAGACAGAACAAACAGCAGGCAGTAAGCAGCCCTGCAGCTGCCAATATGTACCAACTCTTCCATCTTCATTGAAGAAGCCTGTCATTTCTGTTATCTACCTCAGTGGGAAGCCATGTCCCTAGTGGAATGGCTCTAGGGCAAGTGCATCTTAAAGCAGCCCTCAGCCACCACCAGAGCACTTGGGCTTGCTAGACCATGGTTCATGCTCTGGCTTGCAGTGCAGACCATGGGCATCATGCAAGCAGTAGCACCAGAAATACAGCATATGTGTCTTGCAGTTCTATTAATACCTGTGAGGAATAGATACCCTAGATATCTGAAGCTTAAGTACAGATCTCCAGGCTGCTGAAGGAATGATTAAGATACTTGGAGTAGTTGAAGGAATCAGTGTTGATGTCAGGAAGCCGTGAGGGAAAGTTCTTGGTCAGTGAATACCAGAGGTGATGAGTGAAGGCTGTGGTTTGATGGTTAATAGATATGGTGATAGCTGGTTCTTGTGGCTGGAACAATCAATGGCTGCTGAAATATGTGTAGGAATAGTTCAAATTTGGCTAAAGGTCACTGCTGAAAGGGATGGAGGTGACTGGATCTACCAGAGGCACTGAACTGGATGACAAGTGGAGTTGTCTGGTAGTCTTTGTTGGGATAGTGACAAGCTGATCGTGTATCAATGTAATTTGTGAAAGCAGAATTTGTTGTGTTGCAAGTAATGTGTTTTTGTGGGTGAGAACTGGGTGTTGTAGGAATTCATTTACATTAGTGCACATTTCCTCCATCTCTCGTAGATGGATACTTGGCCATCTATGGAGGAAACAGATTCAGTCTTCCTTTTTTCTGGCATTTTTTCTTCCATGACATCCAGAAGAGTTATTGAATTTTGTGCTTTTTACACTACTTTGTGCTTAAAATTAAAAGCAGCAGAGGCAATAAACTTTGTTGTTCTTTCTCTAGGCATGATTGAAATTCCCAGTCTCCCTCTTCCTTGCTCACAGTCCAGCACAAGATCCATTTCCCTTGAATACTGTCGCTCAGAAACAAAAGTGATTTGGCTAGTACTTATCATTTGTGCAGCAGCATACATCCCGGAAGTCCTCACAAACAGCTTGGAGACAGTGCTTTTTTGTGTGTCTGAGGAGAGAAAAGAGAATTATCTTTTCAATAGCTGCATCTCTGTCTCTCCCCTGGAAAAAGTGTGGGGAATATTGACTTGGCATGAGACTTGTAAGGCCACAGAGGAAGCTCTCTGCCAATTTCCCTGATGATGCCAGTCTAGTGCAAAGATCCAACAGCCATGAGAGAGACTTGCAAGCAATATAGGCATAGAGATAGACAGTACTTTCCTTGGTGAACTGATTAGATGTAGATTTATGACGCTGGATAGCCTGATAACTTCAGGAAGCCAATATGGGTGCCTTGGCTTCAGGTCAGTGGAGGAAAGTGAAGGGGAATCTCTTGTTTGAAGATACACTGATTCATGACAAGTGAAATTCATGGCAGGAGCTTCTCTGTGAGGAGAGGCAGCCCTATCAGCACACCAATTAGCTGTGTTTATAATTGATGGCATGGCTGGAAATCACTGTGATTCATAAACAATGATATTCATGGCAAGAGTGACTCTTTCATTTCAGGGAAAAGGACCAGGAACTGCTCTAAATTGCACATGATTGAGATTAATGGTTTGGGAAGATAAATGGTGAGTGGGTGCCCGAGACCAGTGCTGTGCTGACAAATGTATTTAAACCACTTTCAGAGGTACAGAAAAGAGAGGAGAGAACAGCTGTCTGAGCACCCTTGCTTGTTAAATTAATCCCACAGACTCTAACGTAGCATTAAGTTCAGTGAAGGTGGTGCAAAATTGCAATGATGAGTGTTATAGGCCAAAATTTTGTTATACCCAGTATTTTGTGGTATATCCAAACTTTTATTTGTGATCAAAGAATCTCAGATGATAAAGGGAGGGGAGGAAAGAAAGAAAGAATGAATGGCAGGAAGGTGACAGAAAACAGGGTAAGAAGTGGGGCTGGATAAATTTCTACACCTTGCTTCCTAGCAGAATTGGAAAGAGCAGAAGGTCTCCAGCTAAGTGGATGAGATGGTGATCAACATTGTGCAATGCAGAGAAGGACAGGGACAGGGCCTCAGCAGAGCTCTGCCCAAAGCAAAGAGCCACAATCTGGAGAGTTAGAAAACAGATCTAAGGGAACTAGAATGGATTTATTTGGAAAAGGGAAAAATTGTATAAGAAAAATAACCAGCAGAGTCAAGAACACTGGCTCATCAGCCCAAGATTCTGTGGGGTCCTTCTGATCTTGTTCATAAGATATTGTCATCATCTTCAGCTGGTTCTAAGCATTGTAGTAAAAATCCTTTTGCCCTTCCTTTGTCATGTCTTCATAGCACAACTTAAATCTAGTGAAAATCTACCAAAGAGCCATCTCCAGTAACAAATGCTAATATGCAATCTTTCATCTCTTCATCATCATAACAATCCTGTTTATGAAAGATTTCAGACTATAAGTTTCAGCTTTTTTACCAAAATTCTTAAATTTGAACATCTGTTTTATTAAAATATTCAGCTGTATAAAAATAAGAGATTAGTTGATAATATCTGTCCTCAGTACCTACTACCCAGGAGCCCAGGTCACAGACTAAAATTCCATTAGGCTATGTATTATCCAGTCAGTGAGCAGAAAAAAACCTCCTAATGTGTGAACAGTGAATGCAAGTGAGGCTATAGTAATGTTTAATTACTTCCACTGTTCATGGAAAGAAATATCTTTCAAAGTTGTATTTAATATAACATTACTTTCCTACATTCTTCTCTTATTTTTCTGTGAAGATGGAGAAAGTGCTTCTGCGACTGCAAAATCTGTTCCTCAGCAGCAGCTGTGTTTTCCTTTGTAGAACCAACCATAAAAATGTAGCTTCTATGTCCTGCTGAGAGATGTCTTTTAGAGGTTCTCCACGTGCTTAGCAAAAAACATAGGATCATAGAAGGGTTGGAAAGGCACTTTTAAAGGTCACCTATCCAAGCTCCTCTGCAATGAGTAGGGACACCTTCAACTAGATCTGGTTGCTCAGAGCCCCATCCAACCTGACCTTGAAGTTTTCCAGGGAGGAGGCATCCACCACCTCTTGGGGCAACAGGTTCCAGTGTCTCACCACCCTCATAGAAAAAAAATTCCTTCCTTATATCTTGTCTGAATCTGCCCTCTTTTAGTTTAAAACCATTGCCCCTTGTCCTATCACTGCAAGCCCAGCTAAGTTTGTCCCTGTCTTTCTTATAGGCCCCCTTTAAGTACTGAAAGGCCACAATAAGGTCTTCCCAGAGCCTTCTCTTCTCCAGGCTAAAAAACCCCGACTCTGTCAGCCTTTCCTCATAGGAGAGGTGCTCCAGCCCTTTGATTATTTTAGTGGCCCTCCTCTGGACCAGCTCCAACACATCCATGTCTTTCCTGCTACTGACTGAACCTGAAGCTGTGAGCACGGATGTAGTTGAATCTGTAGTCTGGAGCAAATGGCAAAAGCCATTTGTGCTTCATGGGCTTTTAACATGAATACTGCCTGTAAAATAATGGGATGCATTTTTCTTTTCAAAAAATGTTCCTTTCTGAATTGTCCAGGCTGAGCCTTATTCCCCATGGGCTTCTGAGGAGGCAATCATGCTTGACACGGGGCTTCTGAGCTGTGAACAAGCTGTGCTGTTGATGGAGGTGTCAGGAGAAAAGATGATTTGAAATAAATAAGGGAATCACCCTCACAAAATAACAGTGCTTTAACGAGTTGAAGGTGCTCTACCTGCTGAGCTCAAATCTGACATTCAAAAATGGGATTCCTCTTATCTTACAAGAAACTGCATCATATGCTGCTTTTCATTAATAAAATTCCATTAGTTGCCTGCTACCATCTTCCTCTTTTGTCTCTCCTGAGGGAAAGCTGTAATAAAGAAAAAAGACTGATGGTTATATTAGAAATAGCACTGTGTGCACAGATGTCACTCAAGGCATATCTAGTAAGTTTTGTAGACAGATACGAGTTTTCTTGACTCATATTTTAAGTTGGGCAGTGACAAGCCAGTTCCAAACCATGTAGTGTGGCACTATGTTTAAATTAGAAAGCTCACAGAAAGCATGTCTATTTGCAATCATACCCTCCATCTCATATTTACTTTCTTCTTTCTAAAGTTAAGTCTATGGTACTGAAACGGATTCTTTTAAAAAATCTCTGCGGATATTTCTGAAGGCATAAGAATGTTGGAAACCTTGTGAAAATATCTGCTCTGACAAGTTTTCAGAGAGGAAAGAAAAATTGTCCCTGCAGCTGAGTAAAAATTCTGTCTTGTTTGATGAGGAGTTAGGACAAACACAAATACTATTTGTCAAATTCAGAACGGTTTTCATCAGGGCAAACAGTAAATGCCCTAGTGTGGTGACCTTAATTACTGGAAGTAGAAGCAAAAGATGGATTTCAAAACAAGAGAGTTCTGAGAGTCCTGCAGTCCTGGCTACTGTGGCTGCCAGCAAAACTAGTAATTCTTCCCTCCAACCCTGTTCACCTTGTGTTTGCAACAGGTAGTCCTGCCCTCCTCCACTCACCATAGCTTTGACTTTCATCTTTCAGCTGATTGTTACTCACCCTCCAAAATTAAGGCCTCCTGCAGTGTTGTAATAGTGTTGAAATGGTTGTTCCTTTCCCCCCAACTAATTTTTATTCAGTCACTCTTTTTTCTCTCCTCCTTCCTGCCCGCTCCCCCCATGTCCCGCCTCCCCCTTGCTCCCGCTGTCACTGTTGTCAAATTCATATAGTTCCCAAGGTCTGATTAGTCCCCTCACTCTCTAGGGGACTCTCTAGGTCAGTGTAAGTGCCATAAAACCCTAGCCATGTGCTGATGTTTATCAAATGGGGTTTTATTTCATCAGATATTCTGAAGAGAGTAAAATAACTTTGTATAGATCAAGCAAGGCTTGTTTAGGCTTATTCCCTCTTGTGCCCAGCAAAACTAAGTGTACCTCAGATTATGTAGTTAAAGAAGTGTATTATTGTGCAGGTGAAGACAAATATTGTCTGAGGTAATTTGCACACATGCAGTAAGTAATGTCCTTTAGTTTCTGTAATTTCTGGTATTTATTTATTTTAGTCAGTTGGTCATGTGTAGTGTTTGGCTAATGCTTAAGGGTATTAGTCACTGCGAACCAAGGATCTTTTGCCCCACAAACATATTCACATGCTTCCCTGTAATGCTGTTATGGACATACTAAGACAGGAACCTGCTCAAAGTTTTGCATTATGTCGCTTAAATACAAGAAGGCTGATAGATCTCTAAAGTTTTAGAGATAAGTATTTTTATTTCCTTCCAGTCTCACACTCTGTTAGAGAGAGACTTGTTTCCTTCCAGAAAATATTTCTACATGGTAAAAGGAGACAGGCAAACTGTTTTGGACAAACTCAGAATCTATCCAAACCAAAAGGTGAATTCTGCACTTAATGTGAGTTTTTAATATCTTGGAGATACCCGTTAAATTTTGTATGCTTCTTCAAAGGCAGCATATTGATAGCAGATTGATAGTTGTTAAAATCAGTTCATTTCCTCCAATTAGAAGTAGAGCACAGTCAGTTGGTTCAGTTCTATGATAGATATTACACTTGTGAAAATGATGGTGCAGACTTTTCAAGCACAGTAATAAACGGTGCCTCCCCTAGGGTGTTTACAATCAAAATTAAGATTATAAAGACTAGCAAGCAAGGTGCCAATTAATCCCCAATTAAATTGATTGTTTCCTAACTTATGAACAGGATCTCAACTGAAACCAGCTCATTATATATAGACCACTACAGACCATTGATTGGATGGCAACATTCTTCTGTCATGTATTTGACCACATCAAGTTAATGATGACCTAGTGGGGAAAAGTTCTTTATACTATTACCCAGTGCTTCATTTGCTAAGCTTGCAGAAGAACATAATTGCTATTATCAATGCAATTGCTTTAAGAAGTGCTAACATAGCTTAAAAACATCACTGACAATTACATAACTATGGCAATCATAGGTTAGGGAAAAAAGAGAGGTAGATTAAGGTCAATATGATGGTTTCTAGTCAGTCTATATAAACTCCTGTTCTGCAAGTAATTTGTTTTCCCCCATAAGTTTCCTTTTGCTCAGAACAAAAGCTCTCTGCTTCCACGTACTTCTGGTTCCTGTGGGCATTCTCAGTTATAAGAAAAGCTACCTGTTGTCACTATGGGGTCTGAAAATAACAACATTTAGACTCTCTGAAAATAATAGCAAATTTAGCCTCTAGGAAAGCAATTAAAATACCAAACCACCATGAAACTGACTTCCATAAGTTGCTTTTATTGGAGGCAATCTCTTCATGTTAACCTTTAATTTCCTTTTCCATACTTTCCCAGGCTATGAATATTCATGAGATGCTATTCAGTTAAACTTGAAATTTCACCTACAAGACTAACTCCAGGCATTGTACCAAATCTCAGACTTAACACAGGTTTGTTTAAATTTTCCCAGCTCTCAGTAACAAACTAAAGTTAAGAGAAGACTGAGAGGGGATGTTATTAATGTATATAAATATCTGAAGTATGGGTGTCAAGTAGGGGCCAATCTCTTTCAGTCGTGCCCTGTGATAGGACAAGGGGCAACGGATGCAAACCAGAGAATAGGAAGTTCTACCTCAACCTGAGGGAAAGCTTCTTTATTGTTGGACTCCATGATCTCCAGAGGTCACTTCCAACCCCTATCATTCTGTGATTCTGTGTTTCCTTGTTTTCCTTCTTGTTATGGTTGATTCATGGCAAGGATTGACCTCTCACATGAACAGGAAACACAAACTACAGAACATGTACCCAAAACTGGAAAGCAGCCACCAAGCTACATAGTTTAGGGATTCTTTGAGCAGAGCTTAAGCAGCCTGAGAGGGAAGAATGCCACATGCAACTGGTGACAAGGAAAAATGGCAGGTTATTGTCTGTTTGAGAGGACAGACTAGATCAGAACAGCCCTTTGGCCATACAGTTGACTGTGAAATGTCAGCTAAACAAAAATAATTCTTTAAACTGCATGTCATGGACTGCTGCTTCTCTGCAAGAGACATGGAGCAGATGCATTGTGGCATATTTGAAAATGATATAGAGTCTTGGAGAGCTGGAATCTAACAAAGCTGTACAAAAGCATTGTCTGTTTCTATATCTGAGTAAACGAACAGTGATTGTATCGGTTTCTGTAAATGCTTTTTTAAAGAACCTACATATTGTTGATACATATTCATTTAGTAGCTATACAGATGTAGTGTTTTAAGTTGTACTTTTATTCCACTTTTCACAACCTCATCCATTTTGTAGAGGTTTAAATCATTCTATAGCAGAGAGACATACCTGTTTTTTTCACAGCTACCATAACCTTTTTTCCTGAGCCTCCTGACAATGATGGTGCTTGATGAAGTAGCATCAACAGAAAAAGAAAGCATTAAAAATTTACTTTCCAACAAGGAATTTCACTTTCAAAACCATAGAAGCAGAAAGAGGCAAGGTTGTAAGCAATAGTTTATGAAGGCTTAGTGAAAATAATGTGCAGTGTTGCTCAGTGTCATCAAAAAAGGGAAAGGATGTTACCCTATCAGTTGGATTGAAAGCACTCTCAAAAAAGCTCTATCAGAGAACTGATCAATCCCATCCCTGTAACTGGTGCTTCATGAAAACAACTAAAATGGCACAAGAAAATTGGAAAAATCTTTCACTGTTTCTGTTTTAGAAATGAAAAAATATAATTCAAGGCAAATAAATGGAGACTGTTTAGTGAAACTGATAAACAACACACAGAAAGGAATTCAGTATATGGTTAGCAAGCTACACCCTAAATCCCCATATGGCTTATAATTATGCAATGAAGCGCCTCCACTATCCCAACAGAAATGGCCTGGGCCCCTTAAGAAAGAATGTGTCTCTTAAGCAGTTTGGGGATGTATATGGAAGTTGCTGAAGATTCAGTATATTCAGATCCAGCTAAAGAGCAGATATGAAATAATGTATTATTTTTCTGTGCAGACTATCACGTACTTTTAGAAATAAAATACTAAACATTAAAAAAAAGGAAAATAAAACAGTGGAGAAGAACCTCAGTTTTGGCCTCATCTTCACAATCTCCTAAGCTAAAAGAGTGCAGAAACATAATGTAAGTGGAACAACTCACATAACACTATTCAAGAAGAAAAAATTTTCAAAACAGCATATAACAGATTGGTATTAATTTCTGCTGATGTACGAAGAGAGTGGAGTAAGCTAGAGGTGGGAAATGCCATTTAACCATCTCTGTGAAATACTTCTGAACACCGTGCTAAATGGAATCAACTTATAATTACTCTCACAGACACTTGGATGCCATAGCAATGAGCACAAACTGGCAATAAAATGGGGAAAAAGGGTCTCAAAAAAGTGCAGTGACAATGCAGTTCAAGCCACTGTAAGGCCATGTACATTTGTGTTTGTACCAACATGAATACAGAAAACATTCCACAATCCCAGGGTTTGTCCAGTACATTTGTGCTACTCAAGCGAATTGGTTGTCTGTAGACACTGTTTCAGACTGAGTAAATTTTAGGACTGAGAAGATATTTTGGAGCTGGCAATATATTTGGTACATCAAGTTTATTTTTCTCTTTGTTAATGCTGTGCAAAACAATATAAAGTCTTCTTGAACGGATTTGCTATTCAAATAATTCTGAGTGGCAGTTTGTTCCCAAACAACTCACTGTAAGTATTAATAATTTGAGAGGCGTAATTTAATTGCACTCAAATTGCATGCTGTGGTCTTGGTTCCTTGGTTGAATGAACTTAATTCTTAGCACTATGTTTCTGATGTAAATGCTTGCATAGGAATCTGGTGTATTCCTTAGGAGTACTCTTGAATATTCATTTAATGTCTGTACTTTGAAAAATAGTCCTAAAAATAAAGGGTAGGTTCTCAATATTTTCCTTGCTAGGAGGGTTCATAATAGAGGATCCCTTCAAGCACATGGAATATAAGGACAAGTAGACCCTGAGAGGGGGAGATGTGAGAGAAGGTTGTCAGTGGCTCTCCTGTCTTTGAGTTAGCATGCAGGGAAAACCCATCTCAGTGACTCCCATTGCTGCATCTCTGTACAGCCACTCCTCACAGCCCAGTAGCTCAGCGTGGACTTGGCCCTGGGACCAATTAAGATTTTAAAATTTCAGTGAATTCTAAAAATAATCTCTCACAATAATTCTTGACCTTCATTTTAATTTAAAATTCTAGCAATTTTCATGGCACAGTGAGAAACATGAAATTGTTCTAATACTGGTTTTATTCACAGAATCACAGAATCTTAGGGGTTGGAGGGGACCTCGAAAGAACATCTAGTCCAGCCCCTTCCCCTCCCCCCTTTTTTTTCAAGAATAAAAATACCACAAAACAAACAACAAATAAAAATATTTGCCTGAGATAAGAGAATCATAGAATGCGTTGGGTTAGAAGGGACCTTTAAAGGTCATCTAGTCCACCCCCCCTTCAATGAGCAGGGTTCTCTTTAATAAGATCAGGTTGCTCAGAGCACCATCAAGCCTGACCTTAAATGTCTCTAGGAACAGGGCTTCCACCACCTCTTTGGGCAACTTGTTCCAGCATTTCACCACCCTCATAGTAAAGAACTTATTTCTAATGTCTAATCTAAATCTACCCTGCTCTAGTTTAAGACTACTCTCCCTCATACTATCACTACACACCCTTGTAAACCGTCCCTCCCCAGCTTCCTTTTAGTCCCCCTTAATGATATGTCAGGTTTCAGCTTGGGGCTGACTTCCACAGCCAAGTACCTTTGTACTCAGAGATAGAGGTTTATGAATGGAAACAGTGACACATCTTTAACTTTAGCTGTTAAAATGTACTGCTAAAATTATTTGCAATCATTTGCTTTATGTTCTCTCCACAGACCAATCCCATGGGATTGTTGCTGCCTTCACAGTGCGCTAGTGCAGTTACTTCATTTAGCAGCTCATGCAGTTCTTCAGATTGGCTGCCTTAATTATCTAAAATTAGACCATTTCCTCCCTTCTATGGGGAGAGATGCTACAGTCTTTGGAACAGAGGACTGATCCTCGTAAGCACACATCAACCAGTGATTTCTGTGTAGTCTTTCTACAGGTTTACCCTTGTCTCTTGCTTTCTCTCAGGCCCTAACTGTCCTAAATGATAAATTGTCACTTTTATTTATCTTTAAATTCAGTGACAGATACAAAGTGAAGCTACAGTCCCTCTTACTGACATTATTAGAAAGGGAGAATTACCCAGATGGATACATATATATGTAACTTCATGTGTACGTGGCTTAGGGAGACAGCCTTATCTCCTGCCCCAGCTCTTCTTTGTGCAGCATGGTTGGCTGCAGGGCAGGGGGATCCCTGGTGATCCCATTTGCCTAAGTGCAGGTTGCATCTAACGACAAAGCACCTGCAGCCAGTCACAGTCACTTCTATTCCCAGCAGTGAGTGCCTGGGCAATATAGACCTCAGTGCCTATACGAGGCAACATCTACTGACTGCTTGTCAAATTAGGACACTGGCATGCTTTGGATGAGTGAATAGTCCTGAGAAGTATTGAAACTCTCTTTTATAGGCAGTATCATTTACTCTGATCTCATCTCCTCAGCCACAAATTCCTATGCTTTCTTTAGCTCTTCTCAGTTCTCAGTTCATTTATTCTCAGAAATGGATGCTTCTAAAAAAGGTAAAGTGGGAAAATGTGAGAGTTGTAAGCTTGGCCACAGAAGGTTACAGGTATCTGTGTCTCTGTGCATACAGACTTCTGCAAGAAGGAGGAATTGCCTAACCTCCAGTGCAACCCTCAGCAGAGAGGATGGCCTAAGAGTTCCAGCTGCTGCGAAAGGGAAACCAGCAGAGAGAAGTAGCGGCTATCACTCAGGACTCTTGGTCAGTGAGGGGGCCATAATTGATGTGGAAGTATTCTCTTTCTGGGTAGTTTCATTAAGGTTGATTTAGGTACTTTTTTTGTTTCAAGTTGCCAACCTCAACAAGCAAATAATTATTTTGTGGGACTTTGACCTGTTTAGAGCCAAATGTATTGATCTGAAGATGCTGTTAATTTAGAGGACCTCTCTACAGGTTTCCACCTGGAAACATCTGCGATGTTGTCTGCTACTCAGGTAGCCTTTGGGTCCAGGCCCAGCCATTTGAGGCCTTGTACTTCTTGAACTGTTTTCAGAAGACTTAAAAATGACAAAGAGCCCTTCTGGGGAAGTAGCTTTGGTGGCTGAATTGTCAGTGCAAAGCCCTGAAGCCATAGAGATGGGAAGGTTTTTCTTTAAGAAAGGAAAACAAAGTTTTAGTACTGGACCAAAATAAAGGTTGCTGACATATGGTGGGCGTGAAGTAAATGGAAGTTTTTAATGTTTATCCTGTTTTCTGACTTGGTGCCTGGGGAATGGCTTTCCTCCCAAATTCAATCTCTTTTCCCTGTGACCACACTGACCTGAAAGCTTTGCTTTCTTTGCTTCTGGTTGTATCCTTTGGTGCTTGTCAGTTCTGCCAAATCTGGGCTTAGGAGACATCTCAGGGAGATGACAGTGTTTTATAACACGGTCCTAGCAAGGGTGTGAGCATGTCCTCTTCTGCACAGACATGTAGCATGCCTTCCTCCTGGGCTAGGTGCCTATTTAATTGTAATGCAGTTCAACACTGCAAAAAAATCTGATTAAAACTATTAATTCAGACTTCCCTGTGTCATCCCATATTCCTTCTTTCCCACCTATCATCCTTAAAAATGCAGCTAAGGGAAACAGGCACACTTTCTCTTTGAGTTGGTGGGAGAGTGGGTGTATTTGGCTTTGAAGTGGGTAACTGTGAAGCCTTAATGGGTAAGCACCACTGGTAGGATGAATGCCAATGCTGATCATGTCCCACACAACAAACTAAGGTACTCTCAAGGAGAATTAAGTATTTTTATTGTGGACCCATACAAGGATTTCCAGTTTGGTGCATTATCACAAGAGTGCTTTTATAAAAATGTTGATGTAGTTGGTTGGAGGTGACTTGCAGTGGGAGGAAGAGCAAGGTTAAAAGACAGTGACTTCTGCAAAAAGATAAGATAGTGAGCTAATGAACTGCCTCCTGACTTTTTGATTCCTTTTGTGTTGAGAGAAGCAGGAGACTATTTGCATTCTTTGAAAATACATAGTATGCAATGCAAGAATTATCTGACATAATTTTCTTCTCTTTGTTGCAAAAACTGTGGGAGTCCTAAGAACCTGCTAACCACTCAGGTCAAAGGAGAAACACTATGGAAGGCAGTAATAGTAATTTTTAATAAGGACTCATTCATCAATGCAGTTAATAATCAGCTTTTGGAAGGGTTAACATCACCTGATTTTTCTCCTAACAATCCTGTCATTAACTGCTCGCACAAATTAATCTCTTTGATCCTATTCAGTAGAAGTGCTCTATGGCTTTCTGCAGCATGTTAGAAAGTTAAAGCCAAGCTTGATGGATCTGGCTTTGGCATTTACGTCTTTTATTAAGCACCACATCTACTAGGGAAAAAAAAAAAAAGTGCAGGTGTGCATATTTAAAATACTGAGTGCAGAGAAGGCCACAAAGGGCTTGGAAGGTTCAATAATATTCATTTTTATTTGTTGTGTGCCAGCAGAGCTCTTGACCAGCTTTAGTTCTAATTAAGTTGGACAACAACATGTTTATTCCTGGTGCGCTATGCTGTTGTTTGTCCATGTATGAAACAGCAGCTCTCAGTGAGAACATCAGTTCCAATTTACCTACATTGTTTAAAAAATCTTAAATTCTGTAGTCATGCACTAATAGATGAAATTATGAACTCTGCTGTATTGCAAACATATTGCAAGACTGTAATGCTTCAATTACATCTTTATTGCAAAGGCTGAAGGATATTACACCAGCTAGACTTTTGGCATTAAGGATTTCTGTCTATCGAGATAAGCATCAGAAAAGACTGCTTGTATTGAAAAATCAGTAACCCAGCTGAAGCAGGGTGAACCAAGTGTCTGGTTTGAGCTTTCCATTGAATTGGACATGATCAGCTTAAAAGTTTTCAAAGCAGACAATTGATTATGAAAACAAACCTTAGTTCATAGATCTTGACCTTCAGAATTAACATTTTGAACCTGACAGCTACTTTTGCCTAACAAGCTGACAGACTGTACTCAGCGGGTGATAGTAAATAGTTCCTCCTCAAACTGGCAACTGGTACCAGTCCCAGATGGGGTCCCCCAGGGGTCAATATTGGGACCAGTGCTGTTTAACATCTTCATAAGTGACCTGGATGTTGGGATCAAGAGCACCCTGCTGAGTTTGCTGATGAAACCAAGATGAGTGGAGAGGTTGACACTCCAGAAGGGAAAGCCACCCTCCAGGATGATCTGGACAGGCTGCAGGAGTGGGCTAGCAGGAACCTTATGAAATTCAATGGGGAGAAGTGTAAGGTCTTGCACCTGGGAACACATAACCAAGGAGTGCAGTTCAGACTGGGATCCACCTGGCTGGAGAGCAGCCTTATGGAAGGGAACCTGGGGGTCTTGGTGGATAACAGGCTCAACATGAGTGAACATTGTGCTGCAGAGGCAAATAAGCCAACAGTATGCTGGGCTGCATCAACAAGGGCATCACCAGAAGAGATAAAGAAGTCATCATTCCACTCTACTCAACACTTGCCAGACCACACCTGGAGTATTGTGTTCAGTGTTGGTCCCCGCTCTACAAAAAGGATGTGACAGGCTGGACAGGGTCCAGAGAAGGGCCACAAAGATGATCTAAGGACTGGAGGACCTGCCATATGAGGAGAGGCTGAGAAAACTGGGTTTGTTCAGCCTTGAGGAAAGAAGGCTTCAGGAAGATCTTATTACAATGTTCCAGTACATAGAAGGTAGCTTCCAAGAAGATGGAGACTCCTTATTTACAAGGAGTCACATGAAAAAGACAAGGGGTAATGGGCACAAATTGCTCCTGGGGAGATTCTGATTGAACACGAGGTAAATTTCTCACCATGAGAACAGCTAAACATTGGAATAGTCTCCCAAGAGAAGTGGTAGATTCCCCCACAATGGACAGTTTTAAGTCTCAGCTGGACAGGGTATTGAACCATCTCATATAGACTATAGTATTACCTAAAAAGGTTGGACCAGATGATCCTTGAGGTCCCTTCCAACCTAGCCTTCTATGATTCTACGATTCTATCGAAATCATAGAATCATAGAATGGTTAAGGTTGGAAGGGGCCTTAAAGATCATCAGGCTTCAACCTCCTTGCCATAAGCAGGGACACCTCACTCTAGACTAGGCTGCACAAAACCTCATCCAACCTGGTCTTAAACACCTCCAGGGAGGGAGCATCACCAACCTCCCTGGGCAACCTATTCCAGTGCCTTACTACCCTCATGGTGAAGAATTTCTTCCTGATGTCCAACCTAAATTTCCCCTCTTTCAGTTTAAAACCATTACCTCTTGTCCTATCACTACCCTCTCTGGTGAGAAACCCCTCCTCAGCTTTCCTGCAGTAGCCTTTCAGATACTGGAAGGCCGCTATAAGGTCTCCCCAGGGCCTTCTATTCTCCAGGCTGAATAGCCCCAACTCTCTCAGCCTGTCTTCACAGAAGAGGTGCTCAAGCTCTTTGATCATCCAAATAGAAGCATTACTGGAAAATGAATAGTATGCTAAATTGCATCTATTGTTTCAGTGTATAAGTCACTGGAGTAATTAGAAACCAGCAACAATTCAGTACTCTAAAACCCAAGTGTTTCTTCTAACAGCAACAGCCAGGGACAACTATTATAGGACTTGATCAGTTTAAGAAAGATAGTACTCTCACATGCTCTATGGAAGAGTGGATATTTAAAAGCAAATAGAATAGGAAGTATGTAGGTCACATACAATACTGATGTCTTAATAAAAAGGCAGTGGACACACTACCATAACAAATCAGAATAAATCATTCAAGTACTTGAGAAGTGAACTGAACATTGTCAAATCAGATTAAATGGTCCTAAATCAGAGCAAGAATAAAATTTCTTGTGGGAATTGACCAGAGTGATGCTAAATGGGGACAGGATTAACCATGTGTGCTTTCATGATTAAAGTACCAATGGGCAACTTCAGAATTTTCATTATTTCTGTTTGCTATGGATAAACAGCTGAAAGCTTAGGTGGCTGAGGGAAGAATATCAAAGTCATTTAAATCTGGAAGAATTAGGTGGAAAGCTTTCAGAACCAGATTTTTCATGTGAGATTTGTAGCACTACTATTGCCAGTTCTAGGAAAAACACTTTTGTTTCATAGTACTCTTGGTCCTATTTGGAAAGCATATATATAGAAAGAAAAGTGCATATCCATCAGAATCCCAGGTTGGCTTCTGGTGATGTTAAAAATTCAGGGAATATTATACTGTTGCTTAATTCTAACTGCTAGGAAGAGTGGGTTTTAACTTCTGACAATAATAAAAAAAAAACTTCTTAGCTCTTAGCTTCTTAGAATGACTAATTTGAGCCAGGATAGAACCATTATTCTTTCTAGTAATTTTGATTTTCAGTTAAGTCTTTTCTAAGTAGCTGCACTTGCTGAAATTAACAGCATGTTTTCCAGTCAGTATCTGCTTCTAGGACTGATAACACTCAATGTTTATAGTTATTGCTGGAGAATGGTATGCAGAACCAAGGCCACTGCTTGGTTCTGATGAACTTCCAAAGAGCAGGAAAAGGAAGGAAGGAAAAGGGGTCACACCTGCGAACCTCCTGCAGGGAGGACTGGAATGGACAGGTGTCCAAAAATGACCGAGTATTCCATTCCATACACGTCATACTTTGTATAAATCTGAGGGATCAGGAGGGTGAAGTTTCAATTTGTCCATTGCCAGTGTCCTGGGAGGACTCTATACATTCTTCTGCCTTTGATCCCAATCCGTGCATTCCTGAATCTGTGCATTCCTGCATCCAGTTACCATCTGCTGCTGACTCCAGAAGCTGAGTCCAGGACTTTCCCAGGGCCTGCTCTGCAGCCTTGGTGGTGAGTGCTATTAGGGGAGAGCAAAACTGTGGTTTTGTGCATATTTGTATATATTTCATTATTATTTTATTTTTAATCATTACTGTATCATTAAACCTGTGTAGTTTAGTTTCCAACCAGTAAGTCTTCCTTATTCTCTCTCCTTTCCCTTTTCTGGGAAGCGAGAGGAGTTAATGGAGAGCATCAGTCAGTCATTTAACTGCTGGCTCAGCATGAAACCATGACAAAAGGCTGTTCTTATTTCATTTTCACAACTTTTGTTCATCCAGTACTTTAGCTCACCATTTACTAGTTCAGCTGCATAACGGGTAAGTGCTGCCAAGTAACCAGTTCAGTTATTGGGAGCCAAGTGCCTGGAGTTGTGCAGCTGGCTGGGCTAAGGGCTCAGCATCTCAGCCCAACAGCTTACTGCCCTTTAACACTTTCTCTGTCTCCTACATATCTGTCTGTATAAATCCTATTTCTTAAGACCAGAGATAGAGAATCATAGAATCATAGAACTATTCAGGTTGGAAAAGACCCTTGGCATCACCGAGTCCAACCATCATCCCTACTCTATGAAGTTCTCCCCTAAACCATATCCACCAACACCACATCCAAATGACCCTTAAACACATCCAGAGATGGTGACTCAACCACCTCCCTGGGCAGCCTATTGCACTGTCTAACTACTCTTTCTGTGAAAAAAATTTTTGAAAATGTCCAGTATAAACCTCCCCTGTTGCAGCTTGAAGCCATTCCCTCTTGTTCTGTCGCTAATTACCTGTGAGAAGAGACCAGCACCAACCGCTCTACAATGACCTTTCAGGTAGTTGTAGAGACTGATGAGGTCTCCCTTCAGCCTTCTCTTTCTCAAACTAAACATTCCCAGTTCCTTCAAGCCTTATTCCTAAGATTTATTCTCTAAGCCCTTCACCAGCTTCGTTGCCCTCCTCTGCACTCGCTCCAGCACCTCGATATCTCTCGTGAATTGAGGTGCCCAAAACTGGACACAACACTCCAGATGTGGCCTCACCAGTGCTGAGTACAGCGGACAATCACCTCTCTGCTTCTGCTGGTCACACTATTTCTAATACAAACCAGGATGCCATTGGCTTTCTTGGCCACCTGGGCACACTGCTGGCTCATATTCAGCTGCTTGTCAATTAGAAACCCCAGGTCCTTTTCTGCCAGACAGCTTTCCAGCAATCTTCCCCAAGCCTGTAGCGTTGCATGGGGTTGTTGTGGCCCAAGTGCAGGACCTGGCACTTGGCCTTGTTGAAGCCCATCCCATTAACATTAGCCCAAAGATCTAATCTATCCAGGTCTCTCTGTAGAGCCTCCCTATCCTCATGTAGATCAACACTCCTGCCTAGCTTGGTGTCAACTGCAAACTTACTGATAATACACTCTATGTCCTTATCGAGTTAATCAATAAAGACGTTAAACAGAAACTGTCCCAACACTGAGCCCTGAGGAACACCACTTGTGACTGGCTGCCAGCTGGATTTGACTCCATTGACCACCACTCTTTGGGCCTGACTGTCCAGCCAGTGCTTGATCCAACAGGTCGTATGCTCCTCCAGCCCATAAGCAGCCAGGTTTTTTTATGAGAGTTCTATGGGGAACCCTGCCAAATGCTTTTTGTATGTCCAGATAGACAATATCTACAGCTTTTCCCTCATCCAATAGTTGGGTCATCAGGTTATAAAAGGAGATCAGGTTGATCAGGCAGGACCTGCCTTTCATAAACCCATGCTGGCTGGGCCTGATCCCCTGGTTATCCTCTATAAGTCTTCTAATAACACTCAAGATGATCTGTTCCATGAGCTTCCCTGGTACCGAGGTCAGACTGACGGGTCTATAGTTTCCCGGATCCTCCTTTCTGCCTTTCTTATAGCTGGGTGTTACATTTGCTACCCTCCAGTCCATTGGGACCTCCCCAGTTAGCCAGGACTTCAGGTAAATAATGGAAAGTGGCTTGGTGATCACGTCTGCCACCTCTTTCAGCACCCTTGGATGTAGCCCATAAGGTCCCATAGACATGTGTTTGTCTAAGTGGTGTAGTAGGTTTCTGACCACTTCCTCTTTCATTGTGATGACCTCATTCTGCATCCTGTCCCTGTCTCCTAGCTCATGTGGCTGGGTATCCATGGAACAGCTAGTTCCACTGTTAAAGACTGAGGTAAAGTAGGTGTTGAGCACCTCGGCTTTTTCCTCATCCTTTGTTACTAAGATTCCCTTTGCATCCAATAATGGATGGAGATTTTCCCTAATCCTCCTTTTGATGTTAATGAACGTATAGAAACATTTTTATTATCCCTAACAGCTGCAGCTAGTTTGAGCTCTAGCTGTGCTTTGGCTCTCCTAATTTTCACCCTGCATAGGTTCACTTCATCTTTATAGACTTCTTGAGTGACCTGTCCCCTCTTCCAAAGGTTATAGACCCTCCTTTTGTTCCAAAGGTCCCTATTTAGCCAGGCTGGTCTCCTACCCTGCTTACTGGTTTTTATTATTATTTTTTAAATTATTTTAATTTTTATTATTTTATTTTATTTATTATTTTATTGTTTATATTATAGTTTTTAGTTGAATAAGGATGCTCACTAAGCTGAAAAAACAGAAACAATATTACTGGGTATAATGTCAGTCCTGAGTAACAGCTCAGCTCTTGAAAAAAGTGCCATACAGCTCCTAATCATACTACCAGTAATTAAGACAATTAAAACATTTGGGAAGAACATTGATCCACTAAGCAATAAAAAAAGAGATAAATTGACAATGCTGCGACCTTAGTTACTGCTTATAGGGGATCTGTGGGACTCAAAATTGATTATTAGAGATCTGAGAAAGCTTGTTGCTTAGCTAGAAGACATAAGAATGGATACTACTCTAATAGAAAATAGAATCACAGAAAGGTTTGGGTTGCAAGGGACCTTAAAGATCATCTAGTTCCAGCCCTCCTGGCATGGACAGGGACACCCCCCACTAGATCAGGTTGCTCCAACCCCCATCCCACCCCATTGAACACTGACAGGGTGGGGCCATCTACAGTTTCCCTGGGCCCACATTCTCCCTAGTCTTCCTTTTATCACTGACATATCTATATAAGCTTTTCATGGTGCTCTTGACATCCCTGGCCAGATTTAATTGTATCAGGGCTTCAGCTTTCCTGAGCTGATCCCTGTTGGCTCAGACAATTTCTCTGTACTCCTCCCAAGCTACCTGTACTTGCTTCCACCCTATGTACGCTTCATTTTTGTGTTTGAGTTTGTCTAGGAGCTCCTTGTTCATTCATGCAGGCCTCATGGTGTATTTGCCTGAATTCCTCTTTTTTTGGGAAGCATTGCTCTGAAAATATTAAGCATTGCTCCACTGAATATTAACCAGATTTCTTGGGCCCCTGCCCTCTCCAGGGCTTTATCCCAGGGTACTCTCCCAAGCAGGTCCCTGAAGAGGACAAAGTCTGATTTCCTGAATTCTAGGGTAGTGAGCTTGTTGTGAGCCCTCATTGTTGCCTTCAGGATCTTGAACTCTACCATTTCATGGTCACTGCAGCCAAGGTTGCCCTTGAACTTCACATTTCTCATCAGACTCTCCTTGTTGGTGAGAAAAAGGTCCAGCATAGCACCCCTCTTTGTTGGCTCCTCTATCACTTGGAGAAGGAAGTTATCATCACTGCATTCCATGAACCTCCTGGATTGCTTATGCCCTCCAACACATAGCGGAGTGGAGGCCCTCCAACTCATAGTGGAGTGGTTAAAGTCACCCATGAGGACCAGGGCTTGTGAATGTGAGGCTACTCCTGTCTGTCCTTAAATGACCTCATCCATTCAGTCTTCCTGGTTGGGTGGCCTGTAGCAGACTTGCACTATAATGTCCCCTGTCCCTGCTCTTCCTTTAATCCTGACCCATAATCTCTCAGTTGGCTCCTCATCCACCCTCCAGACAGAGCTCCATAGCCTCCAGATGTCACTGATGTAGAGGGCAACACCCCCTCCTTTTTCTCCCGGCCTGTCTTTCCTAATGAGCTTGTAACTTTCCATTCCAACTCTCCAGTCACAGGAGCCATCCCACCATGTCTCTGCAATGTCAGTAAGACCACAGCCCTGCAGGCTGGTACACATCTGTACCTCCTCTGATTTACTCCCCATGCTGAGTGTGTTTGCATAGAGGCAATGATCAGCAAAATCAAACCACCTATTGTGAAACATGGCTAAGGACCTTTTTTTTGCAAATATGGGCTAAAATGCAGTAAGGATACAACTGAGCTACATCAGGGAGATAGGAAATGAATACAGGAAAGTGTCAAGAGTACTTACTCTGACATAACATGCTTCTAGACAATTACTCCTATGGACTGAAAAGGAAGGGTTTTAATTTGATTTCCCTTGCATAGGAAAACTATTATTCCATAAATCTGGCTTTTTGTTGATTTGGAAGTGAATCTTGCAGTTGAGAAAATCATAAAGAAACATATAGAGGAAGAAAAGAACCACTCTGAAAGGATAAGGAAGAAAAGTGAGAAGTGTGTAATGTACAGTTCTTTGACACATGCCAGCATGTAGTTCAAGCATTTTAATGACATGCTAGCAGGAACATTTACCAGATTCCTTCAAAGGCAGCAAATTCTAATTTACATGCCACAGTCAATTTTTTCAAGACTCAAGAGACCTGATTTTTTAATATTTTTTTTACTGGGTGCTGCAAGCAACTTGTGTGACATATATTATGATTTAATGATGATCTAAAATTTCAGTGCAAACAGTAAAATCATTAGTTTGTTGCCAGAATCAAGAATTGCCCTGGTTTGAGGCAGGATGAAGCCAAATTTCCTTTTACTGATTTTCTTTTTTTTTTTTTTTTTCCCTTTCAGTAAGCTTCCTTTTAACTAGCAACACTCTGTTCTAACTAAAGCTGATAAAACAGTGGAATGTTTTTGTAGCTACTGAGGCTTCAAGGTCACATCTTCACTCTGCCGGCTCAGACACTACGGGGAGATCTGTGACACCCCCGTAGGAGGCTGAATTAGACAGACAGCAAAATTGGCCAGAGATATTCCATTCCATATATCTACGTAAGCTCAGAGGAAGGTCAGAGAGCACAGAAGACAACTTCCTTCTTTTTTCTTCTTCCTTTCTTCCATCCATGACCAGCATCCGGAGATGACTCCATCCATCCATCACCGTCGACCCCCAGGCTTGAGCTCTCCTGACCCTCATCACTCTCCACTTTCTCCGGCAGCAGCTCTGGAACTTCTCAGGACTGTTCCAGCTCAGGGGAGTGCTGTGGGAGTTTCTGGGGGCGGGGGGAGGCGAGAGGCTCTTGCACATACCTGAACATATTTGTATATAATTGTATATATTTTCTTACATCATTCGTGTTTAATTAAAGCTTTGTAGTTTAGTTTTCAATCCAGCCAAGTCTCTTTTTCTCTCTCCTTCCCTACCTGGGTGGGAGGGGGAGGGGATCGAGAGCATTGTTGTCGAACCCGAGTCAAACGGTGACAATTTATTGGTGGCAGTGGTGGGATTCGAACCCACGCCCCTGAAGAGACTGGCACCCTTGTGGGGGTATCTCTCTCTCACAGCTGAAAGAAGTCAGTCCCATAGGATGGTAGTTCCTATCTTACTACTGAGTGCTCTGTCAATATCAGCATCTCTGGCCAAGGATCCCAACTGCTTGGCTTCTCTCTCATCCACGTTGCAGATTTCAGCATCAAAGCATTGGAGCAGTCAAGAAAGAATTCCCTCACCATCAGTGCAGGTGAAGTCCTTTCTCATGAGGCGCAGTTCTTTCAAAGAGAAAGGCTGGGCGAGGTCATCGTCATCATCTGATTGAGGAGGGCCTGCTGTTCTATCTGCTTGAGAGTGGTCTGATTTGTTATCTCTTTGAGATGTACCTGCTCCATCAACTGATTTAGAATCCTCTGCTTCCTCATTCTCAGCCTCTGTTCCTTTGAGGAACTCTGGATATCTCAGACGGGAGCGGGTAAAAAGGGGGGAGCATTTTGCCTTTGTAGAAGCTGCCACTGCTGCTGCCACCTGTCATGCTGCCAACACCACTGCTGCTGATACCACCACTCGTACTTCTACAAAACCAGTTGCTTCTACAAGTGCTGCTACAAAAACAACTGCTTCTACACAGATAAAGTCCACTCCCTTTCAAATCAAGCTAGTTCATCCTGTGACCAGGAGCAAAGCTGCTGGAGAAAGCAGAGAGTGATGAGGGTCAGGAGAGCTCAAGCCGGGGGTCGACGGTGATGGATGGACGGAGTCCTCCCCGGATGCTGGCCATGGACGGAAGAAAGGGAAGAAGAAAAAAGAAGGAAGTTGTCTTCTGTGCTCTCTGACCTTCCTCTGAGCTTACGTAGATACATGGAATGGAATATCTCTGGCCAATTTTACTGTCTGTCTAATTCAGCCTCCTACGGGGGGGTCATAGATCTCCCTGTAGTGTCCAAGCTGGCAGAGTGAAGATGCGACCTTGAAGCCTCAGTAGCTACAAAAACATTCCACTGTCTTATCAGCTTTAGTTAGAACAGAGTGTTGCTAGTTAAAAGGAAGCTTACTGGAGGGGAAAAAAAAAAAAATTAGTAAAATGAAAATTGGCTTCATCCTGGCTCAAACCAGGACAAGAATAAAGAGCAAGGCAAATCAGTGAAAAAGTACTAATTATGTATGGTAGTACATATTTATATTAATTCAGAAGGTCTTGTAAAAGCATTTAAAATTATGCCTCTCATGTAGGAGTCAATTTTGAACAAAATAAACAATGACAACCTCTTCCATCATAACAAATTAATAAGGTTTTCCTTTTTGAAACCATTATCTCTGCCTAACTGTACTACCCGATTTTTGTAGCATTGATGCAGATTTTTTTCAGAACCTGTTTTTTAAGTCTAATATCTATTTTAATGGAGCAAATGTTCTAGAAATAAAGCACAAATGTATCCCACATTCCCAGTATATCAAACATGTTTGCTTTAGTATTGATATATCATGTTTGTTTTCCTAAGTGTTTATTGTTTTCTTTTCAATGCATGGCTTTCTTCCCTCATGATTCAGCCAACCTGGTACAACTCCCTCAACATTTCCATTGAAGTGGAGTTGGGAGGGGGAAAGGTGTAGATGCAGAGGTATTGCTGGACCAGACGACACAAAGCAGGGGTGGACTGAGACACGGAAGGTAGCACAGAGTGGGGCAAAATGTGTTTGCAAGATAAAGTGCTAGGTTTCTTTTGCCTAATAATCTTTGTTGCTAATGTATGAATATAGAATGAAAACATTTGAACGGTATCTATATATTTCTCACCATTAATCAGAGACTAATTTTTACTTCTCCTAAATTTATTTTGTAACATGGTAATTCTGTTGTTTTCAGTTTATTTTCTTTATACCGATGCAGGAAGGGAACAGAGAACCATGACTTTAAACTTCCAAATATGTGCCTTGAAATAAAAATATTGCCAGGAATCACATTAAAAAGAGATTTAAAATATGGGCATTTAGGCTACAATCTATTACCATTTTCATAGAAAATGCGAGTGTATTTTGCAAGTCCATTGCAAATGAGGTGCACAAGTACATTGGAAGAGGAAAATGTGAGATGAAGAAAATAATTGAAACAACTGTTTTGTCAATATTTTGCTTAAGTAAGTGGTAAGTTGTTGCAATTTGAATTCAGCAAGGATGCCAGCAGAAGTGGACAGTGCTGTCTTGATTAAAGAAAGAAGCATCAGGTTCAAAGTACCTGTGGTGTGAATGAAAAACCATGAGATTAAATTTCAATTTCCTTGATAAGGCAGAAAGTTTAAAAATTTAGGTGGATTTTGCTGATTCTTGAAGGCAACAGGAAGATGAAAATTTGCTATGAAGTTTTCCATCCAGAAGGATGGGCTGAAGAACAAAGAAGGAATGGCAGAAACAGCCAAGACCTAAGAGATACTATGAACTGATTTTGCTGTTCTACTCTTGGTAAAAGCAAACTCCATGGGCTGTGTAATGTGGATGTTATTTGCAGGTCACACTGATTAACACATCTGTTCAGATGTATTTACAGTCAAAAGTCATTAGGATAAATAGTATCCATGAATACACAGGGAATATTACACATGTATAAAGAAATTAAAATTATTTAGGCCTCACAGAGGAAAACAGCTCCTGAGAAGAAATTTTGTGGAGGAGAGAGAGGAAAGGGTATAAAACTACTATAATGTTGACATAAGAGCTTTGAAAAGGAATCATAAAGCAGGCCATCTGCTAACATGAAAATCAGTAGGAACAGCAAATAGGGACCCAAGAGACATTAAACAAAACAAAACAAAACAAAACAAAACAAAAAAATATTTATGTTCTAACTTGCATTTATCTCTATAAAGTGATGGAGAAACATTATTACAAAATTACTTGACAAGCTTAACTTTCCCAAAATATGTCATGAGTGAGGCTAAACTCTAGCAGAATTGCTCATATGCACTGAAATACAAAAGGCTGTTCAGAGCTCCAGAACTGGTTCAAGGCCAGATGGTTTTGTGACGGTGCCTTAAGACTCTAAAAAAGGATAAAACTCTTGTTCTGAAAAGAGCATTCACAGATATGGATTAACAGGCACTATTGGTATCTACTGGAAAAATAGGCTGCCATAACTCTTGTAGTGCCTGATTCGCAACTTACTTTGTCCATGGAGAGACCATGGCTGAAACGAGAGAAGCTCATTGAGTAATGCCAAGAAACTTCATGCATTTAGACAGTATATCTTAGTAACTTTAATGTTCACTGAGTATGATTTAGAACAAATTAGAGGTTTTCTTCATACAATGTCAGAGATAAGCCAACAGGCAGGCATGCTAAAGACAGTTTAAAAATTACACTGAAGTTGCTTCTGCTTCTTTTGGTATTGATTTTGCTGAAGACACTGTTTTAATTTATTACCTCTGTGATTCAGATGTTGTGTTGTGTAAAAGGCAGAAGGCACAGGAGCTGTGATTCTCCTGTGTTTTTACTCCATGGTAGCCCTACAGAAGCTCAGTTATTGTGATTCTGTGTTGGTTAATAAAACAGATATTAATGATGGACAAATGATTGACTAAATTTGAAGCAGAGAGAACTTCTATGCACATTTGAAGGGAAAATACAAAGTAAAAAATAATTGAAATAATGGGAAACTTGATAGCAAGGTTTTTAATTGTGGAATTCCTTTATTGGTTTTGAAAGATAAAGCATTGTTAGCTTTTGCAGTCATGCAGGCAAGACATAGCCGGGAGACAGGAGGTCATATGCATGAACTAATCCTTTCATTCAGGTCCCTCTCAGTGCCATTCCATACAGCTGCAGTTTCATTATAAATCTTATACTTGCTTTCCTTTTGAATCAGGTACAAAATCAGAAAAAATATTTTTCTCACAGCTATAAAGAGATACAGGTTCAAGAGCATCTTGTCAAATGTAAGACTGTTGATACTTGAAAATGGAATTTTTAATAATGCAGTTGTTTGGGGTCTTAACAACAAGGCATATTCTCACTGCAATGCTCCAAAATTAACCAAGACAATGAACAGCACTATTAAAAGAAGTACCTTACTATGTTTGCTTGAGCTTTCCTCAGCTCTGTTCTCTGAGACAAGACTGCAGCCATTTCTCCAGTGCGTAACAAAGCTCCTCCCCAAGCAGCATGGTATGTGTATGTCATGCTCTCACAGGATTTACTGCCCTGGGTCATGCACAATGCTCTTGGGTTCAAGTTCGCTTCCCTCTGGACAACTGGGAGCAGAGCAAATGCAATGGGTCTGCAAAGACCTGTGCAAAAAGATCCAGAGCCTCTTATATAAATGTGGAAATCCAACTATGAAATTCACAGAGATGCTTTAATATTCTGGGGTCTTTCTTTTAAATGAGACAGTAGTTGAAAAATACTCTTAGTTTACAGCACAGAGTACAACATAGTCCAAAGAGAACTTTGTACAGCATAGGCAAGAACAAATGAATATTCCTTCAAAACCTCTTATTCTGTTCAAGTCCTTAAAATAGAAAGAGTCACAAAGAACTTCTCTTATAGAGCATGGTCCTTAAGTTGGAGAAAGGTGGGCTGTTTCTTGAGAAACTTTGAAATATATTACTATTTCCAACAGCAAATCACATTTAAAATTTTATGTCCTGAAGAATTAAGGGACTGGCAATAAAGGATTTTTTTACGTAACAATTAAAAACATCTTGTGTGTCTCACGTATTTTGGCAGCATGTTTTGTAGAAGATGGGATATGCTGAAACACAAAGTCAGAAGACATTTTGGAGCCAAGATCTCAAGGGATTCAATGAGATATACATTCCTAAAAGCTTTTTTAAATCTCAGTCCTACATGAGATCTAACATAATAAATTTGCTTTGTCTAATTTTTTTTTTCCACTTTTAATAATTGAATTATAGAACCGAGTGCTTGCAATAGTGGCAATTAAAATATTATACAATATTTCTGCTTTTTTGACAATAACAGAAAACCATAACAAATGCAATTTGGAGATTTACATGGTTTTAACAGGCTTAAAATTAAGACTTTAGAACCTTTATTAGCCTCCCATCTTATCTAAGTATCTTAAGTGCACTTAGGACCTTTCCTTCCAACATTTTAATCTGACAGTTTTCATCACCTCTAATCAGAATTCACTGTCTTGCATAACCCATAGATGATGGATGAGAAACTCCAGCTCATGGAAACTGAGCATTTCTAACTGTTCCCTTCTTTATTTCTGTTTCTAATTTGTGGCTACATTTCTTTTTTTTCCCCAGATGCTTCTTTGAGCTACTTAACAGATTTACCTGGGATTATTCATCCTCTTCTGGTCATTTTCAGAACAAATAATCAGCTATATCAGAGTCACATAGTGCTTAGTAAATGTCTGTTGCCTACAGACATTTAGTTGATTATCCTGAAAATTATACTGTCTAATTATTTCACCTTTGTTTCAGTTTTAGGAAAGGTGTTGGCTTTGAACTAAGACACTGTTAAGTCCACAGGTTGCTTCTAGTATTACTTTCTTGTTGTCAAATCCAGAACAAAACTTGGATATATTCTCTCTACTATTTGCTGTTGTGTCTGCAGTCCCTAGGACTGTATCTCAGCTGTTTGCAGAACACTGGGTTATAGACTTCCGCCCACACAGATGCAGACAGCTAACAGGCATTTGTTCAGATTTTTAGTTAAAACACTTGCATTCAGAATACCCTCAATACTCACATTATTAACTTCAGCTACTGGGGTCTACAACAATAAAAGATCTATGAGGAGGATTGCATGACTCCTGGAAGCCTGAAGCCAGTTGCTGTGCTACAGCTAAGCACAGGGGGAATCAGTTGAACCAAGGTATGTCTTGCAGCAGGGTCTCAGAATTTTATTACAGATGTATCTTTCATTAGTTCACAGCCCCAGACAGACCCGGAGGGGGAGGGGCTGACGGATTGCAGACACTGCTTTGGGGAGGCCTGATCCGCAAGCGTGTTAGTAAAAGCATTGCAGCCCTTCAGTGCCTCATGCCTCATGGCTTCAGTACTGCACAATAAAATAGGATCTGGTAAATGGTATGCAATTACGCAAAAAAGTTGAATTAAGAAGATATGATTGTTAGCATTTCCTAGTTACTTTACCTATATGGTAATGAGGTTCTTTTTAATACAGTTTTTGCTAAAATTCTCACTTTTTATGGATTTCTTTTAAAATTCAAGACTCTATCTGATCCTATAACCACTCAAATTTCCAGAAATAGCAAAGATACAATCCCATGAGTATTTCCCTGAGAAACAAATTTTTCCGCCCCCAAAGAGCATCTAGAAATGGCTTAGGAGTATAGAGAAGGAGGATTGTCTCAACTCCATTACCAGTGAACCTGATGCTCTCCAGTACCCAGATACAGTTGACTAGTTGAAGTCATGGCATTGCCAGTGCCCGAGACAGTCAGTCTTTCTTTAACCCCTGCTCAGTATTCTCCCTTTCTGGAGCTGAACAAAATGCCGCTCTCTCTTGCTGTAGCAGTACAGGCCAGTCAAGCCCTGTATTTTCACCTCTATCTCTTACCACATTTGACACTGCCTAGAGTAAAATAGGCAGCATTAAAACCAAAACAAAGCAACTACAACAGAAAAAAAAAAATCTTAATCAAATAGCTGAGCCATTTTCCTGTTCTTAATTTTAAAGAAACAGCCTTTTGGCAAAAAGATATTCTTGATGGTTTTGGCACAACAGATTAAAGTCTGACAAATATAAACCCCTTGCAACATTATCACTGTATATTTGTTGATCTGCAACCACATACAAGCCTGTACCAGTCACAAGGGAGATGTAGTATCTAGCCCTCTATGACTCTCAGTGCTTCAGTTGTATTAGCTACTGTTAAAACACCACCCGTAAAGACTTTAAAAGCATTCTCCAAATAAAGTCCAGGTGTAGGGTTGTCTATGCCTTTTCACAGGTGTTGTAGAAAGTCCTCCTCAAATTCTCGGGTGAGCACTGTTTTAGTTCGTTATCTGGGGATAATCAGGAGAGGCCTTCGCTGGCTTAAAAGATATTTTGTTTAGACTTATGTGGGGAAGAAAAGAACAGTTTCCCACATCACTTCATTAACTGCTCACAGAGAGCAAAGATGCAGATTCAGTATTGTTATATATTAAGTCACATACTTCCAGTCTTCCTCTCTGCTGTACTCAACCACACACATAAATGAAATCAGATTTCCTACTGATGTTTGGGGTTTTTTTCCCTATTCAGACTTAACCTTCTGTGGGACCAGTGTTCATTAGTGTCTTCTGTCTACATAGCTCATGGTATTTCCCTATTGCTTTTTTTCCAGGTTCATGGAAGTATTCTGTTCTGAAAAATAAAACAGAAACACATGTTCCTAACTCTTCTTTTATCTTCAGGATCTCAAAAGAAAACTTCCAATTGTGTAATAAACAAATGCAGGAGACTTTGACTTTAAGGTAGTTCTTAAGGTAGTAATTTATAACTGTGATTGAATACCAAATGAAAACCTCAAATAGTTATTGCATGTGAAAAGCAAGGGAAAATAAGATACATACTTGCTTGCTTTTCAGTAACCAATGATCTCAGAGTACACTGTTTTAAAAATGTAGGACCAGATTAATTTTACTGTAAATAATTATTATAAATACTATAAATAACACTGGAAACTACACAGCAACACCTACAGCCTAAGGTAGCAAGACCCAGATCTAGAATTTGCTTTTATTCACATACTCAAGTCACTGCAAACTAAACATATGTCCAAAACTGAGTGGGTAGATGTGCTTTGTTTAATTTATTTATTTATAATTGGGGATGTTTGCATGCATAGCTATACACACATATACGCCCACACATGTATATGTGCATAGCTATATTTATCGATAGATGAAAAACCTCGACTTTCAGAGAGGTAAATCAGAGTACAAACTGAGAGGACATCACATCATCCCTGTTGAAAAATTATTTCAGCTTCTTGGCTGGGCTTAGTATATCACCCAGAGGGCAGCTTTACTTCCTCAGCTCTACCAGAACATGAACAATGTTGGCAGGAATTCTTACCTGTACTAGGGCATTGCTTTTCCAAGGGTTGTGCTTCTGAGCCTAATGTCATAATCTGTGATTACTCAGTTATTTAGGGAGGACCCCAGAGCTCAAGGGCACTGCAAAGGCCAGGAGTAATAATTTTCTCTTTGTTTAATCTTTACCACCCAACTTTCTAAGTGAAGGAAATGCACGTAAGCCCCATTACCCTTGGTCTCCTCTTTGTCTCCGTTTGCCTCTGCACATATTGACCCAGTGCAATGACAGATTAATGGTGACATTAAATGAGGTATTAAATTTAATCTTCTTTACTTGATGTAGCAAAAGTTCCCTTTCCAAATTGCCTTTCTTTAATTTTTGCTTCATGATTGCCATTTTTCATTCACTGATTTTATTCATGCTAGACTAGGCTGGTGACCTAAAACTGCCAATTGAGAAGTGAAATGCTAATCACAGTTCTTTAATTCAAAGCATCAGTGTAAAAGCTTCCCATGCATTATTTACATTAATTATTTTCCATCTCAGGGATTCTCCTGCTTCCTCCTAAATTCAAATTTTGCTCAAACAAAATCAACAGAATGACTTATTTTTAGTCTAAATGTTTATTACAGTCCTTCTAATATTTAAAAAAATCCAAAACCCAAAAAACCCCACAAAAACCAAAAAAACAAAACCAAACTCAAAAAAACATCCACATATAATTCCTTATTCCTGGTTGTTTTATAAAAAGGCCTTTCTGGCTTTAGAAAGCCACTGCACTAACTGATGGCTAACAAGCCATTTAAGAGTAAGAGCTATCTCCCAAGGTGTTTTCTAGTTTTTTCTTTCCTCGCAATGCACTAACAGGGTGTGGTGTTTAATCTTCAGGTAGGAAGTTTTTAACAGTTTCACTATGGCTTACAGATTGTTACTGTTGCCAGACGATGACTTCTAACACGAAAAATGAGTCACCAGCACTGGCTCATTAATAATATGTGTAATGTCATAGGCTATATGACTTGATTTCCCATTAGTTACTTTACACAAGGCTTTCCTGTGTAGTTTTCAGTTGAATCATCATCTGCTGCTAAACTGTCAGAAATTATTTTAGTGCAGGACTTCACTTTTTTTTTTTTTTTTTTTCCTATAGTAAAAAATAGCAAAAAGAATATAGCTTTGGTTGAAGTTTTTTGCAAAAAGTTTTTAAAATCATATTAAAAAATGCTGAATTTATATTTTTTAATAAATTATATCTGTTTGAATAAAAATTTTCCTAGAATAATTTATCCGTTCTCAGATAATTATCCTTGTGACGGCATGATTCCAATTCTGTTTGATATTTTGCACCCTCTGCTCCTACCCATGGAAATGTTCACTGAAACTACTCAGTTCATAATAGTGTATGGCAAACCCCCAGCAGCTTAAGTCTAGGATATACACCCTGTCCTTATTGTATAAGCTCTCTAACACTGACTGTGCCCTTTGCTCTCAAATGTGTCTCAATCCCAACACCGTTTTGCAATTTTTCAGTGCTTCACTATAGCATGAAACTTATCTGCAGGAACTCAGTATGTCTGAGTCAGAAGACATAGCTATTAGAATATTTTTATCTAACATATTATAGGCTGAATGCTGCTTGCTTCTGACTGTGATACTAGCATTTAGTCGCTTCATCTAATTTTATGTAAAAGCATAGTGCCAAATAATTGTTTATGGAAACATGTAATTTATTTTAAATTAACAATATTTTAACAGATCTACATTTGTTTTATCAAATATCAGTGAAAGGCAGCAGATTATATGCAGCTAGCTGTTGAAATAAAATAAAACAAAGAAATAAATAAAGATGTTTCATGGAGGATATTAAAACCAACCAATCATTCAGTGCTGTAAACATGAAAGGGCTTATTCTTTGATCGTATAAATCCAGAAATTATTATGGTGCACTCACTGTTTATTCCCTCAGGGGTCATTCACATACACAGGAGTTTCCATACAGTATCACTGAACCCAGGGAGCAAACTCCAGGGAGTATTTCAATTAGAAAGATGACACATATCAAGGGTAATTCAGGAGGCAGTTGTGCCCCTGGCACAAGAGGCCACTGCTAGCTGTCTGGCCTGCAAGAGGAGAGTAGGAGGCCATCTATGCTGGCTGTCAGAGTGCTAGGAAAAAAAACCCATCCCAGTGTCTCCTTAGGAAACAATGGTGCCTAAAAGAGGAGTGCAGTGTGCTAGAAACTGGTCTCTGCTCCACCCCTCCACAGATAAATTCAGCTGCTGAGTAGAGGTGGATTATGATGGAGTGGTGGGATGGTGTTGTGCAAAGAGTGGCTCTGTTAGGGACACTTGTAAGATCAGATGAGATCTAAAACCTTCAGGTGAAGAAGCAAAGCTTTTTAGCTGCTTTGATGAACAAAACTGTAAAACTGTGGCACTAAAATATTTACTGTCATTCACATTTCTCTTTGTGGAAGGTAGCTTTCATGTCTCATTCTCGTCCTTCACTGCAATAGGATCTGAATCCATCGTCTTTAGTGACAGCTTTATCTTCATGGTACTGGGGTACATTCCCTTTTTTTCTATAGTAAATTGATATATTGGAAGCCAGATTAATGTTTTGAATATGAAAACTAGTATGTTGATAGTGTTAACGGTTACAGTGTTCTCCCCTGGGCTGAACACAGAACTAAATTTGATGGCTACTCTTTTACAGCACCAATGCCACCTTCTGTTTTTCAAACTTGACTTTATGTAGAAGCCAGTAAGAAATTACATAATTCTATGTAATTAAGTATTCTATTTTGGGTAGCTTGATGATATGAGGCTTCTAACAGGTCACTTTGCAAGCACTCCTCTCATCAGCTGCATGACAGTCAGCTTACACATTCACTTTTCCAGCAATTTTCCCATACATGAGATCCACTCATGAACTGAATATACGGTCTGAAAACAATATACCACAATTAATTAAGAACATGTACAAAGTGCAAGGTGTCTGAATAAAGAGTTAGAATGAATAAGGTGGATCACAGACTGAGTATAAATCAACAGTGTCATGTTGCTTAAAAAAAATAATAATCTTAGGCTGTCGAGAGTGTGTAAAGCTTAGAGCATTTCCATTTTAATAAGGCTGCAGCCAAATTATTGTATTTGGGTTCCTTGTGACCTTTTAAAGAATCCTGATCAGACAACAAGAGTGCATCAGACTTCTAGAAAAAAGGAGTATGAAGATAGAAAGACCTGCAGTTGTTTAATTTAGAGGACAATGCACAAAGAAAAGTTGTAAGAGCAGTCTTCAATTATATAAAAACCTGGCTGCTACAAGTTCTAAGGCAATAGATTTTTTCCAAAGGATACAACAGGAACTAACAGACTTAATTTGCAGAAAATAAGTTCTGTATTAGACAGCAGAGAAAAATTATGCTGACTATAATGTGGTGACAGAGCCTACATTACTGGACATTTTACAGAAAAGATTAAACAAGTATCTATCAGAAATACCTTACACTGAGTTGGCTGAAAATCTTCCGAAGATCTTTCTGTGTTTATTCAGAGCATGTAATTTGTAAATGCAAGGTTCAGGGAGACAGTCTAGAAAAACATACAACTCAGAAATGCTATTCCACCTCAAATTCTGTCCTCTCTGATAACTGGGGAAAAAAAAATAAATATGCAGTATATATTTTCCACAAGAATAGTAGAGCAATAAGGACTGCTGAATTGAGAGCAATGACTGACTTTCTTAGCCCAGCTGGTCTTAAGAATTTAGTCAAACCAGATGCAAAACATGAAGACAATCCCAAAGTTCTTATAGAGAAAAAGCAGATCTTTACAATTAATCCTTAAGATTAATTAAGATCCGATTCATTATTGTATGAAAATTCTTCAGGAAAACAATGCTGATAGATGAGAATAGATTCATCCAGCTACTAGCTCCTTATTAAAAATCTTTATTTCAGCTGTTATGTATTAGAGAGCTCTTCATCTAAAGTTCCCAGTGCTCATTCTCTGCAGCAGACCTTTAAAATCCCACCTCAGTTAGAGGAGGTTTTTAATCACAGAATTTTTGGAGCTGGAAGGGACCTTAAAGATCACCAAGTTCCAACTCCCTTGCATGGGTAGGGACATCTCCCACTAAAACAGGCTGCTCAGAGCCCCATCCAACCACCTGCTCTTGAACACTTCCAGAGATGGAACCCCCACAACATCTCTGGGCAGCCTGTTCCAGTGTCTCACCACCCTTACACTGAATGATTTCTTCCTGATCTCTGACCTAAATCTCTCTCCTTTCAGCTTAAAACCATTAACCCTTGTCCTCTCACTGCAAGCTGCTGTAAAAAAGACACACCCCCCCCCCCCCCCCTTTCCTGTAGCCCCCTTCAGGTACTGGAAGGCCACTATGAGGTCCCCCTCAGAGCCTTCTCTTTTTCAGACTGAACAACCCCAACTCCCTCAGCCTGTCCAGATAAGAGAGGGGCTCCAGCCCTTGGGTCATTCTCTTGGCCCTTCTCTGGACACGCTCCAACAGGTCCACAACTTTCTTGTGCTGGGGGCTCCAGAGCTGGATGCAGTGCTCCCAGTGAGGTCTCACCAGGGCAGAGTAGAGGGTCAGAATCACCTCTCTCCATCTGCTGGCCACACTTCTTTTGATACAGCCCAGGATGGAGTTGGCCCTCTGGGCTGCAGCTGCACATTGGTGGCTCATGTCCAGCTTTTGATCCACTAGTACCCCCAGGCCTTTTTCCACAGGGCTGCTTCAAGTGTGACCTCCTCCAGCCTGTACTCATATCTTGGGTTACCTCGGTCCAGGTGCAGGACCCTGCACTTGGCCTTGTTGAGCCTTATGAAGTTCACCTGGGCCCACTTTTCCAGGTCCCTCTGGATGGCATCCCATCCCTATGGCATGTCTACCAACCCACCCAGCTTTGTGTCATCAGCAAATTTGCTGAGGGTGCTCTCAATGCCACCATCAATATCATTAATGAAGATACAAAGCAACACTGAGTCCAGCACTGACCCCTGAGGGACACCACTTGTCACTGTTTTCCATCTGGACTTAAAGCTGTACCTTCTGGATGTGATCATCTAGCCAGTTCCTTATCCACTGAACAGTCCACCCGTCAAACCCGTATCTCTCCAATTTAGCGAGAAGGATGTTGTGGGAGACCATGTCAAAGGCCTTGCAGAAGTCCAGATAGATGACATCCACTGGTTTTCCCTGATCAACTGATGTAGTCACTTCATTGTAGAAAGCCACGAGGTTGGACAGGCAAGATTTGCCCCTGGTAAAGCTGTGCTGGCTGTCCTGGATCACCTCTTTGTCCTCCACATGCCTTAGCAAGTCTTCTAGGAGGATCTGTTCCATGATCTTCCCAGGCACAGAGATGAGGCTGATAGGTCAGTAATTCCCAGGGTCCTCTGTTCTACCCTTTTTAAATATTGGTGTAACATGTCCTTTCTTCCAATCACCAGGGACTTCAGCTGACTGCCATGACTTCTCAAATATCATGGACAGTGGTTTGGCAACTACATCTGCCAGTTTCTTTAGGACTCTGGGATGTATCTCATCAGGTCCCATGGGCTTGTATATCTTCAGGTTCCTCAGATGGTCACGAACCTTATCTTCACTTACAGTGGGGGGGACTTTGTCTCTCTCGTCTGCATCTTGTGGCCATCAACATGAGAGCTGTGAGGAGAGGGGTTGCCAGTGAAGGCTGAAGCAAAACTGTTGTTGAGAACCTCAGCCTTCTCCTCATCTGTTGTTACCGTTTCACCACTGTGGCTCATCGGGGGGGGGTTATGCTTTCTTTAACCTTCCTTTTCTCATTTACGTACCTGTAGAAGCCTTTCTTGCTTTTCTTAACATCTCTTGGCAAGTTCGGTTCCAGCTGTGCCTTGGCCTTCCTGACCTCATCCCTGCATCTGGGCAGTGTCCCTATACTCTTCCCAGGATACTTGTCCCTTCTTCCACTGCCTGTGTAGTTACTCCTTGGTTTTTAATTTTACCAGCAGGTCTTGACTCAGCCATGCGGGTCTCTTACCCTCCTTGCCCAATTTCCTGTACCAGGGGATTGAGACCTCTTGCACCCTATGGAAAGCACCCTTGAAGATCTGCCAGCTCTCTTCTGCTCCCTTGTCCCTGAGGTTTCCCAGGGGTTTCTATTTACTAACTCCTTGAAGAGCTGGAAGTTTGCTTTCCTAAAATTCAGAGACCTGACTAAGCTTTTCATCAGCCTCTCACCCCTTAGGACAGTGAACTGCACTAGTACATGGTCACTGCAGCCCAGGCTGCCTTCAACTTTGATATCTCTGATGAGTTCGCTTACATTTGTGACAATCAGGTCCAATATCGCATTCCCCCGGGTAGGACTGTCAATTTCCTGACTTAAGAAGTTGTCATCAAGGCGTTCCAGGAGTCTCCTGGATTGCCTACCACTTGCTGTGCTACTTTTCCAACAGATGTCAGCGTGGTTAAAATCACCCAGCAGGATGTCCTGAGACATGTGCTACATAAGGTTTACCAGACAAAACAGTGCTTATTCACCCAGGATGTTCCCTTTGATTTCAAAAGCATATGTATTTGCCAAGATTCTGCCCATCATGTGCTGAGCTGGTGGCTCTAATGAGGCTGACTGTCCCAGAGATTACATATACAGAAACTTCTGGCCCGGGGCTTGCAGTGGCTGCCTTGTAAGAGGGTGTGGACAGGGAACACCCCTCCTTTTTTTGAGCTGTGAGTTTCTCTCAGGGGAAAAATACCGTGGTGCAATTGAGAGGAGCTGCTTGCTTAAAAACTGAATTGCTGAAATCCTTTAGGGAAGGCTCACTTACCCTTCTGACAGACTGTGTGCTGTTGAAAAAGACATTATCTGACAATCAATAGCTGATGCTTTTGCTCTAGGCATTCATAGCCTTTTATCAGCCTGGAGTCACCCAGAGCAAGTGCAGCTTTCCTAGCGATGGGAAAGATGTAGCACCTTTCCTATCAGGTTACTTACTCAGCTGAGGTGGGGATGTCATGCCATAGCATCTTACAGAGACCTTTGGAGGCTGTGGAAAGCAGCTACCCAAGCTATCTTGGAAAACTCTATGGGATGGAGCTGGCTCCCAGGCCTTAGCAAATGCATCCCAGTGTAGGGGAAGGATCCAGTTTATGAAGTCCTCAGAAAACTGATGGGGGTGGTGAGTTTGCTCTTCCTTCAAAGAGAAGAGCCCCTTCAAAGGGGCCAAAAGACTTGCCTGCTTCTGGCATCAAGAAAGGCTCTTTCCTTATCTAGACTGCCTTATTTTCCTTTAATGCTATTCAAAATAAAAACCCATTGAAAAGATAAACTGCAGACACTGGAACAGTTTCTTTACCTGCCCAGGGGAGTGAAGAGCCTATAATATGTAATTCAACTTATGCTAGGGTCCCTTTTGCTGATAAAAAAAGTAAGATGCTTATAATAATGGTTGCTTTTTCCCTATAGGCATGTGAATGAAATGGGAAGTTTAATGATACCATCTTGTTACTCTGTTGCCTATAGACTGTAAGCCTTGGATTCATAATTGCATTAAGAACCATAGCTTATGCTGATCATTAACAAGGAAAATTTCACACTGGAGATTCATTGTGCTAAAGTCGAGTTAAATTACAGTATGTGTATGCACATTATAGATATTATGATTCATATCTGGAAGGCTTTAAAATACTGTAGTTAGGAGAAATTATCTTGCATATTTCTTTCAGTGTAAAAGTAAAGCCTGGAAAAAGATTACTTAGTGTTTGTCATATTTGACTTCTTCCACTGTAAAATCTTTTTCCTGACACTTTCAGCTCCAATTACTCTGCCAGTTTTCCAGTGACCGATAGCAAGGATGTTATGGAGGTAGACTTAATACTTTTTTGCTTAGTGGAGCAGTATCCCTCCTTGGCTATATGAACAAAATAACAAGAACCAATGTCAAAAGTGGATACAGTGCTACTGAAGGTGACTAGAAAATAACAAAACATTTTAAACAGGGAAGAACAACATTATACTCTGGCCTGCTATACTGAACTGTTTTATTTGCATTTTACTCTGATGAGCTTACAGCAGAAATACAAAGAAGAATAGAAGATAACAGCACTGAAGGAACTACGTCTACACCCCTCTCTTTTGGACATGAAATAGATTGATAAGATAATAAGATGTAATAAGGAACCCATCTTGCAGTTATGCATTCATATGAGAGAGGACTGCAGATCAAGGGTCTACCAAATCATTAGTTTTTCTTAAACATGCCCCTAATTAAATTGCAAGATAGAGCAACTCTGACTCTCTCCCTAATGTACTACTCAAAGGGTCAAGAAATAGGGCTTCAGGTAGATCCTCCTTCTGGGAAATAAATGCATTCCTCTTTTCCTGAGCATTACTCAACAAATTCACTAATTAGTTAGGAGACATAATTGCTCTTGTTCATTTTGAGAGGGAGAGCCTGTTACTGCTAGTATTTTGTGTGTGGGTGTGGTGTTTTTTTATCTGCTGTTTTGATTTTTAACACTTCAATATCCTCAGCAGTTACTCCTTATCAGTCTTTGCCTGGACAGTTTTTTTCCCTGGACATGAGCACTGCAGCAAAGGAACTGAAAGCAGAATGCATGGGCAATAAAGATGGTGTGGGATCCTGGCTTTCTGATAAATAACTTTAAATAATGTATAAAAAAACCTCATTAAATGCATGCTCCTGTGGAGTCATAAGAACAGGTTTGACCAGAGAGGGAACCAGGACAGAGCCACAGCTTTGCACCCTGGAATTTAGTCTGAACACCAAAGGCAGTCCGAGATGAAGGCAGGGATGCAGCACTGGGCATTATCTCAAGATGTAGATACGGATTAAGAAAATCTTACAACAAAACAGATCTGAATTTCCTTATCCCAGAAATGAGTCAGCTTCAAACTGCCTTTAGGGGAATGTATAGCCTTATCTCTTAGAGTGTTTAACACTCTATCACAATGTGTAGCAAGTTCAGACAAGCATATAAAGAAGAATTAACACTTGCTTCCTGACCCTTACCTTGATTCATGCTCATCAGTTTAACTCTCCTATTCAGCTAACCATGTGGGTATAGTTTATTTTGCTGTGTTTTTATTTCACTAGTCAAAATATATGTAACAATATTGAGAAAAACAAAATCGTCTTTACCTGCACTTTATTACAAGAGGAAATAATGTGTCTAAAAGTTTCAGAAAAAATAGCAAGACTTGGGAGGCTGCTGAGTCATAACCTTGGTGCTGAATTTGTCTCTGTTTAGGTATGTGGATACAAACTTGATTGCTTCTGATGTTATATTCTGTGGGAGCCATCGGACTGAGACCAGAATTTGGAATTGAGATTTCCAGTTCACACATTGTGTCATTTTAGGTGTAAGCTGCTAAACACATGTGTTTTGCTATAATTCCTAATGTCTTTTTGAGTCGGTTCCTGTTTCAAATGCAATCCTAATAATTACCTGAATTTCTGTGAAATTTTCAATTGGAAGGACAGATTTTTTAACTTTTTTTTTTTTTTTTTTTTTTTAATGGATATCTATTGGTAAGTGTTCTCATGTTGACTGTCTTTCGGGGGATCCTGCAGCTCCTTCAGTTGGTTACACTTCACGATGAAATACTGCCAGTAAGAATCTGTTTTTGATCACACAAACACACAAATGTCTGCCATGAGCACACTTGCACACATTTTTCTAGGTAGAAAGGACAGCACTGAGCACAGTTACGTTAGTTATGTTTTAAAGAACAGTTTATAGCCTCTTTTTTGGCTAGTGCTGGCTGCTTCTGTGTCTTTCTGCAGGCTGATCAGCTCTTAGTGATGCCTCATGTCATCCCACTCACGGCTCCTGCTGTTGTTTAGTATCATCCTTTCATCCTGAGTCTAGTCAGCTGCATGCTGCATTTCTGTTTCCTCAAGAAATATAAGTGCATATAACATTGATTTATTTTTTTAACAGGTTGTTTGTTTGTTTGTTTGTTTTTTTTCATTTCTCCATGCTGTGCTAACTCCTAAAGAACAAATAGATGAACTGTATGAAGACTGAGATTACTTTGTTCATTTCTCCCTAGTAATTATTTATGAGTATACAGCTGCTATTCTAGGCAAAGTTCATAGCAAAAGACATGAAAGTTGAAGGGAGGCAAATATGTAAAAAAATAAATATGAAAAATATTATGCAATACAACAATTTACTTGCATTTGTAGAGAGTTTCTTCTTCAATTTGCTTCTAGTCAGATTGCATGTACTTTTAAATTAATTTAATTTTTCAACATAAATTTCATTACAATTTTCATTTAAACATGTTTTTACCAAACTCTAAGCAGAAATCCAGCATATTGTTTGGACTTGCAGTCACTTATTCTTTCAGTAAGAAATTAATTTTCTCAAGATTCCCAAGTTTATTCATAAACCAATTTAAATTAACAACAATGTTAGATCCTTGGAAGAAATCCAGTATCTGGATTAGCAATTTCTCTGATCTAACTGAATAATTCTGACACTTCACAGTTTCTGTGTAGACAGAGTTAACTTTAATCCTTTTCAAAGGTTATTTTGATAAAAGTAGGATCCAATTAACCTACATTATTAACAATTGCATCTTGCTATTTTGTATAGATTATTAATAGGCTCATTAACAAACCAATAAAACAGACATAGGATCACTGTGACTGGGTATGTTCCTTGCAACTCAAGCTATTGCTATTTTTATACCAGTTTATAATTCTGTTACAATAATAACTTGGTGGCTTGATGAGAAGTATTTTATGTATAGATATACATGCATCAAGGGCTCATGGAAGTGGATTCCCTGCTCAGCTCTCACTACTCTCTGAAAGCTCTTCAAGTGCATTATCTCCTTGAAGATTCCCATGGCTTAATCTCTCAGTTCTGCCGTAAGTGCAAAGGGTATAAGGGATATTTGAGAGAGAGCACAAGATAGAGGCCCAAGGGCATAAGGTCTCTGGCGTTGCATCCTCTTTGAGGCACCCACCACATGTGATGCTGATCCTGTTAACATAGCACTGCAAATGTGAATTCATTCAGAAATGTGTCAAAAACACTGCACTGCAACCTTTTAACTTTAGCCAAGCAAGCCAATGGATTTCCAAGTGGTATTTTTACTGGAATTCTCCAGCTGATGCTGAGGTTGTACTGTACCAGTGAATTTAACCTTAAAACATATATATTTATTGTATGTATGTGAGACTACTGCCAGTTTCTAATTATTCAAAACCGTGTGCAGTAGCACACATGCCTTCTTCAGGACTATCTACTACTTTGCTGCTGTTTGCTCTGATCCTAACAAAAATGCACTACTGCAAGCTCCTAATGAGAAGCTTTTATCAAACATTATTAAAACAAAACAAAACAAAAACCACAACACTAAACAAAACCAAACCAACAACCAAATAACAACAACAAAACAAACCTGCCTTTTACGCGGTATTGTCTTCACAGTCCTAAAATGTGTAACCTCCATGCTTCAGTGGAATACTCTAGAAGAGGGAGTGCTGGATGTGCTTTCAGGGACACTTACTAGTATCAGCTCCTGGTGAACCCTGAACTAAGCTTTAATTTAACTGGAGCTGACCATGTAGCAGAGTTACAAATAAAACTAAATTAGAGTAATGAGGTACTATGTAAACAGTAGAACTGAGTGTACTGAGAATATTTGTATCTGTACTGCATATTGTCTAGTGCTGTTTGGTATATTACATAGGATAGCTTGGCTTTTCCAGAGAACACATTGCAAAATTTCTGGAGGTACACTGGTAATTAATACAATCAGATTTGCAGAATCTGGACATACTATGGGATTCATTGCTATCTGTCAGTCTTTTCAACTATAAGCGCAAAATGAAATTTCATATAAAATTTGGCTGCACAGATGTGGGACCACAGTTTGCAGCTGTCTGCGAGTGCTTCATAACACAAAGTCAGAAGGCAGATTCCTGAATTCACGATCCCACTCCCAGATTTCCTCCTTTCATACACAACTGTAATCTCAGCAATGAGTCTTTATTTTCCAGTGTGAGATAGATTAATGCATTATTGCAGCCTTTCCTTGGAGCAGAGTAAAAATTCCTTGAGACAGCCTTGCCAAAAATTATCCCATCTTTTTATTAAAACGGGCACTGGTCCATTGGGGTCATTGTCAATGTGCACTAATAAAGTAATGAAACGGGAGGCTGACATGTCTGATCTCTCCAACCATATATTTTAGAGCTAAACAAGCCTTTTCTTTTCCCACCTCATACAATGTTCTTAATTAATTCACTTTTAAATTGCAATATAACTGACTTTCCAATTCCATGAAAAACAAAGCAGATTTATGCTTGGGCAAACTACCAAAGCAATGTTGCTCATCTTGTTCGTCACAGGAGCTAAAGGTGATCTGTGAAACCACAACAGTCTAAAAACAGAAAACAGAGCAAAAATGCGTAATGCACATATGGGTGAGGTCTCTCTTCTTGCCTCATGTAACTTGTAAGGAACACTTGGCAACATATTTGGGTGCTTTCTCATGACTGCTTCTGTTAACACCAGCTACTGGGCTCTGAGTCACCTTATTTTGTTTAATCATTTAAATTGGAAAACCTGTAAGCCTAAGAGTAAAATTATGACCTTATAAAACAGTAGCATCTTGTTTATCCAGCAGCAAAGTCCTTTATCATTCTATCTAAATGGAACTAATGCAGCACCTAAAAACTGGACCATAGGGTTTTTTTGGAGGTTTTTTTGGACTGGGGTGGGATGCTGTTTGTTTTTTAAGTTAGTGGTCTTTTATTGCATGAAAATTGACACAACAGTAAGATGAACATAGACAAAGAAAAGCTTGCCCAAAATTTGGTACTTTTAAAATAGTTATTTCTTTGAAAGGATAAGTAGCCTTGCAGTGTCTTATATAGAACATGTAGATTTTATCAAGATTAAATATATTTGGAAAGCAATGTACACAGCTAACTTTATGGCCAGTTAATATTTGTTCCTTTCGTAAGACAGAGAAAAAACATTTTTACAAAATTCATTTCTGTTGTCAGTGCTAGAAATACAATAAAACAAACTTGGATTTCAGCAGACAATTTAATTATGTTACAGTGTTTCTTTAAAAACACAATTTTCACCTGTTTTGAAGCCTGTCCAATTTAAAATCTTATTTTTATCCTGAAAAAGAAATTTCACTACAAAAATTCCACACATGGCAGGGAAAGAGGTAGTAAAGAGAGTTAGTATCAGCCTTTAATTTCTAAATGCTACACTCAGTTTTTAAGCCCCATCAAATGAAAATAAGCTGGAGGATCTCATTCCAAACCCTGCTTGTGGATATTGCAGAATCATTTTATATACTTCAGCAGTTTGGCAAAAGCAGCAGTCTCTGCTTCAAAGAAACCCAAAGAACAAAACAACATAGGTCCCCTTGCTTCAGACAGAAACGTGTTGTAAGACCTTATAAAGAAATGTTTACTGGGCTCGCTTGCCCTGCTCATGCTCCTGGCCGGGTATCTCTGCAGCAGTGAGGAGAGCACCCGAGGCGGCCCAGCCCAGATCGTGCTTTCTGAAGGTCAACCTTATTCTGCCTCCACTGCTTCCCCTCCAAAACTGTGTTTAGTTGTTCATATAGTGTTTATGATTCTTACTGTCATGGTTCACACTGCTACATCAAGATGAGCTATTAATTTGCAGCCCCTTGTGTACAAAGAGGGGAGATGTGCAAGTTGGATTCTGCTTGCCTTATTTAGCAGTCTGCAAAACAAGACTGAGAAGAGATTTCTCATTTGCTTTTGAGTGGGGAGAAGGCTTGATTAAGCCTAAATCTGTTTTGAGTTTGTATGCAGAATAAAAGCACACTGATGTGTGTTGCATATGTTGCAAGAAAATATGCTACAACTTTACTTCGCATGAGGTTTGTTACTTTACAATTGCATTTTGCATATGAAGTTTTGACGGGGGGGGGGAAAGACACAGAAAAGGGCAAGTAATTAACTCTATTTCTTCCTTCAAAAGGCCTATTCTGAGGTAACTCCAGAAGTTCATTAGAAGCCTGCCTTTTCCATTCTTGTTAAGAGTAGCACTTTACTTTTCATGTAAGCAGACGGAGCTTGCTGTTTGTGAGAGTAGAGTCATCTGCAACCTTTTCTGCACCCTCTGTTTTTCCCCCCAGCTTCACTAGCTCAGGTGGAGTTTCCTTTAACTTCCATCACTACAGGCACACCATGATAACAAGTTTTTCCCTAATTGAAATCTAAATTGAATAAATTATATTTATAACCTCTGACAGAGAACTATTCTCGTGGAAGCAGATGATTTTAGAGCAGAGTGCTGGGGTGCATCTCAGCTTATCCAAGTTAGTGTTTCAGGCTGTCTGCAAAATCTGGAAGATGACAGCGAGTTATCTCATTGTGTTGTCAAGCTTTTCTTGATGTCACTGAAGAGCAGAAAAACTACAGACTTGAAGCACAGACCACAGCATTTTATTGATCTTTTTATTTAAAAAGCACCTTCATAGCAAATAGACTTGCATTATACTCTGTGAGATGTTCAGGTTGTCTAATTATTTTGGCATAATATTAGCTTTTGACAAGACTCTGAAGACCTGCAGTCAGCTAGTAATACACATTGGAATTTCTGTCTCCCAGAGAGACTTGGGAGGAATGTAGACCTTTTGAATATGGCTACTAATGCTGATGACATAATCAGGATCTCACAGACATGTACTATTGGCCAGCCTTCTGACTCGTATGAGGAAAAAATCGTCTTAAATATATGTCTGAGTTTGAGATTTTTGACATTAACTTCTTGGTACAAATGGTGGACAAACCAACTAGGAGAGGGGTGCTTCTGGATCTCGTGCTCTCCAACAAGGAGGGTCTCGTTGAAGCAGTGATGGTCAATGGTAGCCTTGGCTGCAGTGATCACAAGATGGTGGAGTTCCTGATCCTGTGTGGGAGGAACAGAATACCTAGCAGGACCAGAACTCTGGACTTCCGCAGGGCCAACTTTGGCCTCTTCAATCAATTATTGAGAGAAGTGCCATGGGACAGGGTGCTAGATGGAAAAGGGGCTCAATATATTTGGCCAACATTCAAGGACCGCTTCTCCCAAGCTCAGGATCAGAGCATCCCAATGGGTAGGAAATCAAGTAAGGGAGCCAGGAGCCTTGCATGGTTAAACAAGGAACTGCTGGGCAAACTCAAGTGGAAAAAGAGAATCTATGGATCATGGAAGGAGGGGCTGGCCACTTGGGAGGAATATAGGACAGTTGTCAGAGGATGTAGGGAGGAAATAAGGAAAGCTAAGGCCTCCTTGGAACTAGACCTTGCTAGTGAGGTCAAATACAATAGAAAGGGCTTCTTCAAATACTTTGCAGATAGAACTAACACTGGAGGCACCATAGGCCCACTGCTGAATGAGGTGGGTGCCCTGGTGACAGAGGATATCAAGAAGGCAGAGGCACTGATGCCTTCTTTGCCTCTGTCTTTACTGCTGCAGACTCTCCCCAGGAGCCCCAGATCCCTAAAGCCCTAGAAGGAAGTCAAGATGAAGGAAGAGCTTGCTTTGGTAATGAGGATTGGGTTAGGGATCAGTTAAGCAATCTGGACATCCATAAATTGATGGGTCCGGATGGAATACACCGCAGGTGCTGAGGGAACTGGCAGAGGTCATTGCTAGTCCACTCTCCATCATCTTTGATAAGTCATGGGCAACAGGAGAGGTGCCTGAGGACTAGAGGATAGCAAATGTCACTCCAGTCTACAAGAAGGGCAAGAAGGAGGACCCTGGTAACTAGACCGGTCAGCCTCACCTCCATCCCTGGAAAGGTGATGGAACAACTAGTTCTTGGCACTCTCTCTAGGCATATCAAGGATAAAGGGGTCATTAAGAGCAGTCAACATGGCTTTACCAGGGAAAGTCATGTTTGACCAACCTTATAACCTTATATGAGGAAGTAACTAGGTGGATAGATGACTATCTGTCAGAAATATTTATTGGGCTCCTAATTTATGTGTAACTGTTCATTACGAGCATATAGTACGACTTACAGAGCTGGCCTTGCAAAGTTTCTTTTTATTGCAATGTTGCCACAGGTTAAAATTTGGATTACACTAATTTACTGTTAGGAATGTGGAAACTTTTGGATGGTCAGCATAGCTCTGTGAACTTAATTTAGTATTATTGGGTTAGTAGCGATCCTGTAATGAGCTCATTTAAAATAAATAAAAGCACTTTTAATTCCATAACCCAGAATAAGATTGCACAGACTATGCTTAAATCAAAACCTCCAAAATCTCACTCCAGTATTCCTATTGTATGGATCATTTTTTTTTTAGTGAAAAACTTGATAGGTTATTAACAACATTCTTTGGAAAGCTAAGTTAGATAAAGTTTTGTATTTTTTTACTTCAGTTACTTCTTTTAGTTGCCAAGCATGCAAATGAGAGAATTCTCAAATAATTTTTTTCTCTAAGCATCTCTTAAAGAGAAAAGCTAGAATTCAGCCAGAAAGTACATGAGGGAAAATGTTGCATTATGTCAGGATTATAAGCATGGGAAAACTCGCTTAGTATGGATACTTGCTGTACTGTGTTTTAGGTCATGTTTTTCTTTGGTGTATTTTTGTTGTTGCTGTTTAAGGGGTTTTTTTAAGTGTTAACTGAGCTCTCTTAAAGAATTGGAAGAAATAAATTCCCAGTTCATTTTCTTTTTACTTTCTTTCAAGATACTAATACATGTCAGGGTAAAAAAGTCCAGAAACTCTTCCTGTGCATTTGGTGTACAGCCTTGCCCAGAGAAGCTTCAATATGGATGAGAATCTTTCAGCCCAGTTGTAGAATCAATCCTTTTACTGCTATTAGCACTATTGGATAAAATGGTACATCTTTAACTACCTCTGTTTTCAACTTCTCTCCTGATACTTTCGTCCATATTCTAAAGGAAACCAGAGTTATACATTTACACTGTTGGTCTCTCATCTTCCTCTTTCCTTCCCTTTCTTCCTCAAATTGCAACCCATGACAAATTTGCTATATGTCTGACCTGATGGTACAGGTTCCAAAGATGTTCCGTTTTTATAGATACTATGAGGGTGTTGTAAAAAAGGAGAGAGTACAAGAGAGACATTATTAGTTGTTTTGTTTTTTTTTTTTAAGTGGTTGCAGAGGGAGCCCACCACCATAAGTCAAAGAAGTAGTCAAGCTCAAGATTTTTATTTTTTTGTAGCTAACCACACAGGACAATTTTCCCTAATGATAATAAAACAGATGTGGAATTATAAGATGGCTCTGCAGTGTATGTGCCTTCAACCCACTCAAGTTACTCAACTCATCTGCTTGCACCTTTCCTAACTCTCTGCCTTGCCTTTAGCATTACTGAGCTTTGGAAACTTGTCATATCAAATTCTACAAAGATGTGTTGGAACTGGGATATACCTGAAACATTTAATAAAGCTTTTTTTTTTTTTTTACTACTCAAAACTTACAGGTTGACATTTTTGTAGGCAGCACCTTTTGAAATTGGTTAAAAAGACACCAGTTGATCAGCCAAATGTTAACCAGTTGGAAGGTGGGTTGCTTGACATCTGATACCTCACTCTTTTCAGTAGGCTGAAGCATGTTTTTACACGATCAAATATCTTGAGGAGATTGCTAAATTTTAAAAATACAAATAGTGCTGTTAAATGTACACTACCTTTATCAGTTGTTTAAAATTACAATCTTCTAGAGAGACCTATAAACTCTGAAGCAAGAATATGAGGAAGAAGTGATAGCTATTGGTTTCCATTCTGAGGCGTTTATTCACAATTATATATGATGTGTCTTATCCAACACTACTAGAAGTCAGTTTTTTTGATAAAAGTTATGAACTGATTTCTTAGGCACACTAGCTTGCAAATACACAAACTGCAATAATGTCTTGTTTGTGTTTCACTTGGCACTCTTTTACTTAGTGATTAATTTCTTTGTTGAGATATACTATACCATTACCTACTGTAATGCAGTGTATACCCAAATATTAAGAAATACGATAGTGAACACTAAGAAGACAATTGCAACAAAATGAAACCAGTCAACCCCCATCCCAAACCAAACCAACAAAAAAAGAACAACCCAAAAAAACCCCCGAAAACCAGCAAAACATTATTTCTTTTAGATTTCAATGAAAGCTTCATTCAGGTCACTCCTTAACGGGTTAGACAGATCCCTACTAATTGAAATTGCACCACAGATTTTGTGACCGCTTTAAAGAACATGGTTTGACTATAACTGCTTTATATATAGGTGAGAAAAGCATTTTAATCTGCTGCGCACTTACAATAATAGTTTCATGATATTACTTGAACCCCCAAAGAAATGCAGCCACTCCAGACTTGCAAGTTCTTCAGCTTCTGTTCTTCATGTAAAATAGCTCATGTTTAACTCCCCACAAAATAAAATTTTACTATTATGGTTGGCTGTGATGAGATTACAAGGAGAAACAGGGGCTGAAAGGAATTAAATTCAATATATTTCCCCTAGTGTTGTAACATATCACACCTTCTATTTGCTCTATGTGATCCAGAGGAAAAAAATTTCATGTCAGTCAAACAATTCAGGGGGATTCTGAAAAAGTCTTCAGACCAAACAATTGGGGGAAATAAAATATTCAGGCTATTGCAAACTTCATTAATTACTTGAGTTTCTCCAGATATTAAGTATAATAATAAGGACATAAATTGCAGATTAAGCTGTAAAACAGTTTATTTTGGAGAAATGCAAAGGCATTTACATTTGTAATTTAGTCTGTAATCACAAAGATATTTAAACAGTTCAAGGTGAAGAAAAGAAGTTGTAAAACTGAGGACATCGACAGAAAGAGGTCAGGCTGTGGAACCTGATTATTTTCTCTCCTGATAGCTTCTCACAGGTGAGAGTGCACAAAATATACTCTTAAATTGAAGTGTAAGTGCTTTTATATGTATATTTACTTGCAAACTTTTTTCTATTCTTTAGCTAAATGTTTGACCTTAAGATTTGTTGAACACACATTATTTTTCCTTTATTTTTAAGCCTTCATGGGTTTTTGAGAAAGGTGGACTGTGATGTATTTGCTTCTCTCATCTGTCATCTGACATGGACAGATTAAGCAAAGCATTGTGTGCATTTTGAGACAGATTTCCACTTGAAATATGTTAACATAGTGCAAGGGCTTGAGAGGACCCTTTTCATGAAGGCGGGTGTCACCTAGTGCTGGAGTTCCTTCTTCCTTTCTCAGACTAGTGCCACCACAAGAAGACAACAAAAAAGTATCCCATTATCTTTCGCCCTTCATATATTTTAGTGCCTGTTTACACCGTTTTTTGTGGTTAAGAGTTAAACAGTTGCTTTTATTGGCCTTTTAAATAAATAATGCCTTTGTTCTTTTCAGAAATGTATACATTTTAAGGCCTTGATATTGGGCATTAGCTGACTTTGCTTATATGGATCTGTACATAATTTTGTGTTAAATTCTAGGAACAAGTGAACCTCTTGCATCTAGTTAATCTTACAATTTAAGCAAATTTGTTTACTAGCACTCATTTAAGAGGAATGCACACCTGTAGGTAAACAGGTGAAACAAGTGCTTGAAAAGAGGATCTAATAGAATTTCAGTTTTGGAGGAAGCCTGGATTAAAAAATGTTATTGAAGAATATGTGAAGCCACATGAAGAAAGATGAGTTTTGAATACAGAGTGGGGTGGTAAGAATTTTTATTCATTTGGCTCATCCATTTAATAGCAGCATGCTGTCCTAATGTAGTGTTGCTAAACTTTCTAATACAGCCTCTATTACATGGAGGATTCTTATTTAGATACATGAGATTACTTTGCTAAGGGAGGAAAAAAAGGTTAAGAAGATCTTGCTCATTTTAAAGACACACTGATATGTTTTATAGCTTATATATAGATCAGTTCCATGCAGCAAGCTAGGTCAAAGCAAGAATAAGAATTTTAGAAATACGGAATAGATTGTGTGGAAATAGAGAACCAAGATTGAATTCTGCCCCATTATCTTTATAACATCTTTATGACATAACATGAGCTGCATTTTAATAGTTAGCTTTATTCTGAAACTACTTAGCTTATGTGGTCATAGATATCAGACTGTAGAAAGTGGAATTAGCAGTGGACAAATTGGCTGCTGCTATAGAAACAGATAATAACCCACTGTAGTACCTCTTGGGAAATATAAAAATAAAATAAACATAGCTTGACACAGCTCAGTAACTAGAAGGCATTTTATGGTTCTGTAGTTCTTATAGATCATGATTAAAGGTCTGAGTGCTACTGAAAATAATCTGAGGGGAGAAGTGTAATTAGTGTATTATACTCCTGATTCGACTTTAATTAAAAAAAAAAAAGTAAGTTTGACTGCTGAGACTGAGTCTACTTGTAAGTGTACACTCAAACAAGCAATGTAGCAGAAGTTGTAGTGAACCCCAGTGATAAGACAGGCTTCAACCCATCAGCTGATGACTGTTGATCCTATTATGCTGCTGCTTTTCTACCTGTGGGAAAGCCAGCTTGGGTGTGAGTCCTCTGTTTAGTCCTTAGCTTTCAAAAAAGCGTAAGAAAAAAAGGTGATTAGTTTTCACTAACTTTACATACCTACAGTGTTTTGTGTGGACAGAGGTTATCCTCTAGCTCCCGTTTTTTAGTCAGCAACCCCACATCTTCATGATGATGTAAATGAAGTCCTAAAAGATCCTCTTTCTCTCTGTTGTCATTCTAGACCGATTTTTTTTGTCTGTTTGTTTTGGTTTGGTTTGGTTGGTTGGTTGTTTTGGTTTGGTTTTGTGGTTAAAATTAGATGCAGATGCCTGTATTTCTGTATTAGGTCATCTTCAATCTCTCTCAAGAGCTACGTCAGTCTTTCAAGACCAGACTCCAAACTCTGCTTTGGAGAAGACAGCAAAAAACTTGCAGGCTTCATACGTTGCCCTGAGAGGCTCCAAAAATGCCCCTGACAGCTACAATCTGCCATTTCTGTGGCCATGGCTAGGGGCGTGGGACTTGAAACATTTCTGTTTTACAAGCACTTTACTTTCTTCTTAAGGCTTGGAGGTACCATCGTAGCCTCACAGGCCACTAGAAAAAGGATCTGGAGCTAAGACGAAGTTCAGTTCCTGTGACTGGATGGACTCATTCCTCTGAGATGTATCATGACATAATGAAAATTAAATATTAATGTAGCGATAAAGAGTTAAAGCAATTTGCTTGTTGGTGTAGCAGATACATCTCCATGCAGAATTTGCTCACTTTTGTTCTACTGAAAACAAAACATTCTCCAGTTTCCACACTAATAAAATAAAGCAGAATTAGAGAGAAACTTGAAGAGAGGACTGGAACCAATTTTCCTGTCCTTTTTAATACTTTCATCCAAGAGAGGAAGTCAGTGGCTCTAGAGGTGCTCCTCTGTGACACACAGCTGAAAGGAAATAGACATGAGAGAGAAAAGATGATTTAAGGTACATGAAGAATCCCTGGTGGAATATACACAAACGTCCTCTAATTCCCATTCAGCTTTCAGAGTGGATTTTTCTTCCCTGATGTCAGAACAAGCTCTTCTCATGCTTGTGTACAGATTTACTGCATCCAGGCTGACTGGTTGCATCTAAGGAGGAAGCTATACCTGCTTGGAACATGTTAGTGCAAGTCAGGCAGATGCCTACGTCAAGATTCAGGTTACCTGTGGCTCTGTCTGTGCTCTGGAGAGCAGAGAGTCCCATAAGCCCCCTTTTCTCACTTCCATCTTTGCCAGACTCCTGAATAAGAATAATAAATAGAAACACCTAACCATCTTAAACATGCAATACATTAACTACTGAAAATATACAATACGAGGCAATCAATTATAAAAATGTTATTAAAGGAGAGTTTTAATAATTGTAATTTTTTTAAAGTACCTAGTGCACTCTTGCATGAGTCACACTTGGAAAGTTTGGTGGGTAGAAATATGCTGTTGAAATTGCTCTTTTTGGAAAAAACGGAATAAAGCTTAGTTGGTAATTTGAGAATTCACATTTGAAGAGTCTAGCAAATCAAGAACAGCATTCGTTGCTCAGTAGCAAAGCAAACCATAGTCACAGCTATTTTAGTGCCTGTCTTACTATAAACAGCTTAAGGCAGATATAGACTGCTCATCACAAATCTTTTCCTGTGGTATTTCATAATGCTTAAGTTCATCAGCATTTCTTTTAAAACTGCTCTAACACAGATGCCACCCTTATGCGAGACCTCGTCTACCTTTGGAAGATTAGAGTACCTGAAGTTCCCAACAGGGCTCTAAAACATATTGCCAGACTGATTATCTAGATTCAGACTCTCTGTGTTTCTGTGCTACCCAATCATAGGGATACTGTAAAAAAAAACCACAAAAAAAACCAAACAAAAAACACACACAAAAAAACCCCAAAACAAAACAAACAAAACAAAACAAAAACAAAAAACAAAAAACAAAAAAAAACAAAAAAAAAAAAAACAAAAACAAAACACAAAAAAAAAAACAAAAAAAAACCAAAAAAAAGTGAGAGTAGTGTTCTTTTTTTTTTTTTTTTTTTTTAAGTCCTGTTCAGCTAAGTCTACAGGCTGCAGTTCGGAGTCAGCAGAAGTTTGCAAAAAGAAGCTTCCTACTACAGCACCTGCAGGGATCTTACCAGTGGCTTATCAGTATTTACCTTAGTTTGTAGGCACACAACACATCCTGATAATTATTAAAATAATAGATCCATGAGAGTTTGTCATGCTCATATTCTTTTTTTTTTTAATCTAAGCAGAGGTCTCCTAAGTAAATAAGTTAAGTCACAGATCTTAAAAGTGAGGGAATGCTTCTGCTCAAAGACCATAGCCTAATGTAAAAGTGTAAAAAGTTGGAATGGGACTCTGTTTCTCGCTGCATAATATATAGTGGCTTGAGTGCATGGTAACAGATGGAAATGTATCTTGTAGTATCAAGGAAAGATCTTCCTTCACTTAAATGTGAGCAGATATGATGCACAAGTGCAAATAAACCCCTTCCAAAATGTGTTACGGAATCCTTAGAAAGCCCAAAACATTCTGCAGAGAGGTTTACTACCATACGGCTGATTCCACAGATTCTATGTAAAAAGTAGGTTTTGGCTCATTTAGAAACTCAGCATTCTCTTGTAATAATATATCCACAGCAGAAATAATTTCTCTATTGGTAGGGCTCTCTAGTAAACTATGTGCATAATTGATACACCAATTGATATATCAATAGACTTTGGTATGGTAATACCCATTCATTAGAAATAATTTACTACACTTTCTAAATTCCATAATCAGACCAATTTGGTACGTGAAGCTCTAAAGTTCCTAAAAACAAGAAAGGACTTTTACAACACCCGCAGGTGGTAAATGCAATCAGATGCTCTGTGTGGATTCATCACATAGTTCCCCCCAAGGAAACAGATGAAATCATTACACTGAATGGCTGCATCCCTGGAAAGTGTTGTTCGTAATTGCACTATTCCAAACACACTGACACTAAAAATGCATCCTTCAGATGTCAAACTCTCTTCTGCCAAGCAATGTATGTGGTCCATGGACACAGGTTACAGCAGAGTTTTGATATGGCTGAATATGTCATTTGATCTAACTATTTTTCAGTGAATAGTGTGAGAGCTTTATGTGTATTTATAACTAGGCAACACTACTAAAACCTTCAGAAATCCAAGATCCCATATTACAAGCAACTTTTCACTTTTCTATTGCCAATTAGAAAAAAATAATTTGTAACAGGCCTGGAACCCTGTAAGTTTTTGAGAGTGAAGTGAAGGGGGAAATGTACACAGAGAGGACAGTCCCTAACTTAAGCCCAATGAATAAGCAAAAATATTGGCTCAGTTTTCAGTAAGATGGTGTTTTCATAAGGCAGGATATCTAGCTAAAACGCGGGTGTGGAGATGGAAATGATGAGCCTGAGGAAGAAGCAAAATCCAGAGGTTCATGCACTGCATTCAATAGGGATGTATGAGGTAACCTCTACCTAAGAAATATGAAGGAGATGGCACACAAAGCTGGCAGGAGGACTGTCAAAAATTCTGAGTCATAGTGGTACTGTACTCCTGGAAAATAGCAAATGTAGGAGCTAACTTTAAGAAATGGGAAATAAGTATGGCCAAATACCAGGCTATTAGTCTGGTATTAATAATACGCAGCACTTCAAAGGGTGGAAAAGGAGCTAAAGAAAAAACAAAACTCCTTGGAAAAGAGATAATTAGAATATTGGATTGACCAGAAATAGGTTACGTGCAACTAATTTCATTCTACCTATGATCCAACAGTGATTGTTTCAAATAGTCTTTTCACTGAATAATATCCTTTAATAATGTGGAAAATTTTAAACAACTTGTACCTACTGGGGATTAGCAGAGAAATTAAGTGGGTAATGGATTTGTGCTAGGGAAGAAGGCAGTAAGTTTAGCCTAAATAGAAGCTGTTTAACTAATGGTAAATTATTACCAAGTGTCCATGCTGAGGCAAGATTGCTACAAGACACTTCTTATACACAGTGGGCATTCATAAGTTCAGTTTGAACATCAGAAGTAAGTTTCAAGCTGCAGCAAGCTTCTGTATGAGCTGTCTAAGAAGAATTTAAGCAGACCAGAAAAATGTAGCTTTCTTCATGAAGGAGTCAAGAAGGTTTGTGGAAAAGATCACATTTTAAGGGATTATATTAAGCACTGCCTAAAGCAATGGGTCTGTGACCACAGAAGTAATTTCCACAACACTCGAGGGGGAGTGCCTAACTGTGTTTGATGACTCTCAATTTTTTTGAACGTTTTCTTGGTAAAGAGATGATGCTTGTCAGCACTGTTGGCTAGCCACAGCTCTGCTACCAAGTGTTTTCCTTGGCTAAGAAGACCCAGTGCCTGTGTTTGTCCCCAAACAACACAGTGTGCCAGCAGATCTGCTGCAGTGAGGCTGTGGATGCCCAAGTTGCCCTTAGGTCTTGGGCAGTTTGTTTCCATGAACAGGAATGATGGTATTTTCCTAAAGTGAATGTGTTCTAGTTGTTGAAGCTGGCACAAGTATACTTAAAACAATTTTGGAAGATAAAGTTTTTCCTACCTTCCTTTTCTTTCCTATTAAAGGAAAACTGGCTATCTTGTCCAGTCTGCTAGTGGGTCTCTCAGCTCTGCAACAGCAGTCACTACTCTTGAATCTCAAATTTTTTTCACTGGAAATAATTCTGTCCTGACAGGTTATCCTCAGACTCCTAATTGCTCTGAATATGATGGAAAATGGCTGGAGAGCAGTCCTGAGGAGAAGGACTTGGGGGTGGTAGTAGCTGAGAACCTCGACATGAGCCGCCAGTGTGTGCTGGAGCCCAGAGAGCAACTGCATCCTGGGCTGCATCAAAAGAAGTGTGGCCAGCAGGGCCAGGGAGGTGATTGTGCCTCTACTCTGCTCTTCAGCCTGGAGAAGAGAAGGCTCTGGGGAGACCTTTTAGCGGCCTTCCAGTACTTGAAAGGGGCTACAGGAAAGCTGGGGAGGGGCTTTTCATCAGAGAAGATAGTGATAGGACAAGGGGTAATGGTTTTAAAATGAGAGAGGGGAGATTTAGGTTAGATATTAGAAAGAAATTCTTCACTCTAAAGGTGGTGAGGAACTGGAATGGGTTGCCCAGGGAGGTTGTTGATGCCCCCATCCCTGGAGTTTTTTAAGGCCAGGTTGGATGAGGTTTTGTGCAGCCTGATCTAGAGGCAGGGTTCCCAGCTCATGGCAGGGGGGTTGGAACTTGATGATCTTTAAGGTCCCTTCCAACCTTAATTATTCTATGATTCTACAAATATGTAATTTGTGGGGTTTTGCTTTGCTAGTCCCAAGGTATATAGATTTCATATAATATTTATATAAGTCAGTCACAGGAAGCTTCTTTATGATAGGACAGATTAGAAGAGAAGTCTGCTGAGCAGTCACAAGGTGAAATCAGCTTTATGGAGAGAGCTGAGAAAAAGCTTATACTAGACAAGTTTTTAGTAGTAACTTTTAATTTCTAGGCTTAGTGAGATTTCTTTTACTTTCCTCCCCCCCCAAAAAAATAAATAAATATAGTACCAGTTTACAGCAGACTTGAGAAAGGAAGAATATTCAAGGATGACAAGAGAGATAGAAGAGCAATTTTAGCAATATAAAAGAGAATGAGTGTGTCGCATCCTATCTAGTAGTGTTAAATCTACCGTATCAGAAAGCGGGCAACGTTATATGAGGAAAAATAAGCGGAGACTGAGGTTGAAGAATGATGGTATAGAAAAGAAAAGAAAAAATAAATTGATTGGGGGTGAGAAACCACAGATCCTTAACTCTTCTCAGAGATAACTAAAATAAGCTGCTCCATATTAGTTCACAGCAAAAATAGAAGAAATAGAAGTGTCACAGGTAAAGTGTACATCAGAGAAGAATTGTTTCTGCTGCCTTTCTATTTGCTCCTATTAAAGTTAGAAGCTATAACAGGCCATGCAGCTCCCTCGTGTGTTTCTTTCTTTCTCACAAGGTCCAAGCGGCATGGTATCTTGAATAGCGTATTTGCAGAAGCTGCAGCTCTTAGATATCCCAAGTACAATTTTACATAGTCAAACTGGAATTGCAACTTACTTATTTTTAATAAACAGAGAGCATGAGTGGTGTTCAACAGCAGGGGCTAAGATAAGTTTTCTTTATGCGGGAGACGAATTTTTAGAAGATCATTAAGAACGAGGGTTTGCTGGTTTGAACATGGGGCCAGTGCCTGGCAGGCTCACACTGTTTCCTTTTCTATTATGTTTTCCCTTTCTGGCCTTTACCAAAGAGCTCATTTTGTGTGTCTGTTCAGCAGCTGCAAAATGGGAGCGTGTGTATCTTCCTACTTCTAGAGATAAAATAAAAGCCATATAGGTCTCAGGTGTTACAGTTCTATGAACTATACTAATACCTAAAATACAACATATATCTAAAAAGAAAGCAAAAGTTAAGGAAAATAATGACATCAAGCCTTTACTTCTGGGCTGTTTTCTGTTTTTTCTGCTTGTTGAGATGTCACATTAACTTTCTGAATATTAGTTGGTATAAGGTATTTTTGAGGTACGCACGAAATACACACTTTCAGTGTTATCACCCAATTCATTTCTATGTGGATAACACAGGCAGTAATAAATGAGCCCTATTCGGAAGGATTAGAGGTGAGCAGCTCTCTTCCTGCACTGTTTTTGGGTCCTGGAGAACCGGCTTCTGCACCCCCCACTCCGCGCTGTGCGCACACCACACCGCGCGGCGCTGAGTGCGCGCAGGGAAGCGCGGACGTGACCATGGAGGGTTTGGCGAACGTCACTTGTGTGTTGCGATCCCCACCCAGTGGCAAAGTAGCGCTGTAGCACCGAGGACCTGTATTTCCTGCAAAAAGCACCAGGTCATGTTTACTGAGAAAACTGGAGACTGGGAGACGGCTGGAGGGCGCACCAGGCAGCTGCGGGTTGCAGCTCTCCTTCCAGATCAAAGCCCACCAAAACAAGCTTGACCTCCATTGCGGCCTGATCTGCTTATAAATTGGAAAATATACAGAAATATTTCTAAGGGATAAGGCTGATGAAAATAGCTATCGCTTTAAGAAAACAGTTATTTGTTATATTACACTTTAACAATTCAGTTCCCATCCAAGTCTACTTCAGGCTGAATTCCACATTGCAAATAATTTCCATGCAAATTCTGCTGTTGACAGTTAAGCCAATGATGAATCCACTCAGAATTTGAAATTTCCTCACAAGAAATCCTCATATTTGCAGTGTTTGTTGGATTAAATACTGACACCGTCCAGCAAATTAAGTCGGGTAAATTACACCAAAATTACTATTGCCATTTTTGTGTTGTCAGCCATACTCCACTGCCTGGCACTGCTTTGCTCTCCTCATTCACAGGCCTCTTTGCCTGCTTTTGGTGCAGTAATCATCACAGGGTTATTACTTCCATCTTTCATCTTGGTAAGACCTGAACTTTGAATCTCAAAAGTAGCTTTGAAAATCTTAGCCTAACACTTTATAGTAATTAAATTCTCAAATGGTACAGCATCTAGTAAGCATTACAAGTTGATTAGGAATGAGAACAGTCTTTCCCTGATTCCAGCAAGCAGGCTTTGGGGTGCTCTCTTCCAGATTTTGTTGATCCACAAATTTGTCTGCAGAAACAACTTGTAAACAGAGTTAGTGACCAACTTTTTATTTTTCTTGTGTGTGTTACATAAAACTATTTTTCACTGTATGTGTTGCCTAATGCACAATGAGGTTTCACCTAAAGAGTTCAGAAAACTGTACCTTTTAACAGCTAGTTGGAGGGAGAATATGCACTGAAGGTCCTCTGCTTGCAGACTGTCAGACCAAATACTGCAGCTAGCACCATGTGTTTCGCAGTTACGTTGATAGTGCAACTCAGTGTGTTATTCCCAGCAGCAAAATGCTGATGTACAATCACAGAAGACAGAAACAGTGGTGCACAGGTAGAAATGAGCACCTAGAATCGAGGGATAGGGGGAAGGCAAGAATGCTCGAGCTGACTTTGCTGCTGGATAAAGGCATGCTGCTGGGGTGGCCACTGAATGAAAAGCTGGTTCTCCATTGTGTGGGTGCAGGCAAAGGGATGAGCCTAACATCTCTGGCCCTATGTTTGGCTGTTGTGTTGAGAGAACTTTGAGCCTGGGAATCAGGATCTCAGAGGTCAGCTGGTCCTCTGCTTGAAGCTGGTTTTAGCACTGATAATCCTGTAGATGAATTCACACTCAAAGAGGAGCCTTATTAAAGCGAGAATAAAAAATTTCTCGCCCAAGTTATAATTCCATTCATGGAAGGCAAAATTCAAGGCCATGACTTGTAAGACAATTGTACAGACAGTACAAATGTTCCTGTTTCCACTTCCCTTGAAGATCTGATGTTTGAATAGAACTGAGAAACTGTCATGAATTCAAATGAGACCAAGGGGGAGCTCTACAATGCTTTTGTTTTTATCACTCATTTCAGTCTGACTCGTGTCCCAAAAGCTCTTCAATTTACCCCAAAACCATACAGGCATCTTCTTCCTATGTAACTATGCTGCTATGATTTCAAGCGTCCTAACACAAACTAGGACCCCAAAGGTCTCAAAGGATGAAGCTCTACTTAGTGGTAAGGAGTGGTTCAAACACTGGTTATACAAGACAAGGGAGAAAAGTTTCTTACTAGCAAGTGTTAGCCTTCAGAACAGGGAAGGAAGAAGCTGGCAGAAGGTCGGGGTTGGAAGAGTGAAAACACCATTCTGTTCCTATCAAAGGGAAGGGGGGAAACCTTGTTTACATCACAGAAGTTACACATCAAAAACTTCTTTACTTTCTCTTACATTCTGTCCTAAAACCAGTGCTGAATGATTTCAGGCAAGAAACCTGGACCGTCACAAGGTGATACCAAAGTCTCCAAGGCCATTTGGAGAGAGTAATTGCCCCTTTTGTTTTGACAGTGCTAGCATTAACAATATTCAGGTTTAGGTACCTAAGATGCCTAAGTACAAGACAGTGTAATTTTTCTTGTTTCCCTTGACTCCCACCGCAGTGAGTGGAGGGCAAAGTATGGCAAGTGCATTATGGTCTGGCGCCAACACACCCTCTGGAAGGGCCCTTCCTCTGTTGCTGTCATCCAGGGTATCTGGGTACAATCAGCACCTAAAGAGAAGTCCCTCATGAAAGGAGTGCAATTCTATCTTCCCACAGTGACTATTTGCTTTACACGAATGTGACAGCCTTCTAAAAACTCCTACCCCAAAACAGGAATGGCATACAAGTTATGCTAAAGGGAGCACTACCAAATCTTAAAACTTCCCTTTCATGAACTGTAGGTATTAATAAGGGAAAAAAATCAGCAGTCACTTTGCAGGAAAGAGAACTGAACAATAGCTCAACACCGCATGCTTTGCTTTTTAAACCAATGTGTACAGGGTCTGACAGCTATTTCAGAACACCAGGTGAAAACTCTGAAAGAACAGTATTTCACCAGAAAGTGTTAGCTCAACAAAATCTAAATGGTACATGAGAATAGAAGGGTATTTTTAGAATATTAACCTACCAAGGGAACTCAGATTTCTTAAAGCCTTTGTTCTTATAGTAGTTAGGTACCTTAAATTGTCCAAAGATCTACTTTTTAAATTATTCTATTCCTGGAAAATTGCGACTTTTTTTTTTCTTTTTTTTTTTTTTTTTTTTGGCTTTCATTTGAAGATGAAAGGATATTTCACTAGCACTCACTTTCAAGAAAAAACTTCTATGTTTTAACAAGCTCTGCTACCTTTAGCATTGCCTCTAATATACCATTTAAATTTGCTAGAGATTCTTATAAGGGAAATTTAACTACGTAAAGGTCTCTTTTCCTTGCATGATCAGGAACTAAGTATATTTGCACTTTTAAAGTGCAACAAATGTGTTCTGAATTTCTTGAAATAAACTGGTGCTCTTCATATTGAAGGTATTTGCAGCTACTTAAAAAAATAGCATGTAAATTCCGGTGATCTTATAGTCCTGGCAATATGGTTTGTTCTGCACTGAAATTATTATTTTCAAAGTGAAGACAAATATGCTTGAAGCTCAGGAGGAGTACCTACTTTAAAGCTTCTGCTGTGTTCATTGCTGGTAAGTCTCTGGAGGATCCAGACCACTGCTGGTACAATTGCTGTGCCTGTGCTGGCCCTACAAGCCAGCCACTTCCTTTATGTGCTTATGGTAAAGACTGATACAAATGGTGTTCTTACAGAGGAGAGAAGGGAAATGTCAGCCAAAGCTATAATCTGAAGTCCTTCAAGAAGTATTTTTAATAGAGCCTTAGATATCTGTCTGGTAGCACTTTTGTCTTTCCATGGAAACACAAGGGGCCATACATATAGTGCTTCTCCCTGATGGGCAAGATTTGACAGGCAGAAGAATGAAACCCACACCCAGGATGCTCGTGAAATGCAGGAGGCTCAAGTTCAATGTATGCTCTGCCTGTTCTGATTACTTCAGTTCCTTGAGTGTGTGCTTACATCTTTCACATTTGTATCATCCAAACCTTTGAAAAGTATAGTTGTTATATGAAAATTGCTCAAAAAATGCTGAATGAGCCAAAAAGAGATGGGCCAAGAAACCTGCTTGGTGGAACAGAACATGTTAAATAGATTTTTCAGTTGTTATTGGGGAAAAAATCTTGTAAGTTACATATATCTAAAGACTGTACTGCATTTGTGACAGCGTGGGCTTCTGATATAGATACAATGCAGTTCAGCCATAGCAAAATAAGGAGCCCCAAGCAGTAAGAGATGGGGATGTGGGATGAGAAAGATCTATAATTAAATGAGCTGCTGATAACTGCGGCCGTACCTTTCTGGTGTCTGGTCTTTTTCACTCAGGAAAATACATGCTTTGACTGTCAGTGTTTCTGCTGGCATCATCACTGATGATGTGCTGGGGCAGATGGGAATTTAGGTGAGGATCTGTGACTGCATACAGACAGGTTCCAGCACAAGCCCAGTCCAGGCAGCCAAAGGACTAAAACTCAGCAGCATGCCTCAGGGTGCCCCAGCATACATAAAAAAAAAGCCTGTGGAAGCCTCAACTGGGCCTATGATTTGGGCCAGTGTCTCTTCAAATTCCTTCACAGTGTTCATAGCAATAAAATTACATCCAGCTCCAAAGTCAATTTCTGATAGATTAATTCTGCAACTTGCATCAAGAGAAGCCTTACATCTTTAATATTCCTCATTGTAAGGCCTTAGCTAGAGCAAAAGAGGTACTTGAGACTGTTTCCTCTAAATGCCGGTAAAACTTTCCCTTCTTTTTTCTCAGACTGCACAAAATGCATGGCCAGTTGCACTTTGACAAGACCAAAATGGCCCTTGTCAGTATCTCATAGCTGGATTTTAAAACATGCACCATCTAGCTTTTGTTAGATGAATTATAGTATTTGTTAATGCAGAAAATCATACAATAAAAATACTTTTATTGGTTGTACTTCATTAGCTTAAATGAATTTTGGTTTATTTGTACATTTTAATTTTTTTATACTATGACAGAACCAAAATATTAGCCTTTTGTGTGCTGCCATTAGAAATAATTTGGAACTTAATTGTCTCCTTTTGCAGCAAAAGGTTATTGTGATTGTGTGCTCTCCAACTTTCTCAGTAAAAAGAATGACACAAAAAAAATTGAATTAGTAAAAAAAAACCCCTCCAACTCCATAAACAATATTGTCATGACCAGCTGGCATTATTTGGGGGCAACAACAACAACAAAACTAGATTTTTTCCATTCATCTTTGCTAACGAATTATTTGCCCTTTAGCTGCCAAACTTTGCTGCATGTGTTAGTTCAGCTGTTGTCAAATGTTCTGTATTGGCATGTAAATATATTCTCTTGAGCAAATAAAGCTAATCTGATTGTTGGTCTGAGAAGATATGAGGCTGTCTTTCACCACATTGTGAGTTTCATAAAGGTCAAAAAAAAAGAAAGCAAGAATTCAGCAGTTTTTATCTCAGCTCTGTGAAGGCATTTAATCATCCAACATTGCAGTGTGCATCTATTCTGTATTTCCACCTTCTGTTTCCAGTCAGGCCGTGGCTGTGATCTGAAGACAGAATAGCTCTTTTTTGATCTGCCATCTGCTGATAAGACCACAAAGTTTCTCTTAGGTGTGCCACTATATATACTGCAGCTATAAATAGTAGCTCAGCTTACAGTGGCAGTCTTCACCAGCTCATAAAATCATAGAATGGTTTGAGTTGGAATCGACCTGCCTGAATGGGGAGGGACATTTTCCACTAGACCAGATTGCTCAAAGCCCCATGCAACCTTTCAGGGATGGGGGCATCCACAACTTCCCTGAGAAACCTGTTCAAGAGTCTTACCACCCACACAGGAAAGAATGTCTAACCTAGATCTACCCTCTTCCAGTTTTAATCCATTAGCCCTTGTCCTCTCACTACAAGCCCTTGTAAAAAGTCCCTCCCCAGCTTTCTTGTAGCTCCTTCAGGCACTGGAAGGCCGCTATGGCTATGAGATCTTCCCAGAGCCTTCTCTTCTCCAGGCTGAACAACCCCAGCTCTCTCAGCCTGTCTTCGTGGGAGAGGTGCTTCAGCCCTCGGATCACCTTAGTGGTGGGGGGGCTCTGAGCAACCTGATCTAGTGGGAGGTGTCCCTGCACATGCAGGGGGGTTGGAACTAGATGATTTTTGAGTTCCATTCCAACTCAAACCATTCTATGATTCTATGATTTCTCCAGGAGCTCCATGTCCTTATGTTGGGGGCTCCAGAAGTGGACATGGTCCTCCAGGTGGGGTCTCATGAGAACCGAGTAAAGGGCAAGAATCACCTGCCTTGACCTGCTGGCTACATGTCTGTTGATGCAGCCCAGGGCACAGCTGCCTTTCTGGGCTGCAAGTGCACATTGCTGGCTCATGTAGAGCCTCTTGTCCACTATCACCCCCAAGTCCTTCTCCTTCAGACTGTTTTTGATCCATTCTCCATCCAATCTGTATTTGTGCTTGGGATTGCCCTGATCCAGATGCAGGACCTTGCACTGGCCTTGTTGAATTTTTCATGCAGTTTTCACAAGCACACTTCTAAAGCCTGTTAAGGTTCCTCTGGATGGCATCCAGCCAGTCCCTTACCCAATGAGTGATCCATCCATCAAATTGATACTGTTCCAGGATGTCATGCAGGACAGTGTCAAAGCCTTTGCACAGGTCCACATAGATGACTACAGTTGCTCTTCCTTTGTCCACCGAAGTCATGACCCCATTGTACATGGACACCAAATTAGTCTAGCAGGATTTTCCCTTGGTGAAGCCATGCTGGCTGTTACCGATCACTCCTTTGTTTTCCACACACCTTAGCAGAGGTTTCAGGAGGATCTGCTCCATGATTTTGCCAGGCACAGTGGTGAGACTAACTGGTCAATAGTTCCCTGGGTCTTCTTTTTGCCTTTCTTGAAAATAGGAGTTATGTTTCCCTTTTTGCACTCAATGGCTATTTGCCTTGCAGTAGTTAGTAACAATTTTTGCTCATGAACTCAAGCACCATGTTTTTGCTTATTTCCTTGTTATACTTCTTCCTGACCTCTCTGCCACAAGAATTTCATTAATTCTTTGGTTTTGCGTGTTTTGGCAGCCATTGTGGGTTTTTTTTGCCAGTTGTCATCAAATGACATCATGGTCTCCTTTTCACTTTGCAGGCTTTTCTTTGAATAAGATGAACAGAAAAGACTGGAGGGATGTTCTGGCCATGTTCCCTGGGGTAGGTTGTCTCCAACACACTCCCCAGCATCTTGCTGTGTGCTGGTGGGCTATCTTGGTTACCACCTGTGACTGGAAGACTTCTTCCTCTCTCCCTGACCCTAGTAAAATTATTTCTCTTCCTGCCTTGTGCAGCTTCTAAAGGAATTGGTTACATGATTCTTGAATAGTTCAGAGAATATACTGAGGAACCAGAATACTGAAGGAATTCCAGTCGTTGGTTCATCGATGTCTTGGATAGTGGGTACCTTGTTGCTACCCAGCTACAGTGAGGTTTCTCTTATCTCAAGCCAGGCTAAAGTAAAATGCAAGCAGCATAATTTATTTACAACATCCAAAACAGACAACAGTTACAAATGTTTATTAAAGTTCATTTTGCATAATCTACTTTCATTTCATAACTGGAAAAGTTTCTCTCCATTTTAAATTACTTACTTGGTAGTTACACAAGGAACTGTATCTTTTTGGCACTTATTATAGAATTAGTGACAGAGAAAAACTGTCTCTCCTCCTCACACTTTGGTGAACGTTTTTCAATGTGAAGAGTCTCAGGGTTCAGTATTCAGGGTGAAACCCTGAATCTTGTAGTTCAGAAAATCTGGTGCAAACATATAAATGGGAGAGCTCATTACTAGCTTTTGACTGAAATGAGACACAGTGGTAATTAGCCTGTGGAAAGAGTTTTAGACTGAGGGAAGCTGGCTAGCCCTTCTCCTTCAAGCCCACTGGAAATACCTCTTCAAACATTTATGCAGATACATTTTCAGTGACTAATTAGACACACATTTATACTGAGACCATAATAATTATGAAAGTCCATAAAGCTTCACACTCAAATAAAGCATTGCATTTTGGGGATTCAGTAAGTCAAATGACCAAGTAACAGTTTGTGAGGTTGACTGAAGTTAAAGTGAGTTGATTACAAGGAAAATGGTTCAGTACTTTCCTCCTTTATTTTAAAATAATAGGCACAATCATGAAACAGTGTAAGCTGCTTCTTTGAAAACAGAGGTGTCAATAGTCTCTGTGCCTTAGGATGCATGGTAGTTACCCATTACTTGCTGAAGACTCATATAAAACACACTGAATTAATATGGGGAGGTGGGAGAGAAAGAGCCAGGCAAACTGAGTGATGGGAGGCTGCATTTCCCTGTGTGTATGTTAGACTTGGCATGGCTGCAGTATGGAGGTAATAATTGTGTGCTGTGTGAAACAGGGCTGCAGAGGACATGACTAGCATTGACAGCAAGCCCCAACATACGTTTATAATCTACTGGGAGTTTTGTTGTTGCAAATGTGGACATTCTCTACAATTACCTCACTAGTTTCTATTCAATTAATTTATCTTTTTTCACTTTGTTGCAAAAGAGAGCTTGCCCTCTCTGTGCCTTATCTGACATATAGTGCTCGAAATTGCCAGGCAATCTAGGTTTCTGCCTGTCCTAGAGGCAATAGTTTGCCCAGGAAATGAAATCTTTCTTAGCAGTTGAACAGCATTTGTTGGGATGGTCTGGTGAACATGAATAAAGTAACATAGAAGCTTATTCAGATAGTTTGTGTTCTTCCTTCCTCTCTAGCAATGCCTCTAATACTTGTCTGCTGCCTGTATTTCCTACTGGTTGACTACAGAGTTGTTCAACAGGTAATTAGTATTTTCCTCTCCTCAACCCTCTTTTCAGTAAAATTCTTCTCATGCAGAGCAACAAACTGGTGAACTGTTGTTAGAGCCAACCATTAGGAAGGAATATGCATGTATTTAGGGTTTGTGTTTAGATGTAACTAAACGGTTATTAAATGGTCCTGTCACAACCTCTTAAAAATCAAGGAACAACAAGAATTAAGTAACTTTTATCAGAGAGGAATGAGATGTTATCAGACAGGGAATGCAGAGGTGTGCAGACTGAGAGGAAAGCTTCAGGTATGTGAGCTATAAGGTCAGATGGGGTGATAATGGTAAGGAGAATAAGGAAATAAAATGAGAAGGTGGCCATTACTCAGATGTTAGTGGCTTGATGTGAGAAATGAGTGACAGTTAAAATGACATATTTCTGTCAGACACGTGCTGATTCACGATCATGGAGATAACTCAAGCAGTGCCCTGACTCCCCAGAGAGAGCTCAGAGCAGGCACACACGGTGTGCCTGCTGCTGCCAACACACACAGGTGCTCTGCAGTGCTCTGAGGGGGGAAACTTCCACCATCCTGACAGGTAGGACAAGGACTGTGAATCACTTGTGTCCTGCTGTAACCTTCTGTGATTTTCTGCTTGCAATTTTAAGCACTCCATTGCTACTTTAGAGCATTTTGTGTCCTGTGTGCATAATTTCTCTGAAAGTGATCTAAGGGAAAAAATCATCACTAGAAAGAGAATTATATTCTTGTCCAAGAGGAAAATATGTTGGTGTGTTGGTTTTTTTCCCCACTATAATCAAGTTGGCTATATTAAATCATATGGAAGGGAAGAGGAAAATAAAGAAAAAAGACTATGAAAATGAGTATAAATATATTCTTAAGATTAAATGTAAATTTCAAGTAATAAATACTTCAATACACTGTATTTCATGTTAGTATTGGATGCCTGTTTCAGGAAAATAGCCGAAAAGAAAACACATTTCTAGCTTGCAGTTTATCTGCTTTGTTTCCAGTGATTATTTTTCAGGACTTGAAGCTCTCATGTTTATTATGCACCCTCAAGCTTAAGCATACCTATCAGACCAAACATTGCCTCTGCTGGTTCAGCAGGACTGAGAGATGCTCTGTGAACACCATTATGTTGTCAGGATGCAACTAAATGGTAACTGTACAAAAAAACCTTGATGTGATATCACTAGAGACTGTGATTAAGACAAAAATAAAGTTGTCACATTCCTGTAATTAAAGGTACATACAAACTTTCTTAAAACTTCAGTTACATGTAATTTGTTCCCTAATTCAAGGAAAATTTATCATTAACTGTATTGATTCAGGGCAGAAGTTTTACACATTCAAACAGATACCCCGGGTCTCAGAAGTATTTTACAACAAGTGTTCCTATCTCTCAGGTGCAAATGTAAGTTCAACGGTGAACAAGGTATTTTAGAGTCGTAAGAAAGATTGATTTTGCAATAGTACCCTTGTATTGTGACAGATGAACAGGACTTGACAATAAATGAAAGACAAATTAAGTGAAGAGCTAGGATGAAGCTTACCATCCCTAATCCATCCCTCTCAAAACAGACACTGAATGGTGTCTGTGCTGCCATTAGGTATCTTGTATCATAGAATCACAGAATTTTTGGAGTTGGAAGGGACCTTAAAGATCATCGAGTTCCAACTCCCCTGCATGGGCAGGGACACCTCCCACTAAAACAGGCTGCTCAAAGCCCCATCCAACCACCTGCTCTTGAACACTTCCAGGGATGGAGCCCTCACAACATCTCTGGGCAGCCTGTTCCAGTGTCTCACCACCCTTACAATGAAGGATTTATGCCTGATCTCTGACCTAAATCTCTCTCCTTTCAGCTTAAAACCATTAACTCTCACTGCAAGCTGTTGTAAAAAAGACCCTCCCCAGCTTTCCTGTAGGCCCCCTTCAGGTACTGGAAGGCCACTATGAGGTTCCCCCCAGAGCCTTCTCTTTTTCAGACTGAACAACCCCAACTCCCTCAGCCTGTCCAGATAAGAGAGGGGCTCCAGCCCTTGGGTCGTTCTCTTGGCACTTCTCTGGACATGCTCCAACAGGTCCACATCTTTCTTGTGCTGGGGGCTCCAGAGCTGGATGCAGTGCTCCCAGTGAGGTCTCACCAGGGCAGAGTAGAGGGTCAGAATCACCTCTCTCCATCTGCTGGCCACACTTCTTTTGATACAGCCCAGGATGGAGTTGGCCCTCTGGGCTGCAGCTGCACATTGGTGGCTCATGTCCAGCTTTTGATCCACTAGTACCCCTAGGCCTTTTTCCACAGGGCTGCTTCAAGTGTGACCTCCACCAGCCTGTATTCATATCTTGGGTTACCTTGGTCCAGGTGCAGGACCCTGCACTTGGCCTTGTTGAACCTCATGAGGTTCACCTGGGCCCACTTCTCCAGCTTGTCCAGGTCCCTCTGGATGGCATCCCATCCCTCTGGCATGTCGACCACCCCATCCAGCTTTGTGTCATCAGCAAACTTGCTGAGGGTGCTCTCAATGCCACCATCAATATCATTAATGAAGATATTAAACAGCACTGGGCCCAGCACTGACTCCTGAGGGACACCACTTGTCACTGTTTTCCATCTGGACTGCCCTGGAGTACAGTGAAGTCATTCTTCCATGACTACTTCTATATTTTTCCGAATGCTGTTGGAACATTGTGTTTTCGCTTGCCCTTAAAGGCAGTAGCAATAGAAGTATTTTGGTCAAAATAACCTTTACTTTTAATTTGCTTTACAGGGTATTAGTTAAAACTCGGTGTGCATTTTGGTTTATTGGAATTGAAATTATTTCATCAATCTAAAACTAATTTATTGTGGCTTTCTAGAAGCTGTGAGTGTATTCTTCTGATAACTTCAGAACTGGGGGAGCTTTCTTCATAATGGAGGAAAAACAAACGTGAAAAACTTAATATCCTTTGCATAGCAGAATTTCTATTACCTTCACAACTGTGCTTTTCATATAAGGGAGGTCCCCGGTATTTTTTAAATGGAAACTTTTTTTGGTATTATTTATGTTTGCACTGTCCTGTCCCTGTTCACCCCCCCAAAAAAACCCCACAAAAAAAAAAAAAAACCAAAAAACAACCCAACAAACAAACAAACAAAAAAAGCCCAATTTCCTAAAAACTACAAATACTCGAAGTATCAGAGCAGAAGGTTGCTCAGCTCTACAGGTTGCAGTGGCATACAGGTTGGTATGCTAGACACCAGGGAGGAATGCAAGGGGCAGCAGTGGTGGTCAGCTGGCTTTGAAAAGCCTGCAAAGTTTTCAAATTAAGACAAAGTACTTGATCATCTTATGTCTTCTAAGTAGAAATATGTACATTTTTGAAAGGAGAAAAAAGGTTACTGATCAGCAAAATACACTTTTTCACGGAAGGACTGTCAGGCTGATCCAACAAAACCTTCCCTCCCTATCCCTTTATTTGTGCTGTAGGGAGGGTAATCTAATTTTCAATTAGTTGCCTTTATAAGCTTAGAGATGGCACGCATTTGAAACACCTTTTGCTTTTGTTTAACTAAGTAGCAGGAGATTAGCAAACTGTAAGGATTGTCTGTCTACTGCATGTTGAGGGCACCACCCAGTGGTAAAGCAGACTTAAACAGAGTATTTATTAAAGCAAAAGAATGGACCTTTTCTACAAAAAAGTACATATTGAGTAAAGGTGTCTAAAACTATTGGCTATGTTATTGAACAGAGATATGTTGGCAATCAGTCTGATTTTCAAGCTAACAAGAAAAATACCAAGAAAGGAGTACAGAAACTATTTTGCCTTCCAATATAGTTTACAGGCGGACTTGTACATTATCGTCCTTCAAGTTCTCTGTACATTTGTGTATGTAACCTGGGCTGCCTGATAAGCCTTAGTGTTCTAGTAATATAAACACTCAGTACATAAATATACTCACTGAGTACATTTTGCTTTATTTTGCAAAATGTATGTTATCATTTTTCAGAATAAGAGCACCTAGCCTCTTCACAAGGAAGAGTGTAGCTTATTTGAAAAATCAAAGGGAAAAAAAATAAAGTGTATTCCAACCAGACAGGTAATGCAGGTACAGAGTGAAGAGAAGAATTTAACCAAGAGCTAAGGAATAGGTGTTCATCATGTAGTGATTAAGAAAAAAGTATATCAGCTGCAGCTAAGAGTCGTATTTGTTGGGGCTGGTTTTGCATCCAGTAGTCTGCCACCAAAGAAGTGTGTCTTTAGGTAAGGAATAGAAAAGAAAGAGATTTCAAATGCCATTTCATAAATAAATAAGGAAAAGCGATGAAGAGAAACACATTTTCATGTACTGGCAATTACTTAGAGCTGGAAGCTTAAATCAATGTGTGGGTGCTGTATGTAGGAACCAAGCCTGAAGCATATGATGTAGACTCCAAATGTGTTTGTTCAGTATTAAAAATCACTTGCTCTAGGGAAAAAGTGTACGTTGTTTTAAAATACCTCAGTGAGGATTTGGTGGCCAAATATTAAAAGACACCCTGGGCAGACTTCACTTAGCATGTTAATGTTAAATAAACCTAGTATTTTTTTTGCCTTTGGACTTCCAAATTGAAATCTGAGAAGTGGGACAAAGGAAGGCAATCACCCCCTGAATCAAGCATGAGACACCTCTGCCTTACCATGGCTTCCTGCAGGCTGTTTTTGTCAGCTGGTTCTTCTTAAACAGAGCAAGTACTCTCCAGTGAAGATCACTACCTGTAACCACAGTCTGAGAGGTCGTGTGGTGCTCAAGCATCCCCCAAGTTCAGCTGTCACTAAGAACCCCTTAATTTCTACAATGATATTTGTGAAACTGTTTCATTTTCTCCATGGCCCAGGTCTGAAGTTCAGAGGCTCCAAAATTCATTGATTTTCAGGCTCTCTGCTCTGTAACTGTTCATTAAAGCTCAAAGAGAGCTGAAGACATGAAAGCCCTAGAAACCTTGGTGCCTGGAAATATTGACTTGCTGTTGCTGAAAAATAGGTTTTATGTATGTTAAACACAGGTCACTGGACTTTCCCTTTCACAGTAGCTGCAAACTTTCTATAATCTGTCCCAAAACAAACAAACAAAGAAAGAAGTGCTGTGGAAGGAATTTGATGCTGACTGCATACCTTTTTTCCTCACAATTAATTAGGAGGCAAACAGCATGTCATTACCCCGCATGGTACCTTGTGGCCATCTGTCTCCATGCTATAACAAGCATTTAGGCTGTGAATGTATCTAACTCTACCTCTTTTGACCCAAACGATTACTCAAACATCAGTTCTTGTGCAGTTTCCACTAATCAGATAAACTGATAAGAGGCCTCTTTGATACAGTCCTCCTATCTGTTACAGGTGACATATATATGACCACTTTTTGCCACCTCACTGTGGAAGTTAAAAAGAAAGGGGGAAGAAGAAACACAACCAGGAGTTTCTTTTTCCCCAGTACAAGCTATTCCCCATGTTAATAAAAATACTTGTTTATGATCCACTTTCTCAGGTTCAATGTCCTTTTCTTCCCATCTTTATGTTTTTCTCACTACTCTTTCTGGTTCTGTTCCTGGCTAACCACCAGGACATTATCGTGGTAGCTGGTTAAAATCAAGCACAAGATGAGCACAAGCACTGAAGAAACAAGAGCAAGTCTGAAAACTGCTTCACTGTCAACAAATCTGTATTGATTAGTTTCATATTCTCATAATTCTGTTATCAAACAACAACTTGATTGCCTCCACCATTTTTTTTGTGTATAGAGTTATCAAGTCTGTCTGCATGACAAATGATTGCTGTGCTGGACCTTTGATCAACCCTTTTTCATCCAAAGTACACAAAACAAATCAAAGGAAGCAGGTAATATTTCTGTAGAAACTATTACCTATAAGCAACCATTTGCCACTTTATCAAGAGGCTTTTGTCCCTGTAAGTCAAGCCATTTTGGAAGAAAACAGGAGAAATCTCTCAGACAGTGCAGCAACATGAATCTGAAAATGAACTGGTTTGCATCAGAGGCTATTCTCAAATTGTAATGAGACAGGATCAAGTCTCTGCATTTCAGAACTGTGCTGCCTGTTGAGATACTCTAATTGTCTCATTAAGTGTGACCATACAGGGCTTTTCATCAGTTCAGAGAGACCTTTCTCAGTGTACACTAGTGATGCTTGTCTCCCAAATCACAATGAAGAGCAATGTACTCACTGCCAGTGCTCACTGCTTAGTGTTGTATCAGGCTGCAGACAGAATGCCAGTATTCAGCTGCTGAAGAAACACTCATAGTCCAAAAGGGACAGTCCTTGTCCAGGAAAAGACAGATGCTTAGATGAAAGAATTGCATAGGATGAATATTTGACTATGCCGAGATACAGCTAGATGGAATGCCTTACTAGGAAATTTCCTTGGAGCAGACCTAGCTTAAATTTTAACTTGTTGGTGATACAGCACTGATTTTCTACAGACTGTTGAAGGAAGATGGAAGTCTCTCGTGTCTGTAAAGTGATACCAAAGACTGGCCACTGTTCCAGTCACTAAAAAGAGCATGTATTTAGAAAAAAAACTGCAGCTGAAGATTAATTTCGATCAGAAGCAGATTATTACTTTTATTTCTAAGACTCAGAGAGTAGGAACGTGAGTGGGGTCTCACCACACCCCAGGAAGTTTAAGAAAGCATCCTGCTGTGACAGACTTACTCCCTTCCCCAAACAGAGAAAGGTGGGTAGTGGGGTGTTATGCTTCCCTGGGTTGAGCTAAATCGGTGATAAGCCAGCTCTGCTTCTGCAGAGAGACACAGACAGCACTCTTCTCCATCCTTATTTCACAGCTGTCTTTGGGAGAGTTATTGCCATGTGAGGTGTCCCACTGAACAATCCTGCTTTCCCGGGCATTTGGAAAGTGATTTCTTGCTACTTCTGCCTGAATGGTTGTGTTAGTTTGGTTTTGTTTTGGTGTGTGTGTGGGTTTTTTTGTTTGTTTGTTTGTTTGTTTTGGTTTGGTTTTGTTTTGCTGTGGGTTTTTTTTGTCTTGTTTTGGTTTTTGTTGTGTTTTTTCTTTTTTTCCCAAAAAGAAGCCCTATTGGGAGTTCCAATTTAGTGAGAATATACCTATGAAAATTAAAACAATGCTTTTTAACCTTCTGATCTGGCAGATCTCAAAATCCTTTCCACCGCACAGAAGACACTTTAAGACATTGAATTCAAGTTTGTTACAGTTTTAATTTTCCATCCATTTTCACCTTGTACAAAACATCAGGGAAGACAGAGTCCTTTCTCTAAGGTTGCTAACATGGAGATATGTGACAGACTGGGCATCCAAAATCAGTCTTCCAGAAAGTGATACAAGCAGTCTCCAAACAGCCATAGACTGTGTAATACAAAGCAGACGTAGGTTTTGTTTTTTGGTTTGTTGTTGTTGTTCTTCTTTTTCTGGAGGCAAATGTGAAGGGCCTTGCTATTGATAAAAGGCAGGTTGTTACGGATCATCTGCGACATTGATGTTGACCAAACAGAAACTTCAGAGATTGAAACAGCTGCTGTTTCTGTTATTCACCTCTCCCATGCTGCCATCGTATGTGTGGCTCTCTGCTCCTCAGTGTGTGACAGTTTGAATACTTTGGTTTCTGAGCTCCATGTTGGTATATTTAAACCAGAATCAAACTAGAAATTCCTTTAACTATGTATTAAACACATTAAATAATTGAGCGTTACAGATAGACCCTGATACATAACAGTAGCATAGCATATAACAAAGCATGGTATTTTTCCTTTGTGGCATATAAAAGAATCTTGCATGGGAAATTTGTAAACCACTACCATCTCATCTAACTTACTTCATTTTCTTCTGTCTACAACATAGCTGCTTATGTCCCACACAATGTATGTAGGGTACATATTTCTGCTCAGTCAGGCTTGGAGTTGATGCAGTATCTTTCATTTTTCTGAACAAATGAGATAACTTAAATGTAAATCAGAGAATCAACTACCCAGCTGGGCCTACAAGAATCATTAAAGCATCCTATGGCTTTGATAGTTGTGTACTGATGTGTATTGTACATATGCTGATACAAGGATTTGGTCTGATAAACTTGCAGATATCAATAGATTTTTTTTTTTCTTTTGAGGTTCCCAGCACATTGTTTTTGCAGTAGTCTACTGGCACTTTAGGGTAAGTTTTTTTATTCGTAGTGGTATAAATTTTATCATATGGCTTTCAGGCAGCTAGCAATATCTGGGCATTAACATTTGTGTTCAAATAACTCAAAGAAAAAGTTCTTTCTGATATTGCTTGTTTATCTCAATAAGGATGCTGTTGAATTACCTGGTGGCTTTAAGAACAGTGATGAGGTACGTGACATAATACAGGAAAATCACGGGACTCTTAAGAAAATGCTCATCAAAAAAGCCCAAGAAAGCAGTATTCTGGAACAGAGAAGCAAGCTTTTTTCAGCCCGAGAAAGTAATATGCTGATCTCCCTCAGAATTGAATGGCCAATTTATTTTTACAAGTAAAGGGGAAAATACACGCATGTCCAGATATTAATGTATTTTGTTAAACAAATACGATTTCTTTTCCCAAATTGCTGAGCACTTGAAGGTAAAAAAAGTTAATAAATTCTTGGAGTCTTCTCATGCAGCCCAACAGGCTGACAGACTGCATACCTTATGGCCCCCTCATTCAGTACACTGAGCTAGCAATAGATGATCTAACACATGGGATGAGATTTTTCATCTCTTAAAATGACAGTGCTCTGTACTCACCTCTGTGCCCAGTTCATAAGGGATATAATTCTGCAACACTGCTGCATATGCAACTCTACACTTTAGTAAAAGTTGTCAAAATTGTTACTTTTAGCCTGCAAATACCTTGGCCGTGTTCCCAGTATTTGGCAATATGGTGGCTGTCACGCCTGCAGTTATCTTAGTTTTGTGACCTCTTTAGGCATGAAAATGCTTTGTCAGATATAATTTTTCTTTGGAAAGAGTTTCTAGGCACAATCAGATGCAAACAAGTACAAAGCCAGCCTGTTGAGAAGGGGCAAATGCAAAAAATAGAGCACGCATTTCTTCAAAAGTACATTGTCAACACACTATCCCCGTAAGTCTGGTGTGCTGACAGATAAAAAATCCCTCTCAGTTAACAGACAACTGAACTATAATTTTTCAAGAACTGACAAACTACTGAATTTTATGATAATCTGGAAGAAGAAAACATCACTTAACCTAAGGATAATGCATGAAAAAGGGGCTGTAAGTGAACAGAGATTGACAGGCTGTGGGACAAGTACTGAGGTAAAAAGAGAAATTTCTGCATCACAATTCCTTTAGGATACAAGAGGTAAACATGATGATGAAGCAATATATCAAACATTCAGGACAACCAACTCAGTACAGAATATTGTATATTTTGAGTCCTGACTGGGAACTAGGTTTTCTTGATCATTCTGAAGATCTTTCATGGCAGTAATTAGCAGAAAAATTATAGCATTATTTTTGTGTCTGAATTTATTGACTTTTGAGATGGAAAGCTGAAATTTAGTGAAGGTAAAACTAATCTGTTGAAGTGATCTTTGAATTGAAAGAGAGTCCTTTACATCCAGAGATGATGGTGTTAATGTCCAAAAACTAAAATACCACGTAGACTCATGTGGCAGCACACATTTCCATGTGAGGTCATACTAATTCCCTGTCAGATGCATATCATGTCCAGGTGAAAGGTTAATGCACTGGCACTTTGAAAGTTGAGAAGGACAAAAATTATATGGGCACACGAAGAAATGGAAATAGGCAGAAACAAAAACACAAAACTTGAAAAATAAACAATAATTTTTCCAATCTAAATACATTTGTAATTAATTTGTAAATTATTTGTAGAATGTTTTGCAACTAGTAAAATCTTATGTTAGAGACACTGAAAAGTGAAAAGCAGTGGCTCAAAATATGACCCTTTGGTGACCATTTCACCTAGTTTGTGTTTTAAAATCATAGAATCACCGAATCATGGAATCATGGAATGTCTTGGGATGGAAGGGACATGTCACTCTAGAACAGGTTCCTCAGAGCTCATCAAGCCTGACTTTGAATGTCTCCAGGAATGGGGCCTCCACCACATCTCTAGGCAACCCATTCCAGTGACTTACCACCCTCATATTAAAAAAACTTTTTCCTAATGTCTTATCTAGCTTGAAACCATTACCCCTTGGCCTACTGTTACATGCCCTTGTGAACAGGTCTTCCCCAGCCTTCTATATAGGCCCCTTTCAGGTATTGGGAGGTTGCCATAAGGCCCCCTGAAGTCTTCTCTTCTTCAAGCTGAACAACCCCAACTCCCTCAGCCTGTCTTCATAAGAGAGGTGCTCCAGCCCTCTGACCATTTTCATTGCCCTCCTCTGGACATGCTCCAAGAGGTCCAGATCCTACTTGTGTCAGGGGCTCCAGTACTCTTGGTGAGGTCTCACCAGGGCAGAGTAGAGGGACAGAGTCACCTCTCTTGATTTGCTGGCCACACTTCTCTTGATGCAGCCCAGGACACGGTTGGCCTTCTGGGCTGCAATTGCACATTGGTGGCTCATGTCCAGCTTTTGATCCACTAGTACCCCCAGGCATTTTTCCACAGGGCTGCTCTCTAGCAAGTCTTTCCCCAGCCTGTATTGATATCTCCAGTTGCCCCAGCTCAGGTTCAGGACCCTGCACTTGGTCTTGTTGAACCTCGTGAGGTTCATCTGGGCCTACTTCTCCACCTTGTCCAGGTCCTTCTGGATAGCATCCTTTCCCTCTGGCATATTGATGCACCACTCAGCTTGGCATCATCAGCAAACCTTCTGAGGATTCTCTCAATGCCACAGTCAATATAATTAAGTAAGATATTAAACAACACTGGGCCCAGCACTGACCCCTGAGGGACACCACTTGTCACTGTTTTCCATCTGGACCTCAAGCCATTGACCACTACCCTGACTGCAACCATCCAGCCGTTTCCTTATCCACTGAACAGTCTACCCATCAAACCCATATCTCTTCAACTTAGAAGGATGTTGTGGGGGACCGTGTCACAGGCTTTGCAGAAGTCCAGATAGATGACAGCCATAGGACTTCCCTTGTCCACTGATGCAGTCACTCCATTGTAGAAAGCCGCTAGGTTGGTCAGGCAGGATTTGCCCCTGGTAAAGCCATGCTGGCTGTCCTGAATCACCTCCCAGTCCTCCATGTGCCTTAGCATGTCATCTAAGAGGATCTGTTCCATGATCTTCCCAGGCACAGAGGCGAGGCTGACAGGTTGGTAGTTCCCAGGGTCCTCCTTTCTACCCTTTCTAAAAATAGGCGTAATGTTTCCTTTCTTCCAGTCACTGGGGACTTCACCTGACTGCCCTGACTTTTCAAGTATCACAGAGAATGGCTTGGCAACTGCAGCAACCAATGCCTTCAGGACTCCAGGATACATTTCATTGGGTCCCATGAACTTGTGTTCAAGTTCCTCAGATGGTCACAAACCTTGTCTTCATATAGGGTGGAAGGGACTCTTGTCTCCCTGGTCTCCATCCTATGGGCCATCAACTTGAGAGCCATAAGGAGAGGGGTTGATAGTGAAGACTGAGGCAAAAAACTTGTTGACAATCTCAGCCTTCTCCTCATCTGTTGTTACTTGTTCACCACTGTTGCTCATCAGGGGGTTATGCTTTTTTTAACCTTTCTTTTCTGGTTTACGTATCTGTAGAAGCCCTTCTTGTTTTTCTTAACATCTCTTGCCAAGTTCAGTTCCAGCTGTGCCTTGGCCTTCCTGACCTCATCCCTACACAACCATGCAGCGTTCCTATACCCATCCCAGGATACCTGTCCCCTCTTCCACTGCCTGTGTAGTTACACCTTGGTTTTTAATTTGACCAGCAGGTCTTGATTCAGCTATGCTGGTTGCTTGCCTTCCTTGCTCGATTTCCTACATCTGGGGATTGAGATCTCTTGTGTTCTATGGAAAGAGAGCCCTTGAAGATCTGCCAGCTCTCTTCTGCGCCCTTGTCCCTGAGGGCTGTTTCCCAGGGGTTTCTATTTACTAACTCCTTGAAGAGCTGGAAGTTTGCTTTCCTAAAATTTAGAGTCCTGACTATGCTTCAAACCCCTTAGGACAGTGAACTGCACTAGTGCATGATCATTGCAGTCCAGGCTGCCTTCAACTTGGACATCCCTGATGAGTTCGCTTGCGTTTGTGACCATTGAGTCTAATAACTCACCCCCCCAGATAGGACTGTCAATTTCCTGACTTAAGAAGTTGTCATCGAGGCACTCCAGGAGTCTCCTGTTCTAAATTTTCTTAATAAAATTTTACTTAAATCTTTTTTTTAAAAAAAAAAAAATTGCCAATGAAAATTCCACTAGACTTCTAACAGCTTTGTCAGTGCAATGCTAGCTCAAGAGTTTTGCACTTTTGGTGATGTGGACGAAGATGAAAACAGGGTCCTCACTATGGGCTACTGCCTCTTAGTGAGATTTGTGAGTTTGGGAAGGGTTCCTAAGAGCATTAGGAATATGTGAAAGAAGAAAGACAGGGGATTAGCTGGGGAGAATGCAGGACTAAGGTTTGTCAAGAAATGAAGGAAATTACTCTTGAAAAGCCTGAGAAGCTGGATATAATTCTGACAGAGAAGGGCAGAAGCAGAAGTTTAAGAAGTGAGTCACTACTTCTCTCCTTCCAGCCCAGCTGATAAACCAGAAAAATTAGCAGCTTTAAAATTAAAGTACGCTGCCAAGGACCTGAACTGGGAACAACTTGTAGGCTTTATATAAATCTTCTTAAGACCCTAGCAGACAGTAGAACTTAAAAGGTTGGAATTATTATATGTGAGAATCTTTTTCCTCTGCTTGAATCCTGAGCTGCCTCAGGCTCAAAATACTTAACTGTTCAAGGAGAATATTAGGCAGGTGGAAACATATGAAATTGATCGTAATATCCAGTATCGTTCACAAAACAAGTAACCAAATTGTTCAACATGCTTGAAATACTGAATATGCCTTAAGGTATAGTCAGTTAGGTCATTTATTAGTTCATGAATTGGATGTTTCTCCTGCTACACCTAGTTTCTGGCTTTTCTAATACTACTACTACATCAATTCTACGATGGCACAATCAAAGGCAGAAAGGTACAAGAAAGAAGAGTTCTTTTTTGTAATGAAAACACCAAATCCATTGTGAAAGTCAAAGCCATTTCTAGCATATTTACCTTAATTTTTGGTCCTTGACATTAGAAAGGTAAACTGTGCTCCAATAGACTGACATATAGTAACGGAGCAGACATGCAAGCAGACATGAAGTAGAGCAGCCCCGATCAACCCCAGCACCTCCCGGGAGTGTGCCAAATACCACCACCCCCACTCACAGCACTGCTGGCTCAAAGCATATTACATGCATACTGAATTTAGCCCACATCCACTAATGACTTTTACAATTAATATACCCTGTGTATTAAAAAAAAAAAAAAAAGAAAGTAGCAGTTGTTTTTATGTAACAAAATAATTCATTTCTCTGTGTATTTATGAAAAAGAGAGAGAGAATGAACTACCTGCCATCATTAACAGAAACTCCAAATTAAAGAATGGTTGCTTGTATCCCCAAAGGCTTGTCCTATTTAAAATTTGACTCCTGGAGATTTAACTATGGAAATAGTACTGAATAATTTGATGCTCTGTCACTTTTAAACACCAAATGGTTGAAGTTTTGGAGTTTATGATAGCAACTACTTCTTCAAAAGCATGTTCTGAATGTCACTGAGGTGATTTTTTTTTTTTAATTTTTATTTTTTAAGGGGACTAATAAGCATCAGAAGAAAAGAAAGGGTAGAATAGGGTTCTGGCCTTGCATGGGCCTTCTGACCTCTCCCTCCAGCTTCAAGTTGTCTCAGACTTCAAGTTACATAGATTAATTTCTAGACAAAAATGTAATGAAGAAACCTGCCAAATCAATAAATTCATAGAAATAACATTTCCCTGTACTAAAGTAGTGATTACATTTTCTGTAAACCTAGCTGTTAAACAGGCAGCCCCAAGCACATAAAGATTTCAGAGGTCTCCAGAGCTTCTGCAACAGGGAGAAGGCACATATGTTCTCATTTTAACTACAGTACAAGGAAGGAAGGGGCCAAGTTGGTGTTTAAAGCAAACATTCTGGAGGCTTAACAAAATCCAACTTTGCATAGCTCTGCTCTTTATGGTGGTGTCTCTTACATTCTATACTGCCATTGAGAAAACTCTGCTTCTCTTGGCAACAGTGGAAAATGAGATGACAAGCTTTTAAAAAAAAAAAAAGTTGATTCCCATTTCTTCATTGGACAGAGTGTTGTGTTCAACCAAGGATCACATTTCTGTAACTGTAAAAGAGTTCTTTCTTATGCTACTAAATTCTTCAGTGCTAGATCAATAATACTGTAAAGAAAGTGATGCAGAAACCTCGGATGGACAGCTATTTGGATGCTTCTGTCTGAGAATATTGCTTTAATAAACCCCTTCACAGTCACAGCTGTCCTGTGACCCATTCCTCTGACTTCCACTGACTAGTCTTTTTCTACTTACAGATGTGTTTTCCAAATTCAGTAATTTGTTATTAGTGGAAATTTAGATAGTCTTTGCTATGATACAGCTGGTACAGTAATACGAACATAATTTGGTGGATTAATGTTTAATGAATAAGCATTGCATTGTGTATTAGTTCATAGTGCAAGCTATGTGCTAACACAGACATGGCTAAAAGAGTGGAGTAAGTTATGCACTCTTCTGTTGTAAAGAAATTAGGAAAAATCTGTAATAAAACTGTACTTGTACCATATTTTAGTTCCTCTGTCCTTTCTCTGGTTTGTATTTGTTTCAGCTGCCACCAATCAACTGTACTCATAATTCAGCATAACCCATACTCTTTATCTATTTGTAAGAAATTTAGGCAGTGGAATACTGTTTCCAACAAGTTTTACCTCAAAATAAAAAGGAAGAAGGGGAGTGGAACTGCTGCTTTGCAGAAAGACAGTGGGAAGGAAAGAGTAGCAGAAATTAAATTTCTCCCTGAGGTTTCAAGTCAGATTTCTTCTTAAACTCCTGAAAACCTACTGTACACCTACCAGTGTACTTGTCAGAAGTGGCCTTATACTTTCTAGGTCTGATTTTCTAAAGCTGGTTCCACATGAGCATTAGGACAACTATGGGAATGTGCTGGTAACTGAAAGCTCACAGTGAGTTCAGACAAATGAGGAAAGAGGTAGGTGAAGAAAAAAATGACCTTTTAAAAATTCTCTTGAAGTACTAGTCCTGTGTCACATTTTTTTAGCATTGGCTCTCTGGAGAGTCAAGAAGCAAACACCATCTGCTGACAGCATAAATAGGGCAGGGAAATAAAACTGCATCTAGAAAACAAAGCCTTCTTCTGTAGTTGTGCATGCCTTCAAAGAGCTTCTCTGATGCTTTCAGCTTCCCCTTAACATAATTGCCATATTAATTCCACATAACAACTGTTCAGTGTTCAGTAAAGCTCACAGTCATTCTCCCACTGCCTCTTACTTATCACTTAAATAATAATTTAAAAAAACAAGCAAAAAACCCCCACAAAACAACGACGACAACAACAACAACAACAACAACAAACCTAACAAAACCCACCAATTTGTTTTGTTTTTTTCCCAAGGATTTACAGATCATCAAAGTGGTAGATGGCCTGCACTTGCCAATTTTTGGATGCATGTTTCTTCTGGAGAAAAGCCTTTTCTCAGGCAAAGTACAAGTATATGTCATAGTCCTCCTATTTATTGATCTTGATGATGTTGGGTATACTTACAGAGGTAAAATGTGACAAATAACAATTGCAAGACATGTTTCTTATACTCAAGGAAATTAATGGAGTAGTCAGAGAATTAAATATTTCCTTTATGTTAAGAATAAACTGGTAGTCAGTTGTCTGGTGCTCACTGACCTGTGATAATTTAACTGGCATCCAGTGATATTTTTGCCTCAAAGGGCTATTTTTGAATGCCACATTAAATTGCTGTGGCAAACTATAGATAGCCTAGAAATGCCTCAAAACCTGCTGTGTACACCACTCCAAAAACACACTGCTATTCCCTCCAAGCTTCAACAAATTCAAAAGGCCAATCTGATACACGCTTTTCCATCCCTTGCCCTTTATAATACTCTCTGCTGCTTTCTTAGTCTACTGATTGTTTTCTTGACCTGCTTTATTTATTCCTCTAGCCTGTCAGTTATTCTCCAAAATTGTTTCTTACCAGTAATACCTGAAGCTACACCGAGCAGTGGCACTTTGCTTTCCCTACTACAGATTTTGAGACTTTTCTTACTTTTTTTTCTTTCCTCTTCTCTCACCCTACACTGACACTATCTACCTGTCACCAATTTCAGTTTGAAAAGGAAATCCCTAAGATAGCATGATGTCCCACATTCTCTTCCTGAATTCTACCTGAAACAGCAAGCAGCAGTGTAACAGTTGGAAAACAATGTAATTACCTCATTTTTCTTAGATTCTCTTCTTTTTATCTTCACTATTTACAGACATCTGAGACACTCTCTAAGCTAATGTTGCCATGGTGTTGTCTCAGAATGGGTCTGGCATTCTCCCAAGGAGGTGTGTGGGTAGCTCTTTTCCTGAAGTTTAAAGATGCACCACTGAGATTTTTCTCCCTCATGGCCTTTTCAAATGAGTAGGGAATAACAACCCAATGATCAAACAGATTTCACTGAGCAGGGATCAATTCAACATCTGCCTTGTGTACACTGTGCCTGGATAAACACTGATACATTCAGCATTTCTAGTGCTGCCATTATCATTTCATGTATTTCACATAGAAGGAACTCACAGATGAGGATCCGGGGATCAGCTGGGCATATGGATTTGTTTTTCCTTTTTGAAATAGGAGTTTAATCCTCCTGAAGATGAGTCTGAATTATTTCTTTAGCTGATCTTTCTCACCCCTACTTCCCAAAATGCATTTTCACAAAAATGTTCACCTTCTCTATAATGGAATCTAGGAATTTCTGGGTATTTTTAGATGTAATTATGTCTCAAAATATTATATTAATGAAAATACTTTTACAGTGTACAGCCCTCTTACAAAGTGTTTATTTTTTTTGGTAATATATTAAGTTCTCAAAGGCTGTAAACTTTGAATTTCATTACAAAATCCAAGATTTTCAATCCTGTTTTCTGAAAAAAAGGGCATGCTTCACTTAATATATTTGATAAAACTATTTTTTAATAGAAAAAAGCTCTAGGTTGCAGTGCTTGTTAAAATATGTCAAAATAAAAATCTAGCAAAGACAAGGTTATAACTAAACCTTTGCTCTCTAATATTATCCATTCCCTTATGGCTTGTGCATTAAAATATCTGCCTATTTTTGTTATTCAATCTAATTATGCAATAGCTTCCTAGGAAATGGCTTTTTGCTCAGAAAATTGTTATGGAAAGCTATCATTTGCTGTTGCCAGCATTTCTGTCCTTAGTGCTTTTTCTTTTTCTTTTTCTTTTTCTTTTTTTTTTTTATTATTATTCTTGTCTACAAAGCAGTTTTATAACTGAAATAATGTAAAGGTATCTTGCCATGAAAAAAACACATACTACTTCAAGAACTAATCTTTTAATCTCAATTGCACCTGAAAAAAAATGGCAGACATCTGGTATAATACTTAATTTCTGCTGTTTTAACTTTGTACCTTTGTGTTTAAACATTAGGAGTCTTACCTGACTATAGTGATATCAGGCTTAGCAAAAGGAGAGAATGGTTTTAACAGGATTTGAATGTTGCAATTGTTTTTTTATATTTTTGAAGGTCTGTCTGCAAAAACGGAAAGCAAATGTTTTTTCATATTAAAGAGTTAAAAATTCTGAGGGCTGTAAATAACACTATTAAAACTGCTGGTATAAAGGATTATATAGTCACAAACCTCCTCCCTTCAATTTTACTGTTAAGGACATAAGTGTGAGTGAATACCTAAAAAATTGCAGACATTTCCTGATTTTTACTAATGCCAGAAGTCATGTTAATTTTACATTAGCTCACTTCTAGCTTTTATGCACTTCAGTATTTTCACTGAACACTGTTGCTGGAGGCTACTGGCTGCAGACATGCTCTTGCCTATTTTCTTTTTCTGCCATAGTCACTTTCTCCTGTGTGGGTTTATTTAAATATCTTGGCAAGTTAGACAACTGAGGAGTATTCTATAAGCCAAGTATTGGGCTGCATTCAATAGGAACTGCATTTCCCCAGAGAGAGTGGAATGCAGCACTCTGTGCAGCTGCTCTCAGAGGCTTTGTTGACCAATTTAAGATCCCTTATAAAGATAAAAAAAGAAATGTTGGCAGTTGTCTCTACATAGTGTACAAAATTTGGGTGGGTTTTATTATGTTCAGATTCAGGGAGGAACTCCATCTATATTGGAGCCCTCAGCAATGGACAAGACATGACAGAAATTTTGCAGACAGGCTATTGAAAGAAAACAAGAGAAAATGCACAGGGAAGAGAAGTGTTCGCTCAATAGCTTATGGTGGAATCAAATGTAAAACCTGTTGCTAGGTACAAACAGCCTTGAAATGGGATGGCTGCTGGGGCATTCAGCATACCAGGTTGAACTGCTTTATAAATTCAATTTTTCAAATGGCAAGTTATGGAAATGAAATCAAACCAAAATGATAATAAAGGAATTAAAAGAATACATGACATCATTGAATTACTTGCTACTTTTCCAAATCTTTTAATCTCTCTACAATTTGTATTTCCTGACCACACAACACTGATACCAAAGCTGAAAATGTCTTCACTAAGTTTTAAAAGACTGTTGTTTTACAAAGCAAAAACACAGGCATGTGCTGGGTGTTAAGTGGAGAAGTGCTGGCAGCAGAGCAGGAGGCTGCAGCGTGGCCTCTGTGGGAAGAGACCAGGGGCTTCTCTGTGCCAGACAGGCAGTTCCAGTCAGCTCCAGAATGAAAGGGAAACACATTTTACTTCTCATGTCATTATAGTTAGAGTGATAAAAGTTTGCTAATGGGTATATGACTTTAAAGGAAGTCACAACAAAGAGGCATCTGCCAAAGGAATTCAAGTTGTGATACAGTTTTTGAGTGGTCCTCAAGTCACAGTACATATAGCATGTTGTGTAGTTGTAGCTCTCTGAGTTCTTGCAACCTTCCATTTGGAAATAAAAAGTTTTTCCTTAATTGTAATAATCTAATTTTCTTCCTCTGTGGTTTTTCATAATTCAAATCTGATAAACTGAAAAGTGGTATTGAAAAAGTGTGCACCTTATCATCCAATCAAATCACTGCTTTCTAATTAGCTCCCTGGGTGATCTTTTGCAAAATTAATGCTGCACATTACCATCTGTGTAAACAAACTTCTGTCTACCTAGGAAAGACTAAAGAACTGTTTTGGTCCCCAGAAATGGTTACAAAGGGAATATCAAAGAATCAGATACTCAACTCAAACTATTGGTACTTATCTTACAGTTGCCTAAGTCTACCTAAGGCATACCTAATCCAATTTTGCAATCAATTGACCAACTCCCAATTCTGGTTCCAGGATCGATTATCTGCTGTAATTAGTGTTGTAAAGTTAAACAAAACTTTTCCTAACCCAAAGCTTTGTTCTGATCGCAGTTTTTTGTCCAAAGCTCACAGCTGCATTTTCATTTCTCTATGTCCAATTTTGATAGCCTACATTGAGCTTTGATATTCAGTTCAGCAGACAAAATGTCCCCACATTTAAAATCACAGCTATCTCAGATTCTACCAAAATAAAAATTACAAACAACGGTAAGAGTCCAACTCTGTATTTTTTTCATTCACACAAGCTACTTTGGCTGGTTCTAGTGATGGTTCTCATAGAATTAAGAATCTCATTACATCTATATTATGGGTCACAACGACGTCAACTCATTTAAAAAACAAGTTACGAGCCTGAAAAAAATTCCAAACTGCATTTTAAAAAGGAATATTTCCTAAGATTTTTTTTTAAACTGTGCTATCTTTGTTACTTGTTAGAGTTAAAAATGTGACAGTGCAAAAAATACAAGTCCTTGTCACTTTCTATTATCCAGTAATTTTAAACATTTTTAATTAAAATAGTATTCAGTACCTCAGGAATAATTAGTCTGCAGCTATAAAAAGAAATCTCTTATACAGTGTATAATGAAAAAATATTTTGAAATTGTGTGAAATATAATGAGCACTGCACACTGCAAAGGTAGGTGGGTTTAACTGCAGTGTTTAATCACTTTGTCTTTCCAAAAGAACATGAAACAGATTATTTTTTTTGCCTTAAACTTCTTCTATTTTTTATTTTTTCTTCGATAAGCTTGAAATGGAATGGAATTATGCCTTTTGTACTGGGCTGCAATTTTTGTGATGCTCCTTAGTTTAAGGGAGAGTTATTTATATGGTCTGTTTATCTCCAGAATAAGGTATCTACCAGAAAGAGTTTCAGTCCTTTGTTTATGTATATCTTGCCTTACTCTGTGTCTCATCTGAAGCAACAGCTTTCTGCTCCTCCATACAGGCAGCTTTCTTCCTAAAGAAACGCAGAAAAGAGTGATAAGTGGGGCTGCCCACATGCCCTTATCTCACCCTGGTGTGAAGGCAGGATGTTACCATGTTATCACGGGCTTTGTGCCCATCACTCTGGATATAGCCTTGGGTATCTAAGCACTGCAGATAAAGTGCCGAGACCTTGAAGTTGATTTGATATTCCATGGGCAGCAATTGTAAAGAGCAAAGCATTGGCTTAATGTGCTCCTGTAGCGATGCTGCCGAGGAGGCGTGCGGTTGCATTCTCTATTAGCTGGAGTTTCCCAAGTGTTTGGCTGCTTGGGAGAAAAAAATTCAAGGCCTCAAAGAAGTGATGTCCTTATAGGAAATATGTACACAGGCACACAGTAGCAATACAGCCAGAAGACTTGGTCAAGGAGAAATTTTTCATGTTTTTTCCACTAAGCACAATTTTTTTCTGCTGAAGTTTCATCTTTTTAATTTAACCTTGCATTATTTGACTTTAAAAAAATGCAGTCACTAAACCTGCTATGTTTTCTACTTATCATTTGAAATTGCTTCTAGACAAATCTTTGGAAACATCAGAAGGCTGAAATGTCTGATGAATTAACAGGTAAGGGTGGCTGTTTTAATCTAACAGTTATGTCATTGCTACTTGTATAATTGTTTTGCAGTGTGTGCTCCTTTGAGAGCTGCAAATGGAAATCCACACACTACCCAGCAGGATGACAAGGAATAAGGAATGAATCTCAGAAGAGCTGAATGAGGACCCTTCATAGAGTCATAATATATTTAGAAGTAACTACAAGACAGTTCTACCAAAGTCATTTGTCTACACAGTTTTTCCTCTGTGTTTTATTTCTCCTGATAGCAAAATAAAACCAACAACAACAACAAAAAACAATTATGTCATAAGAATGCACTCAGCCCAGCTACCAGCATGGTGGTTAGAAAGAGGAATAAAGTGCAGTGGAGATTGGAGAATATTGTAAGTGATTTGCGATATGAAACTCTAGCGTGTTTAGTCTGTGCCTTTTCTACATTTGAAAGAGTAGAACACATTATTTTTCTGTTACAGCAATACAAGCATATAAAAGAAATTTGTGTTACTGTGCTCATAATCTCCAACTGAGATGAAAAATGTGTTGGGGATAGAAAACAAGGTTTGATTAATAGCCTGGAAAAAATGAAACAAACAAAAAATCTGTATTAACCAGTGTTATGGTTCTTACAGGCCAGAAATAGCTGCAAGATTTACAATTATTACCTTTAGGTTAGGGAAAAACAAACCAGCATTCCTTAGCTAATAAAATGTTGCTGTTCAGCTTGCCAAAGTTCACCACATTGACCAGAAGGCTATTTGGTAATGAACGTGTAGCCTATCCAGCTTGAAAATCAACACTGTTATCTGCCAGGTGACAAATGGTAATGGAAAGAAAGAGGATCAGAGACAACCCTTGGAAGAAAAATAGATGACAGAGAAAGCCCAGTCAGCATGACATTTTAGTAAACATACTCATGCTTGCAGTGAAAGTGAATTCAAGAACTTAGATGCAAAATTCTTTCCCAAACACGTCATAGAAATATAATTCAGCTTAATAATGTGTGGAATTTTTATTTTGCAGTCTTCATTAGTCTATAGAGAACAGTTTTTAGAACATAATTCTTTGGTTTACATTTTGTAATTTCACTTACTATTCTAGAAAATCAAAATACAGTCTTGTTTCTACCACCCACACTCTCCTAAAATATTGTGTATACCCATTAATCCTGACCTCATGGTCATGTCTCAGTTTTGTCTTTAAAAGTAAGCTATTAGTACTTTCACGTTCGTCAAAAGAGCATTGTATCTTACCTTCACTTATCTACGTATTTTCTTTAAGCTTCCTTGAGTCTCCTGCCTTGTCACTGAGGGGACCTAAAACAGAGATAGACAGACATAAAACATACTCTGTTATTAAGTTATTTTCTGTACTAAAATAATCTAGAATGGTGATACTTCTGCTGTCAGTCAGAAGATTATGAGGCGATTGACAAATGAGAAGATACATGGTAAGAAGAAAGAAAAAGCCTGAACTCTGAGGTAATGAAAACTTCCTCACTACTGGATTTGAACCATGCTCATGCTATTTGGCATTCACTGACTTCTCTCACACTTCTACTCTTGAGCTGTCAGCCATTAGTGCCTTTGCTCAAAGGTTTCATTTTTTTCCCCAGCTGTGCATCTGTGAAAAGTACTCCACAGGGTAGCATTTTCATTAATCTCAGCACTAACTTCAGAGCACTAAAAAGTTCATAATATGAAGAGGGAAGATTCTAGTAAGAATATTTTAAAAATTATATTTTAATATTGTCAAGTTGCAAGTATCACAAAACCCAAAGTATTCCTGCAAGGGAGGTCTGGAGTTATGTGAATGCATAATATTTTTTCTGCTGGGGGAACATCTGCAATTAAAACAATTCCCACAGGTTACAAAACCAAAAATAAGTAGAAAAGCGTTGGGTTGCTTTGATTGCATGGTGTCATAGGTAGCTTTTTGTATAGTTGCATTTTTTTTTAAAGATGTTGCTCTTCCTTGTCCCCATCCTGTGTCTGTAGCCTTTTCGCTAGGCCTAAGGAGTAACTGTGTCACCTTATAAGTACAACCAGAGCTTCAAGTTACATGCTAGTATCTTGCTCTGCTGTTGTTTGTGCTGTTAATCAAAACCAAAAGCAGGTACTTCGTTGCCAGAATTTGGTTTTTATCCTGAGCCTTGTGACATTTGTTGTTTCTACTTCAAAGTCTCAAACCAACAAAAGGGAGGGACGGGATCATGTTGATTTGTCTAGTGTGGATGGTGGCACGATGTCAGACTGGTGGCAGGGAGCAGTGTTGCCCTGCGATGCACAGGAGCCCCAGCGATTTCAGCCTCTGACCTACAGACTAGGATTAGTAATTTTCCACTGCATGACAATGTTGTAGCTCCTTCCCCCAGCAGCAGTTGTCAACAGGTGTAACAGAGTCATAAGGCTCTTCAAAGCCTGAGTGCTCCTCCCTTGTTACTATGTTTGAGATCCCCAAATTTCTTAGCGCCTGCAGGATGCCAGCCAAAATCTCTCCAGCACAGGCGGCTGCCCAGAGCCACTGATGGTAGGTGTGATCACCGGAGCCTTGTGGTTTTTTTACTCTGGGCTGTTTGCTCATCTCCATCTACCAGACAAATATGTTTATTAATAAAGTATGTATGAACAGAGGAATGAAAAGCGATACTGACATTAACATGAACAACATAATATAAAGGCAACTTTTTCCAGCTTTCTAAGTATAATTGTGTTAGTGAGAATTTATAGCAGAACAGGTTTCTGTTTTATGACAACAAGCATTAGTATGAGTGTTTGCAAGCTGTACATTTGTAAAATAACATCATTGCCAATGGTGAACCATTATACTTTAAGTGCTAGTATTATTTTAAAAGAAACCATATTGCTTTTAACATTTTCATTATGTCTAGAAGTCATATTGAGACACAAAGCTATATTTGATGTCTCCTGTATTTTCACAGAGCAGAATTTCAGATATTTACAGCAGTAAGTGTTTATAATTCAGAAATTTTGCTTTGACAATGCAAAATCTTTAAAATGAGGGTGGAAGGCACTTTAATTCAGAGCCTAGAAAGTAAGATGAAGTTGTCTTACAGCCTTAGCTTTTGTTGGACCTTACATGATTTTACCAAATGATATCTGTTTACACCTTATTGTGCTTGTTCCTCTGATCCCTGTCTAAAAAATGACTAACCCAGCAAAGCACCTCGCCAGCGTGGCAGTGAAGTGATTGGTGTCTATCCATGGAAAACGCCTGAAAGCTGTAACTGCCCAAAAGTGTACCGAGTACCAGATTTGTAATCCTGCTCTGCTGACAGTTTAACTGTCACTTCTGAAAAGGACTTTGCAGCACAGAGAGAAGTAAAAGGCCTCACAACCATCTGCGCAATCCTACATTATTTACTACCTATCTGTACAGTCCAGCTTCAGCTGGCAGAGAGAGTTAGGACTGAGAATGAGATATAAGTACCGCTGCTGTGAGAAATGTAAATAAGATTAGAGCTGTCAGTCCCTGCTGAGAGGTAAATTTCTTTTCCAGAAGCTGAACACACCTTTTCTTTGAAACAGCATCTTTGTTCGTGGGAAATGCTAGTCTGCATCCATCTGCCACACTTAAACCCTGGACCTTGTAAATAATTTCTGTTGATTTAGCGCAGCTATAACAAAAAAATATAATGTCTTCCTGTTCTACATGTCTAGGAACTAATTTTCCCTTAGCAGTGAACTTGTGGCCTGTCAGCCTGAGTTCCTTTTCATTTATATACTTCTATCGCTCAGCACAGATGAAGGTGAAGAGGGAATTTTGAGAGTTAACAAACCATACCTAACAGCTGGGGTGATCAGCCTATGAGGTTAGATTAAAGACATCTTTTGCTACAGCTCACCTGATGCACTATTGCTGTTCCTGAGTTGCTGACAAGATTCACAAGCTGATGGGTGAACCAGATGTTGGACATAACAAGTACCATCTGGGTGGTATGAATGTTGGAGTTCACAGAGCTATCATGGCTGGCCGGTCACAGGAATTATCTGTCTGAGGATGTATGTGACTGCAGGCTTGAAATTTACTATGGTTAACCATGGCCATGCTCCAGTATGCTCTGCAAACGGTTAATGCTGAAGGCTACTCAGACTGTAGCTAGAACAAAACAATCTTAGCCTAAAAGCATAATATAATAGTTCTCTGGTAAATGCAAGTTTTTCTGTTTCAGATTTTAAAGCAGGGTGTACCTTTCTTCCTTTTCCCTGAAGAACTGAGTTTTCAAGCAATCTAAGACTTTCCTAAGCAACTCTCCTAAAATATAGTATCTTGCTGAAGCTGTTGTGCTGAATCTGAAATGTGCAGTCAATGGACTTAGTCCGCTTACATCTAGAGAAAGATAAAGACAGTGAGTCTCTCTTTGGCCTTTTTGGGAAAGAGGGTCTCTAATGGTCTTCCAAGACACTTGTTTGAGGACAGTTTGTATTCAAAACTCAGGCATGTCGAACATTTTACACAATTGAGACTGAATTACAAATACCTCAATTATCAATCAATACAATGGGAATCTATATTCTGCAGCCTGTCAAATTATTTGCCTTTACCAGAGAACGCAGAGACAATAACTAATTGTTGCTATAAGTAAACTCTACTGGCAATGCTTTCATTTGCTGCAAGCCCTTGAGGAAACTCATAAACCATGAAACTTTGCTGCAACACTCACCACAGTGGTTTCAAATAGCTAGACCAGAGCCTGCCACCCCTCCTGCCAAAGCAGGCCATCTGTCCTCGACGTAAATCCGCAGGAACTCCTCTTTCTTCCATGTGTCTAAACATATGCCCAGAGTCTGTCGTGCATGGCTGCATGCATTCATACCATCACATAGCTCCATGTGCCCCTCTAACACAGCCAGATGCAGACTCTGTCTCTCTCCTTATGCTTCAGCTCACAGCATAATCCATGGCTGTCACGTGCACGTCACCATTGCCGCATTAGCTGCCTCCTCTCTGACGAGCGGTCTGAGACCCTGGAGCCTCATCACAGTGCTACATCCAAGGCAGCTCAAAAAAGCAAGCACTTTTAGGCTGTGAGCAACCAGAATAACTCACATAGCCTGCAGCCGGCCTCCCACCCTTCTTGCTAAGACAGCTATTCTAGCGAGGATGTGTCACTTCAGCAACTACTTCTCCAGCCCACCTGGAGCCATGGCTTCCCTTGTAGTTCAACCTGGGGTGAGTCTCTTGCTGAGATTTGTAAAGATGCAGAGCTGTGTGTTCCAGAGAAAGGTCACTTTCTGCCTAAGGCCCTGAAATTCTTGCCATTAACGGCTGCCCATGTTCCTCATGTTTATAACAGATTAGATCTAAGATGGGATAACAGCTTCTAGGAAGTATTGGAATTGCTCACACTGGCCATAATCACTTCTTACTCCTGATGTGCTGATTCTGCAGTTTTCCACACTCAGTCAGCATTCCTGGCTAGGTCATCAGTGTCACTGATCCGAAGCAAATTAGGCGGTGCATCAGGCCATGGCACCGACTGGGTTAACCGTACTGCCGCTCTTAGTCACACAACGTCCCTGCGTCCGCGGGGAAGTCAAAAAGTCGTGGCAGCGGTGGAGAGCTGCTAAGCCAGCATCCTTCCCTTTTCGCACCGGACAAGAAACGCTGCCCTGTGCATCCCTCTATCCCCCCAGATCCCTCCGCGCCACCCCCGGCCCGACCCCCTCTCGCCTCGCACCCTCGGCGCCCTTCCTCGGCTCTAGTAAATCACCCGAAAACCCCACCTGTCAAGGACAGCTGCCGGACATCTATCCCTCCCCCCCCCCCCTCCGAGATGTTCTTTTGGCCCAGGGAGGGACCAGCCCGAGCCCCGCGGCGCGCGCGCGCTCCCCGCCCTGCCGCGCGCTGCCCGCGTGCGCCCGCCGCCACGCGCGCGTCTCCCGCCAGGCGGGGCAAGAGAGAAGGCGTGTGGAGTGCCCCGTTTCCCCGGCTTTGGGGTTTTTTTGGTGGTGTTGCTTTTTTTTGGTTGTTTTTTTGGGTTGTTTTCCTGTTTGTTCGTTTGTTTTTGTTTTGTGTGGTTTTTTGTTTGTTTGTTTGTTTTGTTTCGTGTGCATTCAGGCCTAAATTCTGCCTTCCCTCATCCCGAAGTTTTGACGCAATAACGAGGCGAATATGGAGGGCGGTACTGCCATTTAGATGACGGCGAGAGCAGGCACTGTGAGAAGGTAGGGGAAGGGACGAGCTGCATGAGTTCTCCTTCTGCCTGCCTGCCAATTGTAGTAAGAAAACAAAATTTTAAAAGGCAGACCACTCATTTTTTTGTTAGCGGTGAAAAAAAGTTTGGAAAATCTATTCCTAGCAACATAAAATTCGCATTATCATCTCATTAAGTCTGAATGCACTTAGGGACTGATCCAAAGGCCATCAAACTCAATGGGAGATTTTCCATTGCCTTCAAATGGGATTTGGATCATGCTGTTAGTGATTGGCAAAAGCTCATATCAACAAAACAAAAAAATCCGGACATTACCGAAAAGGCTATAAAAGCATTTCCATTCCTTGTTCTGGGAAACCCCTTTTATGGCTGATCAAATATAATCACAGCAGCCACCTCCGTAATGAGAGCTTCCTGTTAGGCTAACAACAAGGTAGCTGAGGTCTGAATGCAAACAACACTGCTATTTTGCAAAAAAACGGAATGGAAACCTTAGTTTTGATCATAGTGAATTATCTGTAATAGCAGACGTAAACCTGAGGTCATCAGAAGTTAGTTTAAATGCTATGTAAATAGTATTTTAAAAGGGAGAGAGATAAAAGCAACCAAAATCCATCTCAGGAAAAGCATATGCTGGCTATGATAATATTTAACACAAGTCTGGTATCCTAACATCAGCTAAAATAATTAAACTAAACTAGTTAAAGTAGACTTTATATGGTGAAAAGCAAAGCAGTTTGTTGTGCACACTACCCTTTAGGGATGTGAGTACATGTTATCATCAGTAATGACTCTATTCTCATCTGTGGACATGAAAAGTAGTACATTTAAAAAAACCAAAAACTACATTGGACAGTCTCAAATTCTTTCATCTTTATTTACTTTTTTAAACTGCTGCTTCTAGCAGAGACAGTCTGGAGCAGACTCCAGCTCCAAGTAGGTTTCTTGTTCAGCTGGCCTTATCTGGAACTATGTTCTGTTGATGGCACAGATAGGCCTAGAATATTCTGCATATATTTAAAAAACAAATGAAGTGAAATGACAAGCCCCATATTTTTGTCCCAAATATTTCACATTTGAAACAGATGTGTCAAGTTGCATGGCTAGATAGAATGCTATTGAAGATTTAAAAGGCTTTCCTAATTTCCTTCTTCTGTAAGGTTTTAAATCCTCTTTTCCTTCTTTCTTCCCTTTGCTTTTTTTTCACTGTGCTCAATATCTCCTTTCTGGTGCTCAGTCCAAGTAATGTGGTGAGAGATTCCATCTTCAGGTATCTCTATGTCTCTGACAAACTGCCTTCTTGCTCCTCATGTCTGTTAGGAGCTGAACTAAAAACTTCTTATTTGAACAGTCTCATAATATTTGAGTGCTAGAAAACTTTGGATCTAAGATGGAGCAGTGATGTTCCTGTAGAGTTCCAGATCTTAAAATGTTGCCAGAAATTACATTTCACCAAAGGAAGAAGGAAGATGGAGATATTGACACAAATCTGATACTGGCAGCACTGATTTAGCTTTTATTTTTATTTTTATTCTCCTGTCTCAATCTAACCTCCATTTTCCTTTTTTTGGTCCTTGAGATATACGTAGCCTTGCTACCTTGCCCCTCTCTCTCTTTGGTGACTTACCAACAAATGAAAGGGTCTTGTAACAAGAAACAATATATATTACAACATATTAGAATGCTATTCAATGCATATTAAATACTGTTCACTGACTTGAAGCATCAGTTCATCCCAAAAGAGGTTAGAAATCTGGCCTTTGACAAGTACCTTGGAGAAACTACCAGGAACTGCCAATCTTATGCAACATCCCCATACTGTCAAGTAGAAAAGTGATGCAGGGGAAAAAGATCAAAATTATGCCTGGGCTTGGGGTCATATTTCCACTTGTCCTTCTCTTTCTGGTTGCACATCACTTCAGCTTTCTTACAGTTAATCTCATCCTGCTCCTTCTTGACTCCAGAGGAGTGTGTCATAGATTAGAGCAAAACCAAAGTGTTTTGCAAATGTTTCTTCCTTCTGCTTCTTTCCCCCCTCCCCTCCATACAGTCATTTAACACAATGAGGAAACTACCAGAAATTTTGCTGTCTATGGATAAAGCATCAACTTTGGTGTTACGGCCCTGGAAATGTGTTAACTCTGGGAAAAAAAGTAGGAAGTATCCTAAGTCTGACACCTCTTCGAACCACAGCCTTCACGCTGCTTTCTCACTGCAGCTCCTGAAGCAGTGTGACCTCCTGGCTGCTACACCAGCCCTAAATCACCACCAAGATCACTGCCTGAGTTCCCAGCTCTGCCAGGGGCTGGCTGGAAGGAAGCACAGAGAATGTACCAAGGTGCTACCTCTGCAGAGGATAAGCAGAGATTCTGCTGCTTTTGTTCATCATCACTGAAGGAGTCCCAGAGTTTAAGTGGGGATTTCTGTGAAGAGCACTTCTGGATTTAGGTGCTGAGTGCTTATGTGAAAGCTGAAGTCCTTTTGTGGATCAGGACACTGGTTAGAAGCCGGCTGAACTTTACACTGTATTTTGAAACTAGTTATTGCGTGGCTTTATTTTCCATTAATCTGTGAGAAGCTTACCTTTACTTTTAAAACTGCAGGGCAAATTGTTTAGACAAACCAGGATTTTGCCTAGATTTTTAGTTCCCCTGACAAAGCAACAGAACACGGCATTAAAAAACAAACAAACAAACCAACAAAAACAAACAAACAAAAAGCAACATCTAAATTTGTTCTGTTATTAACAGCATAGAGCTATTATTTTGCTGCTTAGAGAAATCAGAAAACTATTACTTTCAGTGCATCACTGGTCTTTTAAACATCAAATTGAGTTAATTGCAACAACAACAAAAAAACCCAAACAAAACATTTGAAGTGTTGCAGTTGCCCTCTGCTGTGGTCATCAAGAAACATGCTGGGCATTGACAACAATAGTAATATCAAATGAGAAACTAATTGGATACCCAGGATGGCAATTCCGTTCTCTCAGGTTGTGGCCATTTTCTCTCAAAGCACAAAGAGCATGGAAATGCAGTATGGAGAATATTTGCTCTTGTCTATATGTAATGTGAAGAAATATGGTGAGTCACCCAAGTTTCTTGTAATTTTGTTCAGTTTCTGGTTGTGCTGACAAACATACGGGATATTGACATAACAAATGGTGTCTAAATTTCACCCCCAAGCTAATCACTGTCTTTCATAGTTAAATAGTAAGTATTGCTTACTTATATCAATGTTTCACACTTCTATAAAGCTTTGGATGTCAGATTATTGATGCTTAAGTAGGTCCTCAAATACTTCTCAGAGAGATAAATGCAGTTATTATCCACAGTAGTATAGAAAGGAGAGGTGATCTTTCTAAGTCCCTTTATTGAGACAATTTAGGCTAAGAAGCCTGATAACACACCTATAAGCTCCCAATAGCAGTCTGGCCAACATCCAGCATTTTTTTTTTTTTTTTTTTTCCACTTAGCACATAGTTTCTGAGCATGGATAATACTTGTTCTTATTTGAGCTGAAGAACTAGAAGTTTCCTCTGTTTTAAATTTCAGTTGATCATCTAGCAGTTTGGCAAACCAAGTCTGAGACTTGTGGACATCAGGAACTATTGTGAGATGTCAGAGTTAACCATCAGGCTTGTAGAGGTTTTGAGTCATTTTTCCCATAACAGAAGCAGTTAGCAAATGAAATTATACAGTGATCAATGAATTAAACCTAATCAGTGACCTTTAGATTTAATGCATGAGAAATTTTTAGTCTCAGATGGAGAAGACAGGAGGATGTAGATTGAGTGGGTGAAAAGTGCAGTGGGCTGCCAGTAAGAAATACTTAGTGCCTTGCAAAAAATCCCATTACTTTAGCAGTGGGGCAAACAAGTGAATCACAAATTCAACAGCACTTAAAATCACTCAAATCATAATTAATAGCTTTGTTCAATCTTGATTAAAATATATGAATACCATTTACTATAATAACATTTAGTATCAATTTATAATTAGATATATGAAACATGAAATCCTCTGAACTAATCAATATGTATTTATTAATCAGAAAATGAATGTGAATTACTTATAGGAGCTTACATGCAAGCCTGAATTCTGCTCTCATCAGTCAGACTGCTTATCTATGGATATAGTTTGGACATAGTTTAGTGGGGAAATGGTCTTCCTTTGTTTTCAAGTGTGTCTGCGAATATTGATTTGTGTGTTGGACACGTTACTTTATTCTGTGGTTTTTGTAAGGGAAGACTTGAAGCCCCTAACATTTCTTTTTCTTCTCAGAGTAATGTTTTTTGGAACTATGACATGTTTTCATATACAGAGATTAGAAGGAAGGCATGGATGAACATCTAATGTTTCAAATTAGTTTGTTTTATGATGAGATTATTTATTTTGACCTGAGGAGGACCAGTAGCACTTAATTCTATGACCATCCTTCAATTAATGTGGAATTGCTTTAGACACTGGCAAAATGTCTTGGGCAGCAAAGTGATTTATGACCCTTCTCTGCACTGTGCTTGCAAAAGAGTCCCAAGAGGTCTGCCTCAATCCTTTCAGTGCCACACAGGCACCAGAGTGCCAAGTGGCTGGTATCACTGGGAGGAAGAATAAAAGGGGATGGATCCCCCAAAATCAATGGTTGTATCATAGCACCCCCTACCAATCAGAGGAATTAGCATCACCTTTCATCTGTTTTTCTTTTTCTGGAGTGGCACTGGGAGCTTTTCCTCCTGCCTTTATATCTGCTCTAGCAAAACTGAGTGCAGCTGGAGCTGCTGCAAAGCCTTGAAGCAGGTCTGATGGATTCAATATACACATGACTCCACTTTCCCCAGTGAAGTGAAGGTATAGCTTCTCTCACTTTCTTCTGAGGTGAAATGCTGGTCATTCTCCAACAGCTTTTCTCGAGAATTAAGTGAGGCCTCCCAGTTGAGAGGGTATGTAATTTTGAAAACTCAGCTGGTTGCATGGTCTCCATGTGTTCATGTTTAGAAGTGCATTGCACTAGCTGTCCAGAAGAATGAGGGCCAAGATCAGGTTGGACGAGGTGGACAAAAGGGCTTACGGTACCTTTATGGTTTCTTCATCTGGAAAATAAATATGACAATAAATATGCCTATACACTGGGCACTGGTGAGGCTGCACCTCAAGTACCGTGTTCAGTTCTGGGCCCCTCACTACACTATAAGAAGGATATTGAGGGGCTGGATCATGTCCAGGGGAGAGCTGCCAAACTGGTGAAGGGTCTAGAGAACAAGTCATATGAGGAGCAGCTGAGAGAAATGGGGTTGTTTAGGCTGAAGAAAAGGAGGCTCAAGGGAGGCCTCATTGCCCACTACAACTACCTGAAAAGAGGTTGTGGGCAGGTGGGTATTGGCCTCTTCTCCCAAGTAAATAATGACAGGATGAGAGGAAATGGTCTGAAGTTGCAGCAGGGGAGGTCTAGACTAGATTTTAGGAAGAGTTTCTATAATGAAAGAGTGGTCAGGCACTGGAACAACCCGTCCGGGGAGGTGGTTGAGTCACCATCCCTGGAGGTATTCAAGAAATGTGTAGATGTGGCACTTTAGGGCATGCTCTAGTGGCTGAAGTTGTGGAGGGTTTTTTGTGGATGTTTTTGGTTGGGGTTTTTTGTGTGTTGCTTTTTTTGGGGGGGGCTGGTTTGTTTGACTTTTTGTGGTGGTCCGTGTTGATGGTTGGACTCGGTGATTTCAGAGATCCTTTCCAACCATGATGATTCTGTGTCACTCTCTGTTATGATAAATTTTATATTTGTAATAGGAAACAATGGTAATAATTAGTTGATTATACAGATCTAGAATGCTTCCAAGCTAATATCCTTGTACAAGTGTAGCCAGGCAGATCATTGCCAGCATGAGTATGTATATAAGCATGTCTCTGACACACAACTGATTTCCTTTAAATGCAATTATTCTAATCAGTATTTGTTGTCAGTGTTGCCATGCTGCCACCATTTGGTCCCATTGTGGGAGGAGACCATGTTAGACACAGTTGTTCTGTGGACAGGACAAATTGCTAACAGAAAAATAGCTACATCCACTTTTCCTATTGATTTCCTCTCCGAATTTTTTCTTGTTTTCTTGTTTGTTTTTGTGGTATGGTAGAAGAAAATGACAGCCAGCAGTAATATTAATAATAAATTATCTATATTATTTATTCAGATATCCTAGAAGACAAGTTCATTTAATATGGGGTCATATGAGAGACTAAGTGAGCACCATTTTAATTGGAAAAAAACTGGTTTTATACAAATCCAAGTTCCTGAACTAAACTATTCTCCCTGGAGACAGAAATATTTTCTTAATCCACATCTTTAATAGGGGCATGAGCTGGGTGGTTCTGCTCTAAGAAAGTGATTAAGTTGTTAATATACCCAGGCTAGAATATTAAGGAATATTAATCCATGAATTTATGGTCTTAATTGGATTGAGCGCTTGCAAATAGATGAGTAAAGCAACAGAACACACCAGAATCAAGATCTGTAAGAAATGCCATAAAAAAATGTTAAATTATTTTCTAAAAAATGTATGCTTTCTGCTCATAACAAGATTTCATATCCTTTGTAGTTTCCTTTTGTCAGTGTTTCATCAGTCTGAAAGAATCTGAACTTCAAAGCCCTTGCAGCAGAGAACATAACCAGTTCCAGCTAATTTTTGTTGCAATGTTATAAAGAGCATCACTCATCATTAACAGAAACTAAGTGGTCCACAGTGATGCCAATACTACAAATTTAAGTGCAGGTTGTGTAGTCTGAATTTTATGAATTTGTCTATAATATCTGATTCTGGGATTGGTAAATTAACAGTTGAAAAACTTATGCAAAAATAATCCCATGGAAGTTAATCAAGGCTGTAAAGAGGATGGTAATATTTTCCTAACTGAAAACATAGCACAGTGCACGATGCATACTTAAAGAAAAATTATGTTCTCCTTGAATGAAATATTCTGTAAATTATCTACCATTATCTACCATATCTACATTTACTGCAATGACTTTAGAAATATTTCAAGACTTCAAGTGTGGAGGTCTGTGAGGAGACAGAGTATTAATTCACATATGCATGATTTTTGCACCTGAAGAAAATTCTTAAAAGGGGATGAAGCTTGGAGTAAATCTGCTAGAGATGATTGTCAGTTTCACTTAAGGACGTAGATGTCACACAGAAATCTCCCTAACCCGAAAAGCTTGTACCTGGAGTTAACAGTTTGGTTTCTGGACCAAATTCAATCTAACATAATTGGGCTTAGTTTCATTAGGTTCTGAAGAGTTTCATTCACTCAGCCAGACTTGGATTTGAAGTTTTGACAGTCACCAAGAAATTATTAAAACTGCTTTTTCATCATTTCCTGTGATCACACTTGCAGAAATGAAAGCATTGACTATGAGTGAATAGGTCCTCCAAACTGACTATTATTAGCAAGACATTTCTGTGATCGGTTACAAACACAGTAATCTTTATAATCACTTATTAATGTAAAAAGTAATTTTCAAGACCAAAAGATTCTAGATTTGAGATCCATATAAATTGCAGGAAATATGAATTTGTAATGTACTTTTTCAAACATGTTATATGATCTTTTGAGTTGACATCACACCAACTAGCTTGAATTTCTTCACAGGAGTATTGGAGGTTGTAAGCCAACACACTGGCTTTGAAATCATTGATCTTATTTTTTTTTTCCACTCTATCTGGTGCTCAACATGCTGTTACATCCATTTTATGGATGTATTTTTTTCTAATATAACAAAAAAGAAATTATTAATTTTTTAATTATGCATTAATATAATGATATGATGTGAAGCCCATGACAGATTTTCCCTTTATAAATATAGAAAATTGCATGTAGTCACCTTCAGAACAGCTGAAACTTTTTTTTTTAATTTGGAAACTCTTCTTTAATAAAAAATAAATCCTTATGAGAATGAGTGGCATGTGAGAGAAGAGTGATAATAAATTCCAGGTTGCAGTTACTTCTCTTTGAAGACTTTGCTTAATATTGCTGATAAACACTATTCCAAAAAGTAGACATTTGACTTTTCCCTTTCATATAAATAACAATAATAATAACAGAAGTTATTATTAGTAATAATTATTAGTTATGTCAGTTGTGGTAAAAGGATACTAGCAGCCTAGTGGTTCCAAGTAACTATCTCAAAAATAAAAGACCTATACTAAAAAACACAGTGAAGAGAGAGCTCCATTTGGATCTGAATGCAAGTGCTCAGATAAGATAAAGCATGCTACCATTTGCCCAGAAACACATCATGAAGGAAATCAGAAATTTTGCTTTTCCTTGCCAAATAGTTAGCTACTCAATAAGCTCTATCAATTATAAAAATGTGACAGGCAGGAAATAAGAAATTAAGTATCTCATAGAAGCATCATTCTCTCACTGCACTGAAAAAATGTCACATTAAATATGTTTTGCAAAATATGCAATATTTGTGATGTAGGTGAGCTCTATATTCTCAACTTTTTCCCTTTTCTGCATTTCAAAGGCAGAACTCTAAATGCAGCGTTAATACAGGAGAAAAAAAATAATCTACATTTTCTTGTACACAAAGGGACCATAAACTGATGAACTTTAATTGTGTTAGGTTTTGATTTTCCTAGACAGTCCTAGAAGCTCATGTCTGATTGAGATCTGCAGTGTAGGAAGTTCATCCCCTTTCCACTTCTGTTTTTGACAGCCTTCAACAAAACTGGGCTGAAGATGTGAACATCATATAATTTTAATATTAATCAGAGTTCTATTTAAAAATCTGAAAAATTCCTAAGACTGACACTTATCTTCGTATTGCTGCATCTTACTAAATAGCCTGGTCTTAATATTTCTAGCCTTCACAGCCAGACAGGAGATGTTCAACATAACTAAGGATCCATTAGCTTAATTGAAGATTTTAATATGATGCCAAATACCTATCATCAGGGCCTCAAATTTGCAGACGACATATTTTTTTCCCACTCCAGACTGTACATTTGTGGGAAAATAGTGCACTATTTGGAAAGATGCTGCACTAACACAGTTGTCAAGTCTTTGTTTCAAATTCCAATCAAGTGCAGAATAGTTGGGGAAGTTTTTGTACTTCATGCTAGAAATATTTTCTCAGGGGTAGGTGGATATTTTACTCCCAGGCTTTGCATCCTGTGGATCTGGTTCATAAAGAGTAACACTGAACAGGTCACCTAGCTTTATAGGCCAAGATTAAGATATAACTTCTGCAGTAGTGACTCAAAAGAGGGAACAGAGTGTACTCTCAGCAAGTTTGCAGGTGATACAAAACTGGGAGGACTGGTCATTGCACCACACAGGCGTACTGCCATTCAGAGGGACCTTGGCAGGCTGAAAAAATGTACCAACAGGATCCTCATGAAGATCAACCAAAGGAAGTGCCAAGTCCTGAATCTGGGAATGAATCATCCCATTCACCAATACAGGTGGAGTGCTGACCAGCTGGGAAGCAACTCTGCAGAAAAGGCCCTGATAATCCTGGTGGACACCTAGTTGGACATAAGCCAGCGACGTGACTTTGTGCCAAAGAAGGCCAACAGCACTTTTGTCTGCATTAGGCAAAGCAGCAGCAGGTCATGAGAGGTGATACTTCCTCTCTACTCAACCATGTTGAGACACATGTGGGGTGCTAGGTCTGCTGCTGGACTCCCCAGTACCAGAGACATGGATCAAGTTTGCAATTATTGATAGTTATTTATGTGCACAAATCAGCAGGAGAGACTTTAATCTCTATAGTTTTGGATTATGAGAAATACTGTGTGGGAAGACAATTTACTCCTGAAGAAGAAGTAGAGAAATAGAAAATCCTTTGTGGATCTCTTTCACAGGATTAACATGTAGATATGTTTCCAACAAACACATCATTTTTGAGATTTACAAAGTGATTTCAAAAGTCAAACAGAAAAGAATTACGCTTTGTCTATAATAGCAAAAATTGCCTTGTCCAGTCTCTTTTAGTAGAATTCTTTCAAATAGCTGTAACTTTTATCATTATTATTCCAAGGAAAATTAGGTTTTGTTCTTCACATGTGGGATGTGGCTTCTGTGCTGGGAGACTGTATAAATTCTTTCAAAAGCCATATTCTTCAGTATTCTTATGAGGAATCTTATGAAAAGGCTGACATATATTGTCTTTATCACAGCATGCTTTGACAATAAAATGACAATCTGTCTCAGTTCATTTGCTGTCTCCAAAGGAAACTGATTTACAGATCTTCCCACTAGCTCATATCTTATTCAATCTACCTGGTTATAATTATTCTTGTAATTAACTTTAAATTATTAGTATTGGTTTGTTCATCTTTAGAGATGGGCATTCTGACAGTTGCTGTAATGACATCTGGCATGTTGTCTGTCCCGGCGTGATCTGTGTGCTCAGTTTTTTCATAGCTTTGCACTCCAGACTTAGTGATTTCTGCTACTGAATATCCCACTGTGATGTTTTTGGAACCTTATTGCTATAGGATGCTATGAAGTGTGGCTGTTCTGCTTCTGAATGTTGCAATTTCTCTGATTTACCTTTTCTGAGGTCATGCACCCATTCTGTTCATCCCCTGGGAATACTGGTAATTTGAGACAGGGAAATAACCTCACACCTGCATTAGGCAAAAAAATCTCAGAGAGTAGGACTGCCCAATAGGGTTCCTTACAGCTGATTTTAAAATGTCTTTTCCTAATGAGTTTTGGTGTTTCAAAATGGGAAGCAAATGTGGGGATTTTCTTCATTTTCAGTAGCTATATCACCTTAAGGAATGTTTAATTAGGGATTTACTTTGTTTTATTTCTTCGTATGTCAGAAAATGCAGACAGACTGTGAGATACTGCTTGGGTGAAAGATCAGTACTTCAGCTTTTTACATGTATCACTGAAGATTCATAGCTGGCAATGTGCCTAAAAACTGAAGAGGAGCAAATGGAGTCACAAGATTTCAGGCACATGGTATAAGAAGGGGAGTGACAGATACAGATCCTGTAGGTCACAAGATTTTCTTTCATGTACAGTGCCAGAGTGACCCTGGTGGGAGGTTCCAGCTCAAAATCTTTTATGCCACTATTGGCAGTGAGTCAAAGGAAGAGCAAGCACACAGATCTCATGCTGTAGTTGCACAATCAGTGATAGACTTTGATAATTCATAGCCATTTATTCCAACATCAAAATGGCTTATGCATAGTTCCTGCAGATGAATTCAAAGCACTCAGCTATGTTGCTGCCTTTGTCTCCTATTTCTCATGTTGGCATGAAAGACTGTGGTCTGGAAACCTTCTCCTGAATCACTGTGTCTCCCTGTCTTGTTTCACATAGGAAGACACTATCAAGAATTCAATAGAAATGAAATCATAATATATTCGTTATGAATTCCCACACATGTATATGTGCATATTAAATAATGTATAAAACATTATAATTTTATAATCATTGCTTCCCTAACACTATGTTAGTTATTTTTAGTTGTTAACTTGTCAGAAAAGAATATAGCAAAAACTAGGATGAAAAGCAAATAATTGCAGAGTTCTGTGAACTTTTGCAGGGAGGGAGACTGAAGAGATTGAAGACAAGCAATTTACAGAAGAGAAGAGTGAGAAGAGGTATGATAGATGTCTTTAAAATAATGAATGTTATTTAAAAAAGCAAAAAATAACTCCCTGCCCTCTTCCTCCTATTGGTTTTCTTTCCCTTTCACTGGACTCTGGGCGTGTCTTGCTCAGGATATGGACACTGTTAACGTCAAGTAATCAATCAAATTGTCCCCTTTTTCTTCTTATTCTGATCTTTGAAGCATTTGCACCATTGTTTAGTTTAAACCTTAAATGGTTTTGGATGAAAGTTCATTTGAAAAGTGCCTAAACTGCATAAGAACACAAGAAATACCAATAATACCAACACCAAATTCCAGTAATGCACACAGTTTGAAAGTTTAAGGCATCAATTTTTCTTAAGTGATCTAGGATCTTTAGCTTGGGTTGTTTCATATAGATAGCAGAAGTTGAAGAGATTTTCCTGTGCTCACCAGGATTCGGAACACAGACAGCTACAGAAGGACTGCTGAAACTGGAACTGTGTGCGGCATTTCATTAGCATGAAGACGAAGTCAAGATTTCGTGACAGCATTTTCTATCTCCAAGGAACTTCTAAAGCATGAATATAACTTACTGATGTTGAAATCTAAAACCTCAAAATATTGAGGGGAGAAGATCTGAGTTATGAAAAATCACACTAAACCCAAGAACAGAATGTAAACGTTAACTATAAAAAAATGAGATTGTCTTGAAGACTCACACTATTTCTTTCTTTCCAAGTGCATTAATCTTACTCCTCAACCTTATATTAAAGACACCAACAGTCTCCATGATGTTGCAAATACCATTATCTCCAAGAAGAGAAAATGTACAGCATATTGGAGAAAGCTATTTTAGCCAAGATGTGCTATAGAGTCTTTTTCATAAGGTGATCCACAAAGCCAATCATTAAGTCTTTTTTTAAAATCAATTTTTTCCCATTAGAGTTTCCCTTAAAACATTAATTCTAAATACTTTAAGTAGCGTACTGGAAGTTATTTTGCACTTACGGTGCTTTCTTGCACAATTATATGACACAAATGTACAATGTAAGTTTTACAGTCATTTCTCAGTGATTTTCAGTGCAACTGTATGCACTAACAAATGTTGAACATAGTTCTGGATAGTTGAACTGAGTCTGTATGCAGATTATGTTTCATTTTGGATTGTAATTGCCTTAAGCAACTTGTACAGGGAATAATAGCTCAACAAGGAGTAATAGCTCAACGTATTTACATAACCTTGATGAAAACAAACAAAAATCTTTGTATTTCTCAGGGATTCCCTGATCAGATTGGCAGGATTATATCAGGTTTTTTGCCTGTCAATCATTCACTGAAAATCATGTCGCTTTAGTGCAATTCTATAAATGCAGTCAGGACCTGACTGGTGTGCATGTCATTCCTCTAAACATGAAGATTTATGCTAACACCAAGAGTGTTTTTTCTTTCACCAGTGAAATTGTTCCTTGTCGCTGCTGTAAGATGAGTTCAGTTTTCAGGTGCAGTTTTCAGCCATGAAGTCATTTCAGTGATCAGTTTTCAGTCATGATTACGCCCATTATTCATACCAGAGGTAGGTGCAGTTTTAATCCTCTTTCACAGTGAATTCTTAATAATCCTGAAGAGATGAGCATTTTTTGCATGTGAAAGTTGTTTGCTTACTGAGAGCTACTTTTAATCAATTCCTTTATAAGAAAGCAGGGCTTGATTGGGAATTGATTGGACACCTAGATTGCATTCTAGGTGTCATGGACTGAAGGGACTTACAGACCACGGTGTGAAAATGAGGGAAGTTGCAGCAAACTCCAGGCTTGCTTGGATCTAGGCACCGTTTGTGAAAGAACTAAACCTAGCCATGGTGGAGGAAAAAAAAAAAAAAAAAAAAAGAAGAAAGGAAGAAAAAGTGGAAAATACGTATTCTGTTTCTCTCCAATTTATATTCTAAAGCAAACAGTAAAAGAACTGACCCACAAATAAATGCTCAGGTAAACGATTTTCCTCTGTTCTGCTTTTCCTCTGTGTGTGAGAATTTCTGTCCGAAGAGGAATGAAACAAACAGATCATTTAAGAAAAATTGACTAGAAGAGACCGATCATCTCCCAGAATGTTTTTACAGAGAGACTCAGTATTTTATTCTCTTTGTATAGAGCATATCTGTACAATTTCTTTCAAATTTCTATTCACTTCACTGGAACTTTTAGTGTATATTATTTCAATCTATTTTTTTTTCAGTGCCTGAGCTGCATTTGTACATGACACCTTCAAATGGAAAAGATGTATGTTGTCATCTTATGCTTCTTTTTTTTCCTAGGATATGTCTGACATAAGACAATGCTAGCTTGTTTTCCCTGTCTAGCTTAAATGCCCACAAAGTTACCAGGTTTCTAATGTACCTTCAGAGGGTCCTTTTCCTAGGAAGTTTTTATTCTGTAGTGTAACTTGTAATTTTTAGTCTTGCTTTCTTGTTCATATTTTAGCTTTTGATAAATGTTTTTTTGTTGTTGTTTGTTTCTCTCTTCTGTTTTGTTTTCCCCAAGAGGTGAAGATGACTACATGTTAAATATTAAACTGCTTTTCTGAACATTTTTCGTTGCCATATTTCCCACTGGTTTGGGGCTTTTTTCCTTCATGAGTGACAGTGAGTATAATTTAGCTACACAACGACCTATAGTAACCTGTTCTGAACAAGGAGACAGCAAAAAGGACCGTATTCTCTTTGGAAATTAACATCTGAAGGCAATAATTCTATTTCATAAAACCAAACAATAGAATATGTGACTTGACTTATGATGCTGGGTTTAGGAGCTTAAAAAAAATCCTTTCTTGCTCACTTGTGTCTAAGGTAGCAGAAGACATGCAACTCTGAGATGCATGTCTGTAATATTGATAATCTGAACTAATGAGAATCAAAATACTAAGGGATATACAGATTAGGATATCTTTATTCTATTTATTTAATTTTGTCAAAGCTCTGGTTCAATTATTTCACAGAACTACTCATGGAGTGAGGTGCCAGCAGAAGTAATGGTACAGCAATCATCCCTATTTAAGTTGTTTACATTTTGAAGGGAGAAATGCCTCCAGCTCAACTATACGAAAAGCCAGAAAGAACAGGAATAAACTCTTTGGTGCTGCACCTAGATTGTGCTGGCCTTTCAGGGCCAAATCACTTGCAACTTGTTCTGCTACCCATAGAGAACCTGGTATAATGGAAAACTATATGGAGCACTTCTCTCCCTCTTTCTCCCTTGCCATTTCAGGCCAGTTGCAACAAACATGATTACATGTGCTCTGATATTTGTAACTTCACATTGAAAGAAGATCTTGACAGTATAGTTTAGCAACTGATTAAACAAACTGATTGCACAGACAAAGGGTAAGCCCAAGTGAAAAACTCCTTCCCTTGCATCTTTTAAAGGGATTAGAATTCATTGTAGATGGCACAGATGAAAATTTACAAGACAAGTTCTTTCCCTCCCCTTCGTAGATCAATCTTAAATTATCATAGCATCTCCACTGAGGCCAGTGCGACATCCAGTTATGAGTTTTGCAAATCTCAGTAAGTGCCAGTCTATAGCTTTGCAAAAGTAGACCTCCGGTTTCCTAGTGATAGTGTACAAAGATCTCATTAGATTAATGTTTCTGCAAACCACATTTCTTTGAAGTAGATTTTTGGCCTCAAATGCTATGCTGAGCAATTTGCTAAAACATTACCTTCCTTGTTTAAAGAACATTGCTTACTCAAATTTGACAATAAAGAAAAAAGCCCAAACTGCTTAAAAATACCATCTCTTACCTCAGTCATCTTTTGACATTTTACCAATTGTAGTTTATCCCCCTGTTCTCTCTTCACTTTTTTTTCTGTCATCTATCCTTTGTCTCTGTTGTTCCTCAAAAGCATGTTGATGTCAGAAAGCAGTTGGTTACTTATTTTTCTTCTCCATCATTCTCAGTTTCTTGGTGGATATAGGTGATATGGTTCCCAGATACTCGGTTTTGTACCGCAGTTATAACACTCATTCTAAAAGGTCCTGAGGAATATAAGTATTGTGTGTTACAAGCTATTTAGAGATGACCACTGACTCTGCCTAGAAAAAAAATATTATTTTATTTGTATTTAGGGTTTCAATGACAGCTCCTAAGATTCTGACAGCACCAGTAGTTAAAGTATTTCTGTACTTCAACATATGTCCAACAGTAAAGAAGTAAAGAGGTGGCTGCACTGCACCACTAAGTGCTACTTACATTTTTTACAATGTCAAAAGTTGTGAAGAAAACATGTTAGACATGGCATGCATTAGTGCACCTTCAAATCTCATTGACCAACATGCCAGCAACACAGGGAAGTCAGCCTGAAGAACTGAGTAGGACACTGAAAAGTAGCCTCAATCTTTAATAAATACAAATTGTCAAACATCAGGTTTATACTCAGTTTAAATGATAGCTTCATTGTGGAACAGAGCCCTTAATGCCATCTTGGGGCACTGCTGATTTGAAATGAGGAGCATCACTTCTAAATCATCCAGTGCTCATTTTCTTGACTTCTGATCTGCTCTGACTTTTCTTAGTTTATGAGACCACAAGCCAGCATGACCTGGCTGCAGGCCTGGGAACAGAAAATATTTCCAGGTCTTTCTGACTCAAATTGAATTACTCCTCTTGACATTAAAGTCAAACCAAAGGCTCATCAGGACAGCCCTGCCAAAGCAGTCTTAGTTTATGTGTTGACAAACAAATTTTGTTTCAAAAATTAATTATTTTTGCTTTTGCTATGCAAATACAGTACATTAATGTGAACAAACAATTATGAATGTGTGCAGTATCAGAAACATCTTGGGATTAGCGACTTTTGGATTCCAGTTATTTTATTGACTTTTATCTTCTTGAAAGTGTGCCTTTGTCAATTTGCAGGGTCATTTTGAGACCTCTGAATACTAATTGCAAGCTGCTTAGAAACAGATATGTTGCACAGGCTGTTCATGTCCTTGGATATCACACTGATCCATCTTTTAAAATTCACTATCCAGTGTCCAGCTGCATCTTATATAGAAATAATCTACCTTTCTGCCTACAGACATGATTGAATTATTTACTATATAATACTGTGTCTTAGTTCTCCATCTGTACTAAGGAATCAACTTTTTTTTTTTTCCTCTTTTTTTTAATGACTGATTACTGATAAGAGACAAGACACTAAATTAATTTTAAATTAAACAGTTAAACCAAGTTTAGGCCACTTTGGAAGGCAGACCTCCAAATTCAGTCTGTCATTTACATGGTTGCCTAGCAAACAACATACCATGTGGACTTTCCGGAGGCCATGTTGTTAGACACTCTGAAATATATACTTGCATCCTGGGGATAAAGAATAACAGTCAAACCTGATCCTAGGAGTAATTAGAAGGCCTCTTGTAACCAACAGCATAAATGTAATATTCCAAGCAGCCAGCTGCTCTTCACCTCAGTCCTGGTCACAGTAGAACATCAAGTACCACAGAAACAAAATATCACAGAATCATTGATTCACAGGATCGTCACAGTTGGAAAGACCTCTAAGATCATCTAATCCAACCATCCACTTGGGGGGGAGGGTGGAGAACAGCACAACCCACCCAAACAAACAACAACACAAAAAAACCCACCACAATGACAACAACACAAACCCCACAAAAAACCCACCATTCCCACTAGAGTATGCCCTGAAGTGCCACATCTACGTGTTTCTTGAATACCTCCAGAGATGATGGCTCCACCACCTCCGTGGGCAGCCTGTTCCAGTACCTAACTACTCTTTCAGTAAATAATTTTTTCCTAACATCTGCTCTAAACCTCCCTTGGTGTAACATCAGGCCGTTTCCTCTAGCCTTATCGTTGTACACTTGAGAGAAGAGGCCAACACCCACCTCCCTACAATCTCCTTTCAGGTAGTTGTAGAGAGTGATTATGTTTCCCCCCAGCCTGCTCTTCTCCAAACTAAACAGCCCCAGTTCCCTCAGCCTCTCATTGTAGGACTTACTCTCTAGACCCTTCACCAGTTTGGTTGCTCTTCCCTGGACTCGCTCCTGCACCTCAATGTCCTTCTTGTAGTAAGGGGCCCAGAACTGAACACAGGACTTGAGGTGCAGCCTCACCAGTGCCAAGACCAGGAAGACAATCATGTCTCTAGTTCTGCTGGCCACACTATTTCTGATACAAGTCAGGATGCTGTTGGCCTTCTTGGCCACCTGGGCACACTGCTTGCCTCATGGTAAGCCAGCTGTCAACCAACACCCCCAGCCACTCTGCCCCAAGCCTGTTGTGTTGCATGGGGTTGTTGTGACCCAAGTGCAGGACCTAGTGCTTGGCCTCATTGAACCTCCTATACTTGGCCGCAGCCCATCGATCTAGCCTGTCCAGGTCCCTCTATAAAATGTGAGAGACAAACAGCCTAAAAGTCTGGGAGTTTGTGCAGTTAGCTATCTTCTCTTGCAGAACCTTTAAAGTATATATTTTTTATACTTTTATTTCCTTATATAATGGAAAAAAATAGCTGTAATATGATGGCAAGATTGTGTCAGAAGCTATTGCTACAGCTCACAGAACATTGTTTCTCAAATGCAGTGCCAACAGAAAGGAGAAACGCTTCATTCGACTACTATCTTCCAGGCATTCAAATAATGTTTTCCGTTGTCACATGCCCTGGTTTTATTAGCTTATAGTCTGAAATGGGATTTTGGTTTCAGGGTTTAACATAAATCCTAGATACAATCTTTAGCAGATACTGACTCCACCCAGTTTAACTTCAGGCAGTCAATTTATTTATAATTCTAGGTTATTTGTCTTCCTGTAACAGTTTCTTTTTCCACTAAAGGCAGTAGATTTGGGTTTCATTCCATCTAGCCTTCTAGGAAACAAGAATTTGCCAATGCTTACTCCCTGAGTGAAAGCTTTGCTGATATTGAAGAACCCTTTTCTGCACTTCAGGACACTGAGTCTCTCTCCCCTTTTACTTCATGGCATCATACAGAAAATTATCTTTCTAAACAGGCATGGGAAGAAAAAAAAAACACTTCAAAAAGATACTGGCTCAATAAGTGAGATGGACATGAGCAAATAACAATACTTCAGTATGTCAGAAACGTGGGAACTGGATTGGCACAATTGTCCTGTGGTGTTGCCACACCTGTTGGGCTCCACCTTGGCTGCTGACTACTGGAACCTATTCAACACTAGGCTCTGAGCTGTGCCAAATTTTCTTAGCAAACATAAAGTCTCCACATTTGTGCTGTGCTGACTGCAGTGCTGCATATCTGCCTCTGCAGCATTGCTCCCAGGCACACAAGCAGGTGGACCAAGGACCTTCAGCCTCTCCCACTGCGTTGCCAAAAACCTCTAGGGTAGCAACCACCAGGAACAAGTGGAAGAGAAAGCTGGGCAATATAAAACCAAAGCTATGGATTTAGGTGTTGGTGACAATGGCTTCTGGTTGCTATGTCTATAGGACTCCAGTACTTCAGATCTATTTATCCAAAAAGCCTCCTCCTGAGAGCTAGAAGTGTGTCTGAAAACAACCAATAACCACAAGGCTAAGTAAGAAGAATGGGGCAAAAAGTCACAGAAATACTCCAGTGAGGCCCAGCTGTGCTAGTTATGCTAGTGAGGCACCTTAGTGAAAGCATGGCAAAAAAAACAACCCAATAACCACTTTATCGTGTATACTCAATCCTACTCTATACTGCTGTTCTGTGGATAAAATCATATTTGTCAGCTTTCTTTTGAATGCCAATGGTATTATAGGATTGAATGTTTCCTCTGAGGATTTAGAAGATTCATTTGGCAGCACCCAAGCAGTTAACAAAGCATTGTAGAATTAAGTTAAATAAATCCTTGTATTCATTCCTCTGTGAGGATAGCCTAGTTTTCAGAATTCAGGCATGGCATAACAGATGCATACAGTGACATAAATAGACATATAAATTTAGTTTAAAAGCTCACAAGGAGCTTTAAATAAATATAAATATCAGCATGTTTATATGGCTACAAGAAATGAAGTAAATTAATAAGTTAAAGAGAATAAATTAAATTACAGTCATTTCTGGTTTGTGGCCTTTTTATGTGTTATGTACCAGAAGCTATCAATTTAATTGCACAAATCAGTCTTTCACTAATGAATTCCCTACTCTTCTCTTCCTGCTATAAAAGCTAACCTTTAATATTTTAATTCTTTTTTTTTCCTTCAAAATATGTTTTAAAATATAGTTTCACTTAATTATTTTTTTTTATTTTGCAGATGAAGTTTGATTTTTTTTACAAGTCTGCATATACAGATCAGCAGAAGAGAGTCTCAGAACAGGATAAAGTGTTGAGAGTGATGGCTGAAACCTCAAAACCGAAGGGTTTGTGATTATGTGGAGTTTTCAGAGTTAGGTGCAGACTGATAGGCTGCGGAACCCAAAAAGGAAATAATCTCTATTTAGGAAGTTCCCAAAAGAGTTTAAGATTATTACTTGCCCATGGAAAGATGCCTAAGCAGATGTAAATCTGCAACAAGTTGGACACTAGCTGCTCTGGAAAAAAACTGGGCCAAAGTCAAAGGAGAGGGAGAGAAGAAAATCCGAGTAAGACTATAGCTCTGGGTCTGTCTGACACAGGCTGCAGGGAAATTATAGGAGCTGAAAAGCAGACTGTCAGAGATATGTGAGCTCTGTAGTGACCCCAAATGTCAGCTACATCTATGTTTCATGTGAACATTGAGCCCTTTCTAAAATCTTTCTAAAAAAATTAGACCAGGAAACATCAAGCAGAGTAAGGAGATGGCAACATGTGAACAAGGGTCTTCACCTATTTAATACCTTCTCATAGTCCTCTAAACCATTCTGAGGAATTCAACAGCTTTGACCCGGATTTTTAACATGCAAAAGACACTTTAAAGCAATTCTGGTAGACTTTTCAGCTTGTCTTATGCCCTACAGCACAAGGATCTAAACCCCCTTCTACCTGGCTAAATCGAAATAATTTCTTTTGATGTATTTGAACTGTTCTTCAGATTTTTATTTCACAGTGTAAAAAACACCTTGAAAAAACAACAAAAATTAAAAAGTGAGTCAATTAAACAAACCTTTCTATCCATTTCAAAAGATCTTTTTTTCATTTTGCTGTTGAAAAACAACCCATTATTTACACTACTCTATCTTTAGTAATGTGTCTCACTTCAGTCTCAGAGTAACCTTAGTGAGAAAGAAACTAGCAGCTGACAACCAAGCTTTTAATGAAATGGGTTGATTCTATTCTACAAAACACTATCTCTAAACTCATCTATTTTAGACAACTTTTCCAAATTGAGTTTCCTTCCAGGATCTGTGAATGAAGAACTAATTTCTTTTTCAAAGAGCCAATTATTCCATTTGGTATGGAAGCATGCTAAGAAGCAGATAGCTATTTTCTCTTAAATTCAAGCAGTATGTCTAGCCAGTGGCATCTTTATTGATAGCAAATCTGCAACAAGACAAAACACATTTTCCAATTCTAATCTGAGCCTAACATAATTTCACCTCACCTTTCCATGCAGTTAGGCTAATGAAAAGTCAAGTAACAAGATAGAAATAAATGTCTGATTTTTATTTACTCTTGTCCTCATTGCAACTTCTGCCATACGCTAGGATAGTTAATAGATGTATGGAAAGAGCACTAGTCCTCTTATGGAGAGGCAGGTATAGAGGAGGTTCATAGGAAAGCAAAACCTTGTGAATATTCTTTTGCCGTAAAGCAGAACAATTTGTCCTTCTTTACAGAGGCAGTAGAGTGTTTAACCCCCAGATTTTGTTTCTATCTCTAAAGACAGCATCTGCCACCATAAAAAACGCAACTATACCTTATCTTCCCTCCTGCCAGTGAAGCTCTTTGAGTTTCTCTAGGAGCAGCCATAATCTCATCCCTGATCATCTCATGGAAATGCTTCAGAGTGAGAAGCACAAAATGCAAGGTCAAATACATTGAGAACAGTAGCAAAATTGGTTCTTCTAGTCTGGAAACTCATTCTCTGGTAATAAGAAAGGAGTTGCCTACATTGAACTACCAGATCACAGGATGGACATGAGGATTTGCTGTGCAATGAAAATGACAAATGCAACTAAAGAGGGAATGTTTTTACTATAGGTCAGGAAACAGAGGGAACCATGGTAAGATCTGGTCTAGAATATTCTGAAAATTCTGGTTGTTTTATTTAATTGGGAGATAAATCTCCACAGGAATAGGTTCAGAGAAAGGCTACAACTATGACCACAGTAACTGAATTCACATCTCATGGAGTAAGACCAAAATAATTTGACCTAGTTTTACAAGACAAAAACATTTAAGGAAGGGTTTTGAGGGTCACCGGAAGAAGACATAGTTAAACTGAAAGGCAATGCTGCACAAAGAGCAATGGGCCCATAAACTGTGAACTCAGGCTGGCAATAGGTGAGTGTTCTGTAATCAGAGGGTAAAGAACATTTTATTTTCACTATACTAATAAAATCATGTTAATATGAATTAGAATTCCTTTTATGAAAAACAATTACATAATGTGATTGTCTGCAGTGGAGAAGGAGGTAGGAAGTTATAAAGCAGGATCTTCTGTTTAGTATTAAATTCCTTTGCTGCCTAATGAATTCTCTGTTATTTGTTCTCTGAAGTTAATAAAAGTACCTCAACTGCTAGGCTGGCCCATTGCAGGTATAGGCAAATTAGCAGACTATACATTTCCCTGGTTTGGTCCTTTCATCCTTTCTTCAGCAGCGCATGCTAACTTTATACAGAATACCACATCAAGTCTGACTCCAGTTTCAAGAAGATAAGAGTTTTTATGAAGGGAAAGGACTGGTGAGTGCTGTTGTGCTCTCTAAGAGGGATCTCTTTCCTGCATGGGTGCAGGCTAGCAAAGGCTTACAGAGCAATACAATGCTACCATGTGCACCTAGTTGTTTGTACGGAAATCCTCTCTGCTACTCTTGGGGATGACCACCATCACGTCCTTCCCCAGAAAAAAAAAACCCACCTACTTCTCTGAAACAAACTCACATAAGAAAAGGAAGCCCTCAGAGTCCCAAGACCTTCTAGACCAGGAAGAGTTTTCTTTTGTAATTGTTCGGTTCTAGGCATTTAGATTTGTTAAAGGTGGTGCCCAATAGCTTGCTGATCATTAAAGAACACAGAATACAACAGGCAGTGTGAAAATCCTGTGAAGTGAGCTAGAATAAAAATATAAAATATCATATAAGTGTAAATATTCACTGTTCCTTCTTTCTGTATGTCAGTCTCTGAGAATGGTCTCTCTCTACTTCTCTTTGCACACAGTATTTGAGCTGTCACTATACTGGATAGAAATTTTTGGGAAGGTGTCAAAACACTGTGTTGAAAAAACTTTTTTTGAAACTGAGAAGAAGGAATGATTTCTGCAGAGAAGGATTTCTGTAGATGTAGAATAAGAAATTATTCCTCAGTCAATTCACACACAGTCTAGTTTCTGAACCAGACAGTTTATAGTGAAAGGCATGTGCTGTTACAATTAAAGGGATTCCTATTCTCTACTGTAACTTTCCTTGCTTGTGTATTAATTGAAATAGATATGTATACATGTGGTTGTATACATGCACACAAATAAAATAAGCATTATACTATCTTAGAACAGCAGTCATCCACTGACTCAAACTGTGAGCCACATGGGCAAAATTGGTTATGTCCCACAGAAAATACTATGAACAAATGTAGGATATGTCTATAGAAAAAAATAACATTTTCCCACCAGGAAAAAACATATGACACTGCTAATGAAGCTCTATGTCATCACTGTACAATACCCATAGAAACAAGCTAAAAGTCTTTTTCTGGCTGGTCCACTGTGTGGAGCTTAGGCAGAACACTATTACCCTATAGAAGACTATAGAAAACTATAAAGTAGAATAGAAAGATCAAGCCCATAGTGTGGGATATGATTGTTTTCTCCATCTCCTGATCCACAGAAAGATCAAAACCTCTTAATTTAAAAAAAAAAATTAAGTTCAACACAAACTGTGTCTGCCCCCTTTGTGTGTAGATTTCTCTACTTCAGTCACCACTAAGAATGTGGCAGGACTGAACACCTGAAAGAAAGAGATTTTTCAGGTTGCAAGAAGGAGCTCATTGCTTTTACTCCCAGCAGTCTTCAGTGTCACACATCTCTGGCTTGACTGGTCAGGATTATTATATGTCCCAGTAGTTTTCAGGAAATATCAGGTTTGGCCTTACTGTGGCAGTGATAAATCCATCACAGGATGTAACATGAGCTCTGTGTAGTAAGAAGTAAAATAAACTACATTTGGACAAAGGTAGTAGGCATGCTGTTAGTTTATTTTAAACTGACTTTTAGCCCTTAGCAGGACTTTGTCAGGCTCAGGAGCTAGCTCAGGAATGGGCATCTGTGAAACAAAAGGAAAAACAATTTAGAAATATGGCAATGTCACCATGCTGGCCAGGTCCTGAACTATTCCAACAACTGCAGTTGGAATAGTATGCTCTGAATTAACAAACTAACCATCAGTTTGGCTATTCAACATGATTAGCAGCTGTTTTATGGGTTGTCTGCCTCACTCGGTGCACAAGCCGACTGAGGGGCTGCTGTCATGATGCGAGAGAATAAATGAACCCTCTGAGACTGTGCAGAAAAACATCCTCTGTTGTTTTTTAAGGGAAACTGAAATACATGTAACATTTTTACAACTTAATTTAAGCCCAGTTCAACAGAATTAAAATGTCCACCCTTTAGAGTGGTGTTTATTATGACAAATATGACTACATGGCAATAAAGCAGGAAATTGTGACTTTGTTGTTCTGCTGTTTTATAGTTTGGCAGAGAAAGTGCTGATGAGCACGTGAATGCATAAAAGTGACTGGAGAACATTGGCTGAGCCTCTGTTAATAAGGCTTTATTGAAATACAAAATGCCACCAAAGTACAAAGCCAGCTTGTCACCGTTTGACTCAGGTCTGACAAGAATGCTCTTGATCCCCTCCCCCTCCCACCCAGGTAGGGAAGGAGAGAGAGAGAAAAAGAGAGAGACTTGGCTGGATTGAAAACTAAGCTACACAGCTTTAATTAAACACTAATGATATAAGAAAATATATACAATTATATACAGATTTGTTCAGGTATGTGCAAGAGCCTCTCGCCTCCCCCCACCCCCAGCAACTCCCACAGCACTCCCCTGAGCTGGAACAGTCCTGAGAAGTAGCGGAGCTGCTGCTGGAGAAAGCGGGGAGTGATGAAGGCCAGGAGAGCTCGAGCCTGGGGGTTGTCGGTGGTGGATGGACGGAGTCCTCCCCGGATGCCAGCCGTGGATGGAAGAGAAGGGAAGAAGAATAAGGAGGGAAGTTGTCTTCTGTGATCTCTGAGCTTACGTAGATATACGGAATGGAATATCTCTGGCCAATTTTGCTGTCTGTCTAACTCAGCCTCCTACGGAAGGGGTCATAGATCTCCCCATAGTGTCTGAGCTGGCAGAGTGAAGGTGCGACCTTGAAGACCCAGCAGTTAGAAAAATATTCCACTGTCTTATTAGCTTTAGTTAGAACAGAGTGTTGCTAGTTAAAAGAAAGCTTACTGAAGGAAAAAAAAATAGTAAAAGGAAAATTGGCTTCATCCTGGCTCAAACCAGGACACAGCTAAAATATCTCACAGCTAAATCAGGTTGACTAAGACAAAGCCATCCTACAGGATGTTATCAACACTGCTAACTCGTATTGTTAAAGAGTTTGCTTCCACAGACTAGTTAGCTGCTTTTCCCTCTTAGTGGGGGTCTGTCAGCTATACAATTGAAAGTAATTAACTCCATAATTCCTAAAAATGGCTTCTTGGCTTTTGTGCTTTTCCAACACAGATTTACTCTTCAACACAAGTAAGACAGATCGGGGGCTGGTGACAGGGAAAGGACAAGACAGGTGGTGGTTAGCAAATGTTTTTTTATTTAAAAATTTATTTTTTAAGAAGCAGGTTTTTATGTTTTTCCCAGTTTCTCTTACTTGAATCTGAGATGCCTATGTCTGTTACTGTTTTCTTACACTTTGGAAAAAGAAAAAAAAAAGCTATTACTTTGTAAAGAGTTTTTATTTCTTGTAATTGGCACTCAAGCATTCAGCTTCCTCTAAAAGATTATGCTTTATTATCATGAAGCTGAAATTATTCCATTTTTCTTGGAAACACAGACAGAATAATACTTAAAAGTTTATTAAGAAAAATACATCCTCTTTCTTCTTTTTTTCCAGTTTCATGCTGTGGGTCAGAACTGCTGCAAATTGTATTATCTCTTTGAAATTTTTGTAACATTTCTAAATCTAAAAGCATGTGCATGTATCTGCAGTCCTAAAGAGAAATACAGTTTCTGTAAATTCCATGATCTGCCTTGTTTTGTACACAAATCTAAATCAAAAAGCCTCAACTCATTTAGCATTTCTATTACATTATATTTGGAACAAACTTCTGTGATTTCCACATTCTCTTAAGAAGAAGCCCCTTCCTACTAAATTTATTTATTTATTTGTTTGTTTGTTTGTTTTGCTGTTATTTCATTTCAGAAACCATTAGCATAAAGGACTTAAATAATTGTCTCTTATAGAGCTCCCTTGTGTGGGAAACATTTTCTTATAAGAGACAGTGGCTGTTTCGTGTCAAGGCATAACTGGAGTTCAGATACAGCATGAAGTGAATTTTGAGTATTGGTGTCAGTTTTTCTGAGGTTTTCTGAGCATCACATGGGACAGTACACAAATCAAACTATGAAGACAATCTGAGTGGAAGAACATAGTAATGAGAAGTCTCATCAGGGCTGATATTGTCCCTGGGAACTAGAAAACAGGAGGAGACGAGTGCGCTTCACTCTATTGATCTGTCTGTGTGATGAAGTATCTGTGGTCCATTTAGCTCAGTCTGGGAGCTTATGAACTTCCCTCTTCCTGATGAGGCATTTCCTTGTGTGGTTTTTTTATCAGAATATCTGGGTAATTTCTCTGCGGTTCTGCAGTGTGCCTGCTGGAACCCCTGTGAAATAGCACAACCTTCTGAAAACACACTTGGATTTCTTTTTGCCAAGGGAAACAGCCTTCCTAGGAATTGGCCTGGGGTGCCATACAGGGCACCTTGCCTTCCTTTCACAGCCTAGATCTAGTGACCTCGGATGACACACAAGTAAATGCGTTTATTATAATATGAAAGAGCTGTAGACCCACTGACAGAGCTCTTCTGATGGCAATGAAAGTGCAGCAGAAAAACCTGTGGCTCACCCAAGCGTCTTAGGGACATGTAAATGGTTGGAGTATGGTGTCACAAATGCAACTCCAGCAAATATTCACAGCATTAGAGACAAGATCTTTCTTTCTCTCTAATGCTGTTTTCTACATTGACACTGTGCAGTGCATCATCCTGGCTGACCTCAGGACACGGCAATGCCTGCTGAGGTGGTTAACATGTAGTTTATCTTCTGTCTGATACATCTAATGTTTTTGTCAGTACTGCATGGTTAATACTAAGAGTTCTTAAAAAAGAAAATTACTTAACTAGAGAATTATGTTGTTGCAGACTGGTCTGGTTTGTTCAGTGAATGTAAATAACATGGCTTGTTGCTTGACACTGTGAAAAATTAGCTTAATTCACACCCAATTGTTCTCCATTCTCATATGTTATAATGCTGAATATTTTTAGGTTTTGACATGGACAAGGAGAGGTTGATCCTACAAAGCTTCTCTCAGCCATTTTGTTCCACTATTCTATTGCAGCATAGTAGTTGGCATTCTTATGGATTTTAGAAAACATTTATTTTAGTCTTTGTATGTACATGTACAGGTATATTTACTTACTCTGGGAGACTTCTGGCTGATGTTGAGAAAGGCTCATTTCTTCTTCTAAGAAAAGAATCAGTTACAGAATTCCTCCAGAAACACACTAATGGTATAATAAACCACAATATTTATTGTAATAATAGCCCAGACGTTTATGTGAATTTTCCTAACCTGTTTCACCGCAAGTACAGTCAACTAACTCTAAGAATCTGCGTTTCCCAAGAGATGTTGTAACTGTATTCCAAACCACATGAGGTTTTCCTTCACCTGGGAAAATTCTGTAGGGTTTTTCCATGGCCCTAGAAAAGTCCTTAGTTGATTTCAGAACTTGCTTCTTTCTAAGAGCTACTGTCAATGTACAGTATTGATGTTACATGCACACTCCAATTTTCTAATTCTTGTAAGTAGGCTTCAGAGCTTCTGAAAAATACTCCAAAACAAAACAAATCATCCCAGGCTGTTAAGGCCTTTTTAAAGAATCCATATTATGTATACCTTGGTTCTTTAAAGCAAAGACCAGATTGAAAACTGATCAGAGTCAGTCAGAGCCTGTCTCTTTGCCTCCAAGTACTTTGGAGCAAAGCCAGACTGTTTAGACATGTAATGGTTTTCTAACTTTAAGTGGTTGGAATTAGCCCTCAAACTTCAATAAAACTCCCCAAGCTTGTAAGAGATATAAATAATTTAGGTGGAAATGTACTTTCCTAACTGAGCTTTGCTCTGTGTATTTTAGTGTTCTTCATATCGTTTCCTCCAAAATGAAAGTTATGTTCAAGGCTAGAGGACTACTGTCTAACTGTCTTTGCAATGAAAATTTTGAATACATGCTTTCAGAATATGTCATGTCTTCTTGCACAGAGAAAAATGTCCCTAACTATGAGGTAAAAGTTTATCTCCTGCCAGGAGCAAGAAATTTTGTCTTGACTCTTATTAAATTTATTCCTGTAAAATCTTGGACAAACCTGACATTTAGCCTGAAACCTGAAAAGAAAAAACAACAACAACAACAAAAAACAGTTCTATGAAATACTGATGTCTCTGAAAGGCATAAGGAAGACATGTAGACACTCCAAAATCATACATTCAGGTAGAGATAAGACTTCTTCAAAGTGGCCATGAGAGGATCTTTGTGGAAATCACCGTTATTAAGAAGTGTGAGTCTTTGGAAGCAATGCAAGAAATCAGCTGAGCAGAAGTGATCCTTGTAGTGTTGCTCTTCTGCATTGCAAGCTAGGACTCGAAAAATCACTTTCCAATGGTGTTGTAGGTAGTGTGCAACTCTATTATGTACTATGAAAATAAAAACTAGTAACAAGCAAAGCTGATACTCTAGGATCTAAAGATTTCTCTGACAGGAAAATTTGAGGCAGTGCCCTCTGGAATTGATGCTTCACTTAGTTAATTAACTAAACTTGTCTTACTATCCTTGCTGTAACTACCCTGTTATAAATCCTGCCACAGTGCACCTGCTGGTTTGCAGCTCTGGTGAGCTGGTCTGAGAAGGGCAATTGAACAATTTGTATTACTTTGGTCAGCATGGACTCTTGTGTAGCTGTAGTAATTTATGCCATTGCCCTTGGAGAAAAGCAGAATAAGGAGAAACAGAAATGGTTTTGTTCCTTTGTCCTTCGGGCTTTCAGAAGCTTAATGCACACCATGTGCAAGAATTATTTTATGGTGACAAAGACATAGGCGGGAACTATCTTGAAGGAACTGTGAATAGTTGTGGAGGTATTATAACACTATGAATTATGTTCATGGCATATTAAGTGTTCAGACACAATTTATTCACATTTTATTCTTTCAGGAGCTGTTTCTAGGGATGAGTGTTACATGGAACAATTTGGGTTTCCTCAAATTAGGATATGTTTAAAAATGCTGTTCAGTAATGTAACTTTTAATGTGATTTTTTGCCTGCATATGCATGGTTTTAACAGGCTCAAAAGCTGAATTTAGGTTTTGTTCTTATATATAGGTCTGAAGTCATTAGAAAGTAAGCTTTACAGGAAGATGTTTTTGTTGCTGTAGAAAGCAAAAATAATATATTCATTGATTGTTTCCAGATCTGTTCACTTCAGCTCAGCAAACAAATGGAATAGTTCCAGAAAGAAGCAGCCAAATATTTAAGGCAGGAAAAAAAAATATTCCCATCACAATACTCAGAAGACTTGGATAATTTGGATAACAGGGTGAATAAAAAGGGCGAATAGGAAAGCATGTGAACAGGTTCCATGTGAACAGGTTCCATGTGAATCATTACATGGATTGAATTCCTTTGTGGATAATGTAAACAATTATATGAGTATAGAAGATTATTTTGAAAGGGATGGAAACAATTATATTTTTAGGAATAAACTGGTCTATATCTGAAAAAAGTTAAGAACAAATCCACCTTGAAAACGTAATTATCTTCTATCAGATTCAGCCTCATAATTAGAAAAGTATTCCGAAAATGGTGCAAAATTTATTTTGCTGGTTATGTTTGTAAGATATTATTTTTAAGAGATGGGCCATAGATCAATGCAGAGTTGCTCATTTAGGTATTAATGGCTTCCATTATCACTGAGTGCATTGAAATTCTTAGTATTTATCCATATGAGACAAGGAACTACTCCATTGTACAAATAGGAAGCTAAAGTTTGGAATAAATAGAATGACTTGTCCAAGGTCGTGTAAAGACTCTGCCAGACTGAGGGCTCAGAAGCTAGTATGAGAGCCATTGTTAGAAGCATCCAGTTTTCAGTCAGAAATTCAAGGGAGATCACAACACTCGAAACCAGAACTTGTCCTTTATGACACTCTAGAAAGCTTTCTTCAACTTTCTCTGAGGGAACATCAAGACTGTGGGAAGTTCAGGTGGTGGACACGCCTCATACAGCTCCCTGCAGAATGCCAGCATCTGATGGTCCTCTGTGTAGGACCACAGGGCTTTGCAAAGGAAGACACTGTTGACTACAGTTTCTCTCACAAGCTCTGCCTAAGGAGCCAAATAAAGCTCTTTTTATCCTTCATCTCTCTCTGGGTATACCGCTTACAAATGTGTGCCTGCATGCATAGGGATGAGGACAGTGATTTAATTCATGGTTATGGATCATCAACTTTGTGAAAGTACATGGAACACTTTGGAAACTTGCTATAAACACTAAATAATTTTAAAGACTACTAGCCTTTGATATAAGCAAAACAGAAAGCAATCAAACAGAAAAAAATATTATGAGGATACATGCATCTAGAAATTGCAGAAGTAGGTTTCAAAATGTAGATATAAATTGTCCAGACAAACTAATAGAGTGAAATCAGGTCTTTAAAACAACCAAATCAAGTTTTGAAGCAGTAAAGGAAGGTTGATCACTCTTTCAAAGAGTTACCTAGCCTTAATTTAAGTGGTCTTTCATGAATTACAGTTACGTGTGTCTCTAAAAGTTTTGCTCTCTGTATGCCCAGCATCAAGAACTCAGGAATACTTTTATTTTCCTTTGTAATTATTTTAGAGTGTAGAGTGTTCTGTTTTTAGTAACTACTGGGAAAAGAAGATGAAAGTGACCTTTGGAGAAACAATTTTTTATAGGCTTTTTGTTGGTCTTCAAAAATAGTTCTCTTTTGAATAGGTATTCAATGATTCAGTTTTTCAGTTAATTGAATTCCGTATAATATTTTCAAAAGTTCTGTGTTCATTTATTGATTCTAAATGTGTGTGCAGTGTGAAAAAGTGTTGCAGCAATGTGGATACAAAATAACATTGACAGAATCTGAAAATGAAGTAGGGGTAAGAAAATTGAACAGGAGAAAAACTAAAAACTAAGAGAAGGCAAATGCAACCACATTACAGGTATAGTTAAAGGAATGTCCTCTGATAGTTATTGACGTGTGTACCTTGTCTATGTTGTGGCTCCATTTTAGGATGATTTTACTATCTCTCCACTTATGTAACTTTCATTTTAAAAAAATACAGGGCCTGTCACTAGAGCCAGAGTTTTGACGTACTCTAGGGAGTGATCTCCAATGTAAGGCAATGTATTGTACACCACAGGGAAGCAAAGGATAGGACCCATTCCTGCTACAGAGTGAACTTAGCTGTAGCATAAATGCGTTCAGCAAATCTCGTGTGCTGTTATTCACTGGAGTGGCTATGTACCTGATGATTGTGAATTAAGTCTCATTGCACTAAGAGAGAAAAGCAGCAAGATGAAGCAAAGTACTTAATCACAAGCAATGAATTTAAGATTAATCCCCACTAAAGGTGAATGGAATTATATGATTAAGTGCTTTTTTATTTCAAATAAAAAATTTAAGCACATGTTTATGTAGCTCCTAGAATAGTTTCAGTAGGCAACTGCTTTTCTTCTAAATACAAGATGCAAGTCTTTCTGTATTAAAGCAGAGGCAATCATTTTATTTAATTTAGGTGCAGACTTTGGAACCTGGCTCATTATCAACAAAGTCTTTGAGCAAAGTTTAAGAGTCCCTGTATGATAAGAAGTTTGAATAAGATCAAAGAATGTATGGAAAGGAATTTTAGACTTAAATATTTGAAGTAGAGAACAAATGGTCAAACATTCATCTCTGTGCCAAGTCATAGCCAAATGGTTTTGTTTTTTTTTTTTCTTTAATACCTCTCTTTCCTCTGCTTTTTACAGCTAGAGGCAGAGAAGCATGAAGACTGTGAAAGAATATGACTGAGGAAATGTTTTAATAGCTTGAAAGAAAACAAGCCTGCCCCTGTTCCGTATTTGCTGTGGTATAAATTTACTAGATCAGGTAGTACTTGTGTTTTTATTAAGAGTGATAGCTAAGTATCAGTCTTTCCAAGACTGTTAAGTTCTGTTCTCTCCACTACTTTAAATATCTCCAAAAGATTTTGTAATCTAAAACAGCAGGAGTTTTCTGGCTTTTTATTTTAACTCTGTTTTCTGTAAAATTCATGTCAATACTTCCACATGAAAAAAGATTTTACTGCCCTGGAATGCCAGGCACAGTAGAAAAGGCATCCAAATTACTTTTATACTATCTTTTAAAAGGCATGAAAAATTATAATGGTATAGGCCTCATTTCTAATTTTCTTGCCTTAAGCATGTTCTCTTATCTTATGCATAGTCCTGACAGGAATTTTGAAGATTCTGGTAATGAGTTAACTTGAGCCCAGTTAGAGGTGAACACCATAGTTGCTGCTTGCATGGAAACAGCCCTGTGGCATAAATCTGCCCTCTGCTTTTCTCATTCATTAGAAGAAGTTTCAAAGCAGACACAAGGAATAAGTATGTCAGAGACTTTAAATAGAAGAAAATATCCTTCAAATCCATTTTTGAAGCAGCTTGGACTTTCAATGCTCCTGATAGTGAAGCTTTTGCAGCTTTATTGGTTCAACAGCAACACTGAAAATGGGATATTTGGATATGGGATATCTGCCTGCCTGCCTTACCTCCATCCCTCCCTTTGTTTTGTATTGCATTGTATTCCAAGTAAAATAACTTCATTATTAAAGGAACAGGGTGCACTATATAAGGTTTTGGGGGAGGGGACATGTCAGCAATATTTTTGTATTATTTCTACCAGATCTCACCAAAGCATGAGGTATCAAAGGTGTTCAGTTTTGACAAGTTTAATGAAATTGTTGGCCAGAGACAATGGAGGGATGGTCTTATGTGCCTTCAGTGAGGGAAAAAGCAGAAATGCAAACATATGCTTTACTAGACATCAGTGAATTGACAGTGGAAAGCACCACCATCAAACTGCTTTGTAGAGCACTCGGCTTCAGGTTCAAAGCCTGGTTTGCTTTCTGAGAAACAACCTGGATGAAAAGCACAAAAGAAAAGTCTAGTTGTACAAAGAAGACCATAGAGTTGGGGTAAAGCATTTTCAACAAACAGTTTCCGTAAGCCTGGAAGAAGCTTGTTTAACCAGGTTACACATTTTACTTGATGTAACTGTGGTAGGATTAGTGGCTTCTTTGAAAAAAGCAGGAAGACAATTCTACTACTGTAAGAAACATTTATCTTAAAAATCAGAGTATTTCTTTTATTGATGTTGCCAATCATATAAAGAAAGAAATTAATTTTGTACCATATCTAAATTCATTGAAAGAATATGTTTTAAAAGACTTGCCTCATTTTTTACTCTACCCAGGAGATGAAATTTAAGATGCTAATAGATTGGAAAATATCACTTGGAGAACATATAACTTTAAGAACTTCTAGTCTTGGCTTGTGGTTAGGAATTTGAACTGAAAAGCTGTCCTGTGTTCCTCCAGAAGAGTTTTGTGTTAATTTCTGTTTGTTTGGGGTTTTTTTCTGCATCAGTCACGTGGTTTTGATTTGCACCTTAGGCCTTGGTTTTATGGTTTATGTGTGCTGGTGTCCAATCAAACTTTGTACTTACTTGTCAATGCTATTTATCTTCATCATTAATATTCACAAAAAATGTATCTTATGTAAAATTAAAAACCCCCACAACTTTTACATCTCTAATTGTAGTGTGTGAACCATATAAGAGTATGTGCTATTACATGAAATGGTAGTTCCAACACTTCAAGTTGAAAGGCAGCTTAGTTACAGATTAATGCCTTGATGTCCTTGATACATGCAAGGCAAATGACTGTACACTTAGCAGTCCAGTGCTGAAAAGCCAGAGGTCAGGTCAGAGTTGGTAGCATTCTACAACATTTTTTTTTTCTTTTAGAGCTGTAAAGACATAACATCATTGCTTTAAGGTACTTACGATTGTACAGGACCTCTTAGGTAAGCAAAACTAATAATCTGTCATCGAAGATACTGCACAATGTAATGACTTTCATAACTACAGAGAATGGTATTATAAATAATTAAGGCTTTGGCTTGAATTATTTTAAGTCTCTGGTAGTAGGGACTGGAAAGCTGTTCTACATCCCACATGTTCAAAGCTCTAACAAATAGAAAACGCAGACGCATTTTTTGTACCTTTTGATTGTGCAATTATTTTTATTTTTATTTTTTCAAACAGTCCTTCTGTCTTGTTGGTATTTTTACAGACTTATATTTATATGGCCTGATCGTGGCCTGCCTGCTTTTTTCTTTAGTCAACTAAATACAAAAATATGAAACAAAACATGAAGCAAATATTTACTAATAGCTCAAGTCTGATGTCTCCCCTTCAATTCCAGTACAGCTACATGCTACTGTCCTTTTCTTTAACACTTTCTAGTCTGCTTTTTAGCTCCTCACTTTCACCTTCTTCAACTGGAGCAATATTTCCCAGTTTTTTGCTGTATGAGATATATTCACAGCCCAGAGATGGAGGAGTCACTACGTTTCTATATCTATAAAGCTAATTAAAATATGAGGTCAGCTCAGTCAATTTCTTTTTGGTAAACTATATTACATTTTATCCCCATTTCTTCTTTACATCTGAGTTTGTGTTGTTTCCTTCATAATTTGTTCCAAAAATTTGCATACGATATTAATCATATTACCAGGTGTACTAATTCCTTTATCACCTTTGTCCTTTTTATTTCTTGCTGTATATACTTTGCCTTTTCATATTCTCTAGTCCCAGACTTGACAGAGTTAGTCAAGTATTTTGTTACCAGACTTAACATTTGTTTTGCTGTCTCTTTCAGGTTTCTGTTGAGTTCCTTGAGTTTTTCTGTCCTTTCTAGCATTTTAGCACCTCTGTTCTCATTATGCATCTTACATCAATGTCTTCAAAGCATTCATATTATTAATTAATTTTTATTTGGAGACTTCTTTAGATTATTCCCACTGATTTTTTGCTTAGGATCTGTACTTTTTATTGATTTATTTAACTGTTTCTTTTATTTCTTTGTAAGATTGCAGTTCTTGCTCTACTTCTGGCAATTCTTACTTCAGGCTTAAATTCCTTGATTGCTAAGATAGAGCTTTCTAATTGGTGCTTTTCCTGTACACAAACCCAAAGCTTATTCCCGGTGTTTGTTTGTTTGTTTTTGTTGTTGTTGAGGGTTTTGTTTGTTTGTTTGTTTGTTTGTTTTATTGCAGTGATTAGGCCACGTGTCCCCTTCCCTTCCCTTCCCTTCCCTTCCCTTCCCTTCCCTTCCCTTCCCTTCCCTTCCCTTCCCTTCCCTTCCCTTCCCTTCCCTTCCCTTTCCTTCCCTTCCTTTCCCTTCCCTTCCCTTCCCTTTCCCCTTTCCTCCTTCTTTTCCTCTTTCCTTCTTATCACTTTACAGATTCTTGATAGTCTTAGGTCTACAACTCAAATTGTCAGGTTTCTACCCTTCAAATCTCTGCACTTCTTCGCACAGTTCAATGAATCAATTAATTTCCACACATTATAAAAATTAGCTCTTTTAGGATGTCAAATGTAGTACTGTTTCTCTTCCTTTTTAATTTAAATTGAGTCAAGTCAAAATTACTATCAAAGCTTAAAATGTGTGCTGTGACTTTTGGAGTCTCCTCAGTATTTATGAATTTAAAAGAAAATTATATTTTATTTTTTTAGCAAGACTTTTTGGACAGCTTTTTATTTCAACTGATGGCTGATGTTATCTGATGTTAGATAGAATTCTACATGTTGTTCAAACTTTGACCTAATCCAAAGCAGGAAAGCAATAGCAGGGCGTACTGTAGCATTCCTACTTTTGAGACAGTTGGTGACCCGCTGATAAGGTTCTCCATTTTCATTACTATTATTCTTATGAATAAAAGAGAGAGGAAGATAATCAATGACAGCCAGCTAACGTCTAATACATATGAATTCAAACTGCTTTCCAGAAGATGTGTAAAATGGATCTATGTATGTTAGGGAACAAAGAAAGTAGCTATGCCCTCATTATCAACCATCTCTTGTACTATTTAATCTGCCAAATCAGCTGTAACAATAATCTTTTAAGGCTCTATATCCCTCTACCTAGTTATATACTCTCTGCTTGTAAAAATTCCTTTTTTGCTTTCTTCATAATTCTATTCATAGTCCTGTTTTCCGGAAGAATGAAATGTCATCTTCTATCTTTGTCCACCTCTTTAGACACATTGCAAATAAAAGATTTAAAAAATAATTACTTCTGCTTTAATTAAAAGTCAATACCTACTGAAGTCAGCTTGTTTTGCAAACCTTTAGTTCTTTCATATTACAACAGCTCCAGTTGCTTCCCTGTTCTGTTTTGTATGTTTCAAATCCAGCTAAAAAGTTAGTTATACTTCTCTGGCTGGCAGTCTTCCAGAATAGTAGTAGTGCTCAGAAATTGATTGAATAGCTTTGTCATTCCAGAGAACAAATTAAATCAGAAATGCACCTTTCTAACTGTTGCTCCCTTAATTTCCTTTATCTGCAACCAGTGCACAGGAAACACTTCCCAGCCCAATTACATGAAACACTGAGATCTTTAAAAAATGCACAGGGGGCTCAAGGGCCCCTCCCAGGGGCACAAAAAGTGGCACTGCAGAGCAGTTCAAGCCGAAACCATCGTCCCTGCATGAAGTTTAATGCATGGAAAAAAAGCAGAATTAAAGTGAAAACACCACATTCTTTTTTTCACTCTTTTGATAAGGAAATTAACAAGTTGTCTAAAAGCCCTTCATGGAATTTAATTACATTAATTTAGAAGAGTAGGAAACATTACGTAAACCTCATGGCATTAATTACAAGGCAACGTTATCACTGACGATGACTGAATTATTGTAAACTGCTAATTAGTAGTTCATAACTTAGCAGTTACCCTGCTTTGCCAGGTTATAGGTGCTGTCCCCTAGACAAGGCCTACCATTTGCTGCCAGATCCTTCCTGTGGGGGAAATGACTGGTTGACACATCTCTGGATGCTCAAAATTCTGCTCTTTTTAACACCATTGGAATCTGCAGTGTCCCAGTGGGTCTGCTTTCATTACCACGGTGCTGTATATGCCTACCCTTACGCCTACCTCAAATGTCAGCAAGTTAGTTGAATGTTAGATTCCTGACAGGTTTTATAAGGAAGACTCAAGCAGAAGCAATTCTGGTTTGTTCGTCTCTGGAGATGTTCTTTCTATATTTAGACAAGGTACTTTTCTCAGCTATGTCAATAGGAAATAAAATGAAAGATCCTAAGCAGTGAGGAAGAGGCTAAGAACCCCTTATGGCAAGTCCCTAGCATTGATGTTGCCTTAGCATTGTTTTGCATCTCCCTCCACTTTAAAAATATACTATTAGAATAAGTGCACAGTATTACATACTGGTTTAATTTTTGGTTTAAAGGATGGATATACACCTATGGGTGTACATAAAATGTTTTTTCTGTCTAAAGAACACTCGTCTTCTATTCTGGTGTCTATTGACTTCTCTTTTTGCCCATTTGAAGTCTGTGAGTCTCTCTGAGTCTGTTAAGATAACAACCCCTGGAGAATTTCTTTTTCCTTTTCTTTTTCCTGCATTTCATATATGGATCTCATTGTCTTCAGATCAGAAAGACTCCAGTCCCATTCTAGCTGCTAAATCAGAGTGGGACATTTATTTCTGTCATCATCCAAAGAAAGTTCAGTAACCTTTCCCCCACAGCATTTCTTTTGAATCATACAAACTTTGTGATATAAAAGATGTATTGTACTTAAAACATTTTATTTTATGCCTCTAGCTTATTTCAAATGAAATCTTGCTCTTTTTTGTTCCTCCTTTCACAGATAAGAAAATACTTTAAGTGGATATGTTTACAGGACTTCACAATACTGAGGTCAAAAGACCAGCAACTGTGGTCTGTCTTAGGAAGGGAAAAGAAAAAAAAATAAATATTCTGGAGCAACATTAAATGCTTCAGTTTACCGTGTATGTTTTCATAATATTAAATTAGTAAATATATTGTTGCCTCTGAGTAATGAAGTTAAGAAAATGGAACCCAAACCACCAGGTAGTTAACAAAAGTCCCATTGCCTCTCAGGGGACTTAAATTTCATCCACTGAATGAAAATACTCTGTTTTTCAGCAGTTTCAGCAAAGGAGCTTAGATGAGGGTTGAGGGAGAAATGTCATTTTGTTTCATCAATTTGTGAGACAGTCCTTTGGACTGGCACACTTGAATAAAATGAAGTAATGATTTAACACCAGCCGGCAACTAAGCCCCACACAGCTGCTGAAGAAGTGAATTGGAAGGATAAAAGTGAGAAAAGTCATGGGTTGAAATAAAGACAGTTTAACAGGTAAAGCAGAAGTCACTCAAGCAGAGCAAATCAAGGAATTAATTCACCACTCCCCACGGGCAGCCTGGTTTTCAGCCAGCGCCAGGATAACAGTGCTCCAGGATGTGTGATGGTGACTTGGGAAGACAAACATCATCACTCTGAACATTCCCCCTTCCTTCTTCTTCCCCCAGCATTGTATGCTGAGCATCATGTCATATGGTATGGAGTATCCCTTTGGTCAGTTGGGGTCAGCTGTCCCAGCTGTGTCCCCTCCCAACTCCTTGTGCACCCCCAGCCTTCTTGCTGGTGGGGTGTGGAGAGAAGCTGAAAAGGCCTTGACACTGTGTGAGCACTGCTCAGCAATGACTAAAACATCCCTGTGATAGCAACACTGTTTTTGGCATAAATCAAAAGCATAGCCCTATACTAGCTACTATGATGAAAATTAATTCTATCCCAGCCAAAACCAGCACAAATAGTAACTCTTGCTATAATGCCACGTCTTCATTTTATGTATGCCTACTTTTCAATTCATGTCATGATTCAGCTATCTCAATGTATTCTTGTTTAGGGATAATTAATACAGAAAAGGCTGAAATAATTTGAGTTACATTTCAACAGAAGAGCTGAACTACTGGATTTTTTTCCCCAGAAAATATAGATGAGAAAATACAAAAAATATATGTAATACTAAAAATGTTACACAAAAATAATAATTAAAAATTATTAAAATTGTTTCTGTACTACAAAGTGTAATACCTTATAAAAAGTGTTAGCTTTTTTAAAAGGCAGTTAGCTTCTGGCAGTTAGCTTATAGCTTCTTAGAAACAACTTGGGTTTTTTTTGTAAATCAGTAAACTATACTAAAATATTCTGAATTCTGTTGGAAAACTGCAAGCTAAAAATTCCTTTAGGTCACATACAACCATCAGAAATTTTGTTCCTTGAGTGAAAAATGTAGTTTTTATATGTGAGCAAGTATTATGCACAGCCAACAATTTTACTGCCGCATTTCTTTGTCTTTCAGATATAGACTTCTCAAAGAAAGTTCAGAAAAGAGCTTTAGAGTCATTCTGAGAAAAAATACAGGAACTGTTCTTTTTCTGTTTCTGCTCAATGACTTTTTTTTTCCTTTAACGCCCAGTTCATACTGAATTTCCTGCATCTCTTAAGGGAAAGGCTGAATGTTCACTGTGACAAGATGAAATAATAAAGAGGAAGAAGACACCACGATGTCTGTCCGGGATTGATTCTCACCTTCATGTATGAAAAAAGGTTTAAAGTCAATGTGATAACAAAGAGCTCCAAAAAGAAAAGTTTGATCCCAATGTATCCACAAATTATGATCTGTTTGTTTTATAATTTCTCTCCCTCTTAAGCTGGAGTTAGGTAGCTGCATAGCAAATTGTTTCTTAAGCCCAGCGTTCAACACCATGCTCTGCCGCGTGCAAGGCCATACAGTGACTTTTTTTTGTATTTTCTAAGGCGGGGGGGAAAGGAAAAAAGGAAAACAATTATAGTGAGGTGGGGATATTTTTCCAGTCAAGAGCTATACAGTAAAAGCTTATTTTTCAATTATTTCAAGAGCAGGTGTATTTAGGAAAATCCACTGATGCTGATTTGTCTATCAGCTCCCAGTGGCCTTAGTGCAAATTGTATATGCCAATCAGTGACAGCACATCTTTCCAAATTGCCTTTTAGAATTAAAGGGAAAAAAATTATACGGAAGTAAATTGTTTCACTTCATGTACAGCCCTTCTCACTATTTCAGAAAGTTCAGCCAATTGTGGCAGTGTTGGAAACCCAATCGTATTACACTGACATTCCTCACAGCTCAGGAAATTCCTCGTTTCTCCTGTCCTAAATCTGACGTTTCATTAAATGAAGACAAACTACACACACATTAGCAGCTTGTATGTGTATTAGTCTACCAGCCTGTTTCAATTAAAATAAAGATTACACACAAGACATTTCAGGGAGTTTTTGTGCAGCATACTATCATTTTCAGATTATAGCCAAAAATACTGTACTCTGTGTATTTTTACAAAAAGATAAATTATCATCTGTATGCATTAAAAAGAGAATTTAGTAAAGGGCGGAAACACTCCACTCTAACAAATTAGACTACTGAATTTGTTACACAGCCTTTCATCATGCCTTTTTGCCCATTTTCTTCAGCAATGTAGAACAGAAAGATGATTTCAGTAGGATCCGTTCCTTACTTGTCCTATGACTTAGCCACATACTGATAGGCACACAGTTTTGTTGTTTAAAATAGTTTATAATTACAATTTTCTGGTCTTTTAGTTTATATATTTCAAGGGGCAATGGAGAAGAAGGAATCATTATTAATTTGGAATTTGTTTTCAAATTTTTACTTTAAAAATCATTCATTTATAAAATAAGTTTGTATGTAAGTACATTTATATTATTTCCTTCATACGTATGCAAAGACTGTAATGTGTATTTTGGGAGAGAGAATGTATGTGTGCATCTGTGAGTGATAATGTGCCCATCTGTACAAGGACTTTCTAAAGTTTGACTCCTCTAATTCATCAGTTTGTGTTTTGAAACAGCAAGGTTCATACAACAGGAAGTAAATTTAGGTTTTGGATTTTAATCTAGAAAATTAAATGGAAATTAAACATACAAATTGTGAAATATGTCTTTACAACCTGTGTTTTATGTTGCATTACAAGCTTTGCTTTACTTGTATGATTATTTATTTGCTTAAAGAAATTCTAATATTCCTTACTCCAAACAGAGTGTTTTCTCTGCTTGGATAGGTTTAAGATTGTGGTGTTTCTCTTGATTAGAAGTTAATGTCTTGTTTGTTAAATACATCCTTGAATACTGAATTTCTTAGTTCTGTAACATTTATTTTTAAATCCCATCTTCTTCAGAGGCACTGTAGTCTCCGTTTTACCTGGTATACACCTAACCAAGGCTGCAGATAGAATTGATTAGTTTTCCAGTTCATCAGCCAGATAGAACACTAAGGGGGAAAAGGTATCTTCAGACTAAACAATGTTTTCATTATTTTATTTTGATGATTAAACTTTTAATCCAAAATTATATATGTTATTTTCAGGCATACTTGAAAAGAAGTACAAGGGCTAAATAGTCAAGCACTGCCAATAATAGAGCTGTATCCTGTTCGCATATCAAGTGGCTCAAGAATGAGGAGACCGCAATTGAGGCAGCTGACTTTCCTTCTTCACCTAATATATGGGACACATGCTGTATCACACTATTGTTCACCAGCCTGAAGTAGGTGATAACAGTTGTTTGGCAGCCCCTTGAAAGAGTTTGAAAGAAGGAGAAAGATAAGGAGAAAACAACTTAAGAGGGGAATATATTACCTCAGTCTTCAATATGATAGTTGAGAGCTGGGAACCAAGAGGTATTTAGGGCAAAACCCATCATACTCTATGTGTGAGAGTGTACTGAAAATCCACAGCTACTCAATTTAAAGTAAAAAACAGTGTAAATACAACCACAACAATAGTTTTAGCAAATTTATTTACATATGTGAAATCAACTTATTATTACATAATTGTGTATCATTATTAATATGTATTCTATCATAAAATAATTTTTTGTATTATTTTGTAATGATTGTTGTAGATTGTCATTATAGAAGGTATTTCTATAATATAATGTACAGAATATTAGATTATATTATCATATAATTATTTATTATTATGCATAAGTGAAGAAAAAATGGAGCAAATAGTCCTTTTTTGTATGTTTGGATTGCCCTGAAACCAGCTGGAAAGGAGTACAGCTTTTAAAAATCCCTTCAGGACAAAGGAGTACAGAAGAGGTATTGATGCTGTCACTGTTTAACTCAGGATCGGCAATTAAATGAATGACAACAATTCTCTCTATTCCCTCCTCCTCTTACCCATGTAGGGAAAGGAGAGGGAGAATAAGGAGAGAAGCTTTCTGGATTGAAAACTAAAATAGACAGCTTTAATTAAATACTAATGATAAAAGAAAATATGTACAATTATATACAAATGTATTAAGGAATGCGCAAAACCCTATTGCCTCCCTCCACCCCAGCAAATCCCATGGCATCTCCTGAGCTGTGAGCAGTTCTGAAATGTCCCAGAGCGCTTCTGAAGATAGCAGGAGAGCAGACAGGAGCTGAGGGCAGAGATATGAGGATCAGTAATGCACAGGCCTGGGGTTCAAAGGAGATGGATAGATGGAGTCTTCCTGGACACTGACCATGGATGGAAGAAGGAAAAGGGCAGTTCGCTTCCATGATCCCTGAATTTATAGCAAGAGGGACATGTATGGGATAGAATAACTTGTTTGGCCAGTTTTGCCATCTGACTAGTCTGCTTCTTCTTACAGAGGTGTTCTAGATAGGACTCTTCTGCTCTTTTAGTGTCTGAAGCAGCAAATTCAACAAGCAGAGCAAAGTGTCCTTGGTCTCTCAGCAGTAACTGTAAATATTTGGGTATTATCAGACCACTAGCTGGAGAACTTGCTGATAATTTCAGCAAGTGAGCTTCTTAAAAGACAGTTCACTGAAGAAAAAAAATCAGTTAAAGGAAAACTGGCTTCATCCTGGCTCAAACCAGGACAGATGCTAAATTAGTTCTATTTCTGGAAGTTCTGTCCTAGTTGGTCTCAACACTTAGACCTGTCATTTTAAACCTGAATCATGTTAAGGAAGTGTAATTTCTCTCAGCTTTTCTTAGTCTCCAGAATGAAGATTTCCCTTTTGTGGGGCATCAAGTCCTGTAAAAGTCCTAATAATGAGGGAAAAAAATCTCTCTTCTTAAGAGTCTGTGGCAAAAGAGAGTCAGTGAACATCCGTCTAAGGACTCAGTGGGGAGTAAAGGTACCCTCCAAAACTTCCTTATTATTTTCACCTTCTGTTGCTTCCTCCCTGCCCTTCTCAAAGAGTCCCTGAGAATGCAGAGAATGTATTGTACAAAGCATGTTTCAAACCCAGCAAATCAAGTTCTACTCTTTAGATACAGTACACTTAAAGTACAGTTTTCAAAAGTAAAAAAAAAAGCTTTCTCAGTATCATGGAATTTCCAGATGCTGATTCTCTTACCAATGCTACTTGACCCTGACAATTTTCTTCAGATTCACAGCAGCTTGTACTGCTTGCAGATAATTTCCTATGTGTGAAACTCCTACTAGTTCAGCAAGCCTTAATAGATTGCACAGGACATAGCTGAAATTCAGCATAGAGCTAAATCAAAGGAGTTAATCAGTTAATCAAAGACCACTGGAGGACCTTCAAGGGAAGCAGGTCGTGTTGTTCCTCTGTTCTCACCTCTCGGGAGAGGTGCACCTCCTGAAGTGAGGGCCAAAGGAGTGCTGTGCAGGTTGCAGGTCCCCAGGGACTACTAGTCCTTTCCTCATCAGTACCAGCTTCTCCATTTTCTCTCCCTAAGCTGCAGCTCCCCGACAGTCCATTCTGTCTTCAGCAGGATGACCCTGACAGCATGTAGTATCTTTTTCTGGAGATGCACAGAAATCTAGGAGCCAAGTTAATTGTGTTTCAAAAGACATTTCAGAGGGCAGAGAGGATGAGAGAGCTCTCTGTACACCACAGAAAGTATTTACTTCTCACTTTATTCTGGTTTCTATTTCCCTGCTTACAAGAAGTGGAGGTGAGATGAATTAAGACAGCTCATAAACTCATTCTGGCCTAAAGTCAGCAGGGAAAGACTTGGCCTTTGAATGCGTGGTCTAAACGTTAGTGAATTTATTTTTTTTTCAGGTGAATGTAATCTGGTTTTAACCTGCCCTTCTTCATTATGCTGCCAGATGGTGCTTGGGTATAGCAGATGAAGTCAAATTATCCATGTCACCCTTCCTTTGCCCTTCCTTTTTAGCCTGGCATGAATATATTGAACACCAGTTCTTGATAAAGCTCAGCTGCTGGATTAAAGTTGCCTTTGACATTTACTTTCCCTCAGGAAAGCCTGAAGTGCCAGCATAATCATGCCAGACAAACAACTGACAGTTATTCACCATATCGTCAGCTGAGCCACTTTGTGCTGTGACTCCTTTTGACCTCATAAGGTGAGTGAAGATGGTATTTGTATTACTTGAAGAGAAACTTCTAGGGAACACCTTGAACATTCCCAAGGTGGCACAATTTAGTACATTGCTGCTGTTATCAGTCCACTCCATAACTGTGCTTTGAAGATCAATGTTCCTGAGCTATGCAGGAGATATAAAACCAAGCTTATATGGAGCTAGTCTGCAGCGAGTCACAAGTAAGAAATAATATCTTTAGAAGAAGGTCAACATTTTTAGAGGGCATAGAGGATTAAACACAGTCAGGATCCCAAGGTAATGCAAGGATCTATAAAATACCAGATTCTTAAAGGTTCTCATCCATTTTATTTGACTGCCACGTGCAGTAAAATAAAATACATATTCAATTTGCATCACTTCCTTTTCTTTACAGAAAAAAAAAAAAAAGTAAAATTTTAAATTCCTTCTTGTGGGACCAAAGTCCATATTGCCCTGGTATTTCCACCCTTCTCTATTTGCATCAGCCAACTGTGCAACTCAGTAAGATTGGATTTATAGAGCCAAACAGTGCTTGGCCCTAGAGAGTTTACTTTCAGAGTGAGAGGTTTGGGTGGCGTCTTTTGCAGTCTGTCTACTCAATGCACACATTTGATCTCATCTGATTACTTTGAAAGGATCCCAAGGCACTTAAAAATGAAAGGCTATGATAGAATCATAGAATGGTTTAGGCTGGAAGGGACCCTTAAGGATCATCTAGTCCCAACACCCCTGCATGGGCAGGGTCATGTCCCACTAGACCATGTTGCTCCAAGCCTCATCCAGCCTGGCTTTGAACACATCCAGGGAGGATCCATACACAGCTTCTCTGGGCTCCTCTTCCAGTGTCTCACCACCATCACAGGAAATAATTTCTTCCTAATATCTAACCTGAATCTACCCTCTTTCAGCTTGAAACTGTTCCCCCCTTTTCCTCACTACACACCCGTGTAAAAAGTCACTCTCTAGATTTCCTGTAGGACCCCTTCACGTACTGGCAGACCTCTGTAATCACAGAGTCACAGAATCACAGAATGTTAGGGGTTGGAAGGGACCTCTGGAGGTCATCGAGTCCAACCCTCCTGCCAGCGCAAAACCACCTAGGGCAGCTCACACTGAAATGCATCCAGACGGGTCTTGAAAGCCTCCGGAGAAGGAGACTTCACAACTTCCTTGGGCAGCCTGTTCCAGTGTTCTTTAACCCTTATAGTAAATAAGTTCTTCCTCATGTTGAGATGGAACTTCTTATGCTCTAGCTTGAATCCATTGTCTCTCATCCTATCACAGGGTACAAGTGAAAAGAGGTTGTCCCTTCCTTCTTGACACCCTCGTATTTTAATACATAGTAATTAGATCTCCTCTCAGTCTTCTCTCCAGACTAAAAAGCCCCAGGTCTCGCAGCTTTTCTTCATAAGGCAGGTGTTCTAGTCCCTTAATCACCCTCGTAGCCCTTTGTTGGACTCTCCCAAGTAAGTCCCCGCCCTTTTTGAACTGGGGAGCTCATAACTGGACACAATACTCTAGGTGACGTCTCACTAGGGCAGAGTAGAGGGGGAGGAGAACCTCCCTCAACCTGCTGGACACACTCTTTTTAATGCACCCCAGGATGCCATTGCCTTCTTGGCCACAAGGGCACATTGCTGCCCTGTGGATAACTTGTTGTCCACCAGGACTCCAAGGTCCTTCTCCACAGAGCTGCTCTCTAGCACATCACCTCCTAACCTGTACTGGTGCATTTTGTTTTTCCTTCCCAGGTGCAGGACTTTGCCCTTGCTCTTGTTGAATCTCATTAGTTTCCTCTTTTCCCAGCTCTCCAGCCTGTCCAGGTCTCACTGAATGACTGCACAGCTTTCCTGTGAATCAACCAATCCTGCACTTGCTGAGAAGACACTCTGTCCCATCATCAAGGTGATTTCCTGGATCTTCCTTTTTGAAGATGTTGTTTCCAACATATGTCCTTTTTGAAGACTGGAGTGACACTGGGTTTCCTCCAGTCCTCAGGCACCTCTCCTGTTTACCATGATCTTTTGAAAATGACGGAGAGTGGTAGGGTGACAACATCAGCCAGCTCTCTCAAAACTCTCTGGTGCATCCCATCAGGGCCCATAGATTTGCATACATTCAATTTGCATAATTGATATGTACCCCAGTCTTCATTGACCAGTAGAGAGTCTTCCTTCCTCCAGGCTTTCTCTCTTATATCCAGGGTCTGGAGTTCACAAAGGCTGGTCTTAGGAGTAAAGACTGAAGCAAAACGGTATTCAGCAACCTGCCTTCTCTGCATCCTCTGTTACCCAGGCTCCCACCTCATTCAGGAGTGGGCTCACATTTTCCCTGTTCTTCCTTTTACTACTGATATATTTGAAGAAGCCCTTCTTGTTCTCTTTTACTTCCTTTGCCAGTTTTAGTTCAAGAGAGCTTTGGCCTTTCTTGTTGCTTTCCTACATAACCTGACGTCTTTATAGTTCTCCCAATTGACAAGTCCCTTATTCCACAAACTGTAAATTTATTTCTTCCATGAGACTTTTTTCAGAGGCTCTTTGTTCATTCATGCAGGTATCTTATCACCTCTACCAAATTTTTTACTCACAGGAATGAACCTGTCTTGGGCTTGAAGGACGATCCCCCTGGACCCTTCTCTTCTCCAGGCTGAACAACCCCAACTCTCTCAGTCTGTTTTGGTTCAGCAGAGGTGATGAGTATACTCCCTCCAAATAGTTTTGACCCGGAGGTTTTAGCTGGACTACAATGTTCTTGTCTTTTTATCTTTAGTTGGTGTATGGCACTGCGGTGAAATGTAAACACTTGTAAACATTCTTTTTTACCAAGTACAAATCAAATAATCCTACTTTTAAATATGAAAAGTGCTTTAGGGTCTTTCGGAGAAAACACAGTTGGGCCAGCTATCATGCCTTAGCTGAACAATGCATTGCATGACTGAGGAATCCAGATCTCTTGATATTTTTAGGAATTCTGTGGAAACTATTTTTTGCTATGCATATGTTCCATGCCGTGATGTTGCATTAAGAAATAATTGTTTAGTAGAAAGATAAAAATATAACTGCAGAGTATAATGATACAAAGGGGGTAAAACCCTATAAATCTTCCTTCAGAAGCTTCTAGCAAAACTCAAAGATTACATTTGAGACCACATTTTCTTCTACATTGCAAACCTGTCCTAGACCTTCCTAGAACTTCAATTGTCTACCTTCAGATGTATCTGAATTGAGGGACCAAAGTAAGAGCAGTAAAAGCTTTTTTTTTTTTCTCTCAAAACATATACTAATGCAAGATTACTCAAAAAATTGGATGATCTTGGCAGAGGTTCTTTATATAGTGTTGTTTTGTGTAAATCAGTGTGAGATGCCTGTGGCTGCAAAAACCTTGAGGAAAACAGATGTGTGGGCCTGAAAGAGGTCTAAAGAAGAGGCTTTAGGGTCACAGCATTGTTTAAGTGACAGAGCTGGGAGAATAACCTAAACTATCGCAAGGTGCTAAGTTTGGAAGGAACAATTTATTCTCACTATAATGGCAAATTATAACCTAAGTTATCAGTTATGTGTCTAAATTATGAAGTTCCTCTAAATGGTCAAAGCAATCTTTCTTTAATCTAGGAGTGTTATGTCTCATATTACATATCGCACTGCTTCCTACTACAAATAGAAAATCATTATTTGAATGGCATTTTTTGGAAAAAATAAACCACCACAAATATCTTTCCAGTTTTCATCCTCAGATTTTTGTGGGTAAACCTATAACCCATATCTTTTGATATAAAATCCCTATGATTTACTGATTTACAGAAGATTAATTTTTTATTTTGATTAAGGTGAAGCTCTCTTTATTGCTTTCATTCAGAATTTTATTCTGACTTAATTTGAAAGAAAAAAAAAGTTTAACATTTTAATACAAAATATATCTGCATGTATATCTGCATATATACTAGAAATCAAGTTATGTAATTTGCAACCTATTGGGCAATCCAATTTTACCAATATGTGCATATGTAAATATTTGTGTTGTGGTTTAGGCCCAACACAACAGCAAAGAACCAGCCACGTGGCCGCTCACCCAACTTCCCCCTCACACACACACACATTATGGAACGAGGAGGACAAGGCCATGTAGAAGCTCAAGGGTCAAGACAAAGGACGAAGAGGATTCTTCACCAATTAAGGTCTCGGGCAAAACAGGCTCAACTTGGGGAAAAAGTAATAATTTAATTTCACACTAATCCGATGCACACAGGACACAGACAACACACAGAGCAGGGCTTGCATATGTTACCCCTGCCCATCCCTTCTTCCCAGGCCCAAATCACTTTGTTCCCGGTTTCTCTCCCTCCTTCCACCCAGCAGCAAAGGGGGATGGGGATGGGGTTTAGAGTCAGTTCACAGGCTGGTGGTTCTTGCCTTGCCTTCCTCCTCAGGAAGAAGGATTCCTTACAGTCCTTCCCTGCTTCCTCATGGGGTCCCTCCACGAGCCTCTCCTTCATGAATCCTTTCCATGAGGCCTGGAGCAAGCTGCTCCAGCATGGGCTTCCCACAGAGTCACGGGCTCCTTTGGGAAAGAGTCACCTCCCTTGGCACCGGGGTCTTCCACAGCTGCATAATCCAAGTTCACTGGCCAAGTTCACCCCTCCTGGCACCTTCAGGGAATGTTCCACCACGTTCCTCCATGAGTGCAGGGGCACAGCTGCCATCTCGCCATGGGTTGCAGGGAAACTTCTGCTTGGGCACCTTCTTCCCTTTCTTCCTCACCAACCACAGGCACTGCTCTGCCTCTCCAACTCAGCTTTTTCTTCCAGCTGCCTGCTCTGCTCAGCTCTGATCTCAGTTCTTTGGCATGCTAATTGCTGAGGTGCATCAATTGTCTCTCTAATGACTCCTTGGCTAGTTTTGGAGCTGAGAGGAGCACTGGAGCCACCCCTGGGGCCTTTTCGCCACTACCAAAAATCCAGTCAAACCAGTACAATATGTATACACATATTTATAGAAGTAATTGCTAAAAAATAAGGGCTTTTAAATAGATATTATTAGCATAATTTTATTTAAAATAATTTAGAGTTCCGTTAAAGGAATATACAGTCGTTACCTTCCTTTATAGTCAATAACATTATAACATGAAAGGGAACATAAGATATCTTTCACAGTAACATTACTAGCAATAACACTACATGACAATGCTGGTTGACTTAGCAATAAATCCATATGAAAACACTGGTTATAACATTTTACTGCCCTGTTACAGATACTCTACTTACGCTTTTCTCCAGCAATCCCTCATAAACCAACAAATTATAAGACTACTTTATCACATAAATTCTTGTTCTCTGCTCATCTACACAATATTTTATATCATATGGTGCTTGCCATTGGTGCATTAAGTCATGTGTGTACAGGTTTCCCACACACTCCTCATGTTTTTATCCTCTTATTTCTCATGTCCCCTTGGAGTACACAAAGAATGCCATTTTTGCTAAGTAGGTACTTATTAGTGAACTTGATGCTCTCTACATTTGTTTAGCAATGTCAGAAACCTTTATTCGTTACTTGTTTGATTTTACTGTTCCTGCAAAATTCTGTTTGGGAGCCTCAGACTCTTCTCCCTGCCTTAAGATCAATTATGATGTATTACTAAAAAATAAGAAGTCCAGCTGTGCCACTATAAGGTTTTTAAAGGGATTTTTAACCCGGACCCTCAGGTGTATCCTAGCATCCTGTGTTTTTCAAGACTGGCTGGTGCTAGTTAGTGGAAAGATAATCAGGACAGGTTTTGTATATTCATGCAGTTTCCTAATACACTCACAGTCAAGTTTATCACTGCAAAGTGATAATTAAATGCATGAATAATGACAGTTGACTTTGTTACGTGCTTCATAACCACACCAGCACTTGGTATTAGCACTTGGCATACAATTTTTCTAAGTGCAGAGAAAAAAAATGTCAAAATGTAGCATGCATTTTGAAACAAGAACTGCTGAACTGTGCTATGGCTTCTTTAGAATGTTTTCCTTGAGCTAGCAATCTTTTTCCTTGTGTCCAGCTACAACAACCTGGTTTTCATTCATGAACTAATCATGTAGAGAAACAGGTCTTGGTAACAGTGGGACGATTTCACACATGCATCTGCAGAACTGTATAATATACAGCAGATGTTTACATTAATCCTTTTTTTTTTTTTCTGACTAGGCTTACACCGTGGCATCAGCTCTTCCTCTCTCCAGAGGAGCTACTTCTACACTCTATGATAGAGTAAAGCTAGCACTGGAGGTACAACTGGCTGTAACTTGTTTCTTTTGCATGATCTTTCAAAAAAATTCTGATCCCTTATGTCTGTATTTTTTTCTCTATGTCAGGTAACACTGGGTGACCCTGAAATAGTGTTTCTAAATGCTACAGAACTGTCCAACAGTATAAAAAATATCCAGTGTTATTCATAAATAGGAGGAAAATATCTACATACTTGCTTTTACTTTCCAAAGCTAAGATTGAATGCAAATTGCTCTCAGCCTAGAAGACTAAGATGAACTTAAATTTGAAATTCTGAATATATTAATCAGTACTATTTTACCTACATTTTGTACTTGGATATTTTTGTTGGCTGGAACTGGCAAAACTCAGGTAAGCTGAACAAGTATTGCTGCATACATGAAGAACGTGGGGGTATGACTTTCTGTGTGTGAATTTGCAGTGGTTATGGGTCTTTTTCCAATCCAGAGGATGAGGCTGTGTGCTTTAATCCTTTCCTTTTGAAATTGCCAGAAAGTTTTGATACCTGAGCTCTGGGTGAGCAGATGAGCTGTTAAAGAGTGGCTCTGGGTGAGATGTCTGTCTGTTGTTTGCTATGGACCATACTGTTGTCATGGAGGAATGTTTCTCCCTTCTTCTAGATTGTTTTCACTCTCTACTATATTGGTTTCTCTTTGTTTTTCCAAATTGTACTGAAAGCCAAGGAGAGTCATGTGGGTAATGAGAAGGAAGAAGTTGCTGATAGAATGGTTGGGCTGTTCAAAGGTGGGTATCCGTAATAATGGCTCAATTTAGGAATGGTGAAATGCTTTATTTCAGTCTTCCGTATAAACCGTTTAAATTGTTGGTTTTGAATAACATATTCAGTTTACCTTTTAACAGTTAACTTTAAAGGGTTACACAACTCCTAAAAAATTATTTTTTCTAGTTTCTAGATTATTGAAATATTTTGATGAGTAAATATTTTTCAAAGGTTTTAAGCACTCTCCTTAATTTGAAAAAAAAAAATATTGAAAAAGCCTGTTACTGGAATTATCTTTTAAACTACATTTATAGTGGTTTCACTTACCTATTTGCTTAACTTATTATTTTTTTTTAATCAAGTTAGAAGACTGATCTTTAGTGTATATTAATTACATCTGAAACTAATTACTTGACCTTCTAAGCAGGAATTATTATTTTTTTTAAAATTTATTGTCTGTATTTACACTAGAGCTTTTTACAGATATTATTGCTTTGAGTTAAAATAACTAAAGCTGCCTCTTTTTATCTGCTAGCCTGGGTGAGAATAAGAATGCACTAGTTTGCTAAATGCATTTTCATCTCACCCACTCTTGCACAGTTTAGAATCTACCATAAAGCCATGCTCATTTAAATTCCTTACCATCAAAAAATATATTTCCTCCTCTATCAGAGTTATCTATAAATCAACTTTGGAGCTTTTTTTGTGTTTGAGGATTTTCTTCTCTCTCCGTCTAAGGATTAAGAATCATGACTCAAGGCAGGCCCATTAAGTATCATCTGTCTATCTGAAAGTTTGGTAGATGCAAGAAAAATGGTGGTTAGACTTGATCAAGGAAAGAACTACAGAAAGAAAAAGTTCAAATTCTCTATTAGTTCTGCTCTGCTCAAAGTTAGACACTGTGGTAGTTTTCATTTAAACTTAAATACATTGCATTTCACTATATGAATCATAACAATTAGTATATTTTTATGATAAATATGGGAAGGATAGAAGAACATGACATGTTTTCATGACTTACAAATTATTTATATATCTTTTTTTAGTAGCTTAAAGTAGAAGATGGGAAGGGAGGCTCCTCTCAGTTGTCAGGGTTTTGTTGGTAAACCAGACCCAATAATAGAATTAAGGTTACCAAAACTAGCATTTCTAGTTGTTAAGATAAAGTAATGTGAACACTTTTAGTATTTAAGCAAACACTTTCTAAACTTTAGTAAGGACAAATAGGAAATTAAAAATGCGGTGGAAGATAACAATATAGGAAGGCAAATTAGGATTTGTTTTTTGTCAAGTAAGTCACAGTACTCTATCAGAATTATTAAATGTTTATCTGCACTCTTTTTTATATACCTGGGAATGGAAGACAACAATGGGACTTCTATCTTCTACTGCACAGCCTTTCAAAGAAGGGTTGATGAAAAGCAAGACTGCATCCAGAGTCTATTCAGTCAAAATGACCTCTTAGTCACAGCTGACTTAGAAATGCAAGTGGGTTTTATTTTTTTGTTTGTTTGTTTATCATATAAAGGTAGACACAGTGCATGAAACAAGTAGTATACATAGTGAGTTATCATTTTAAAAACTTCTTTATGAAGGTGAATGTTGTGGTTTGGGCCTAAACAACAACAAAGAACCATGTGGCCACTCACTCACTCCTCTCTGCCCACTGTGGGTGGACAAAAACTAACTAAAACGTGGTGGGTCAAGATAAGGACAAGGAGGGTTCACTCACCAATTATGGTCATGGGCAAAACAGACTCAATTTGGGGAAAAAATATCATTTTAATTTATCACTAATCAAATGCACACAGGACACAGACAACACAAGGAGCAGTGCTTACATATGCTATCCCACCCCTCCCTTCTTCGTGGCCCAAATTACTTTGTTCTCAATTTCTCTATCTCCTTCCCCCCAGTGGCACAGGGGACAGAGGATAGGGTTCAAAGTCAGTTTGTCACATGTTGTTTTCTGCTGCCCCTTCCTTCTTGGGGAGAGAGACTCCTCATAGTCTTCCCCTGCTTTCCTGCACGGTCACTCCATGGGAGACAGTCCTTCACAAGCCTTTCTGCCTTGAGTCCCTCCCACAAGATGCAGTCCATGAGGAACAGACTGCTCTAACATGGGCTTCCCACAGAGTCACAACCTGCTTCAGAAACAGCCATCTCCCCTGGTGCAGGGTCCTACATGGCTGCAGGTCCACATCTGCTCCACCATGCTCCTTCATGCGCTGCCCTACCATACTACTCCAGGGAGGAGGCTGCAGGGGACAGCTGCCATCTCACCATGAGCTTCAGGGGAACCTATGTTCAGGCATCTCATCCCCCTCCTTGCTCACCAACCTTGGTATCTCTGCTCCAGTGTTGCTCTCACCTCCACTGTGGCATTTCTCTTCACTCTGTTCTTCATCTCCCAGTTTCCTCTGCTCTCAGGTCCTATATCAGTTCATTTTCCCTTTATTCATATGTTAATCACAGAGGCGCATTTATTGTCTCTGATGGCTGGCCTTGGCCAGAGGTGTGGCTGCTTTTCAGCACCTTCTTACAGGACCCCAGGGGCCCTTCCCTCTCTACCAAACTGGTACATCACCAAGCTAACATAGTGCATGTACCACTATTATCGTGTCTCCCTATTAAAGTGAATTCCCACAGCACTGCTAAACATCAGCAGTACTATCAAGCATTGTGTTTGTGTACCAAGTAGCAGTATGAACTCAATATTCACTGTTTTCCTGGTGCCTAAAATAGCTGACAGCTTCTGACTTTCTAGTCTCTACAGAATAACAAATACGGCATTTTCCAAATGCAACGTTCTCAGTACTGTCCTAAGTGTGTTTGAGCCATATCAACATAAAAGGGTTGATTTCATTATGAGTTCACTGTGCGGCTTTTCAGAGGAATGGGGAATGAGCTGAAAAATAAGCTTCTGGATGTAAAGTGAGACTTAGTGGTCTGTTTGACGTGAGAATTTGGAGAAGCTGTCAAAGCCAGACTACTAATGAGTTATTGGTACTAACCAGTCCTGCCTTGTTTCTTCCTGAGGACTGCACGGTGCAGGTACAGCAGGACTTGGTGAGAGTAAAGGAGGCATTATAATGCTCTCTGTTTTCTGTTCAACTAGTAGACACTAGAGATCACAGCTTTCTCTACCTTTCTTGGAAGGCACTAGATCACCAGGCAGCTTCCAAGGTACATGCAAGTGGTGAGCTGCAAGAAGTGTGCTTTGTTGTTTTTTATTAGTTGAAAAAATGAGTTTTGTTGGTTTTTTGTTTTTTTTTTTTTTTTTCGAGGAAACGTTTTCATTAATAAATGGAATTGGGTTTTCCCTTTAGCACAGAGATTGAAAAAAAAACCATAACTGCCTATTGGATATTCACCTCTCAGCCTAGTGCCAGGTTATCCTTCTTGGCTTCTTTTAGAAACAAATAGGTTTCTGAAAGCAAGGTCAGGCTTTGGGTGGAAAAGATAGATCTTCCTGGAAGACATAGTAAAAAGTGCTTAAGTAGCCACATGACACATGGAACTGACTTTTTCTTTCTGCCTTTCTGTTTTTTCCTTTGTTTTACAGATGTACAGTGGAGTATGGAAAGCAAACAAATAATTATACTGCATTGCTTCTGTGAACCTCTGCCTTTTAATGTGCTTCTTTGTTGGCTGAGTTAATTAAACTGCAAGCTTAATACCATCTAGATTGGAATCAGAAGTAGGTATAACACCTCTTAAAGTTATTAAAAAATTTCATTTCTATTCTTGCTATACGATTCAATATCACTGGTAGTTATCTACTAACACATACTTTGTCCTGACATATGTCAGCCTGGGTGTTTTTAATTATGTTTGTTTTGCTAGCTAGTCTTGTAGATTTACTATATCTTAATCTGTTAATTTGTTGTCTCCTGCAGACCATTGGAGAAAGACTGGGGGTTTTTTTGTTCTGTGACTGTACAGTGGTTTAGTGCAATGAGGTCCTGATCTATGAAAACGTCTGGTAGGTACTTAGTAACACAGAGGAGTAAAAACATTGCCTGCACCCGCTAATCACTGAACACAGAGTGCACACATCTCGTACAGCTTGTTTTTGTCTCATTGGACAATAAAAGGCCTTCAAGTGTGCTGTGCACATGGTACCTGCAGTGGATGGCCACACATTCTGCACAAAGCCTTCATTTTCCCTCTTGTCTTCACCCACAGGAGCAGCAATGGGCAGAGATACAATTCCTCAGCCTACAAACTGTGCATGGGAGACAGGGAGACCAACAGTGAGAAGCATTTTGCTCTCTAATGAGTTGCTGCAGGTATATCTCATCAATCCTTTCTGCTTCCTCCTGCCACTGTACAATCTCCCTTTCCTTATCTGTTTCTGAATAGCACTTTCCAGTCTTAACTTCGGTTTTGCATTTGTGCCTAGCCCTGGATGTGCCTCCACTAAGATGGACAGAACATGCAAAGAAGCCACTTGCACTTGCAGGCAGGTCCAGAGGATGCTACCTGAGAGTCACATTTGTGACTCTGTCAGTCTCACTGTTCAAGAAATCCTTTTCTCAGCTTGGCTTCCATTTTATATGAATTTAAATGAAGGCAGAGAAGTTGCTAGTGTTCTAACTCATCTGTTATGCTGTGCTGCAGGAGTATCATGTAATGCATAGCAATAGTCAGATTTTCCTTTATTAGATATGACTGACCAGAGTTATTAATACTTAATGGGAATCAGATTGTTGCATACTATAATTCCGGATGTACAATGTTTCTCCAGAGCACTATAAATTGTTTTAAATCCTGGATTCTTCCAACTTCAGCAGTCTTTCTGCAGGACACCATAATGACTGAAATCGATGGAGGCACTCAGTCTAATGGCTTCCTAATTGAATTGGAAAAGACTATTTTAAAGGATGGAAGACCATCTCTAAAACTTGCTTACTTCCCTTTGGACTATCACTGTCAAAAATAGTTGGCCTTCCGATTGCTCAGCAAATTTCATTTGTTGTCCCAGACTTCTTTAATGGCAGTGGAAGTGGTGGAATGGAGTGAAAATCTTAGGACTAGTGTACTAGAAATATTTAGTACCATATATTTTTATATAACTATATATATTTATGCATGTGTGTGTGTTCACATAGGTATGTGTGTGTTTTATTTTATCCTCTGCTCGGTAGGTTTTATAAAAATGTGTGTTCTGATTATATATCTCAGGAGCTTTTGGTTAGATGTATCTTTACCTCATTTTGAATTAAGAAAAATAAATCTCTTCTGGATTAACTGTACTTCCGAAACTGATATTATATTGCTAATTGAAAAATGTTATTTTTCATGGAATAAAAGCTGAAGAGGTTTATTAGAACTTGAAATCAGTAAATAAAAAGCAGAAAATATTAGATTTGCCTTCCTGTTCTGATGGCTTTCTCAAGTCTGCACTTTCTCATCATTGTAGCAATGCCCTTCAGCTAGTTCCATCACAGTCAGTAGGTAGCTTACTGACTGTCCTGTGCTTCAGTGTCTCTCTTGAACACCTGTGCTGTGGAACCAAAGGAATTGTCACAGGATTGGGGCCACGATATATAGCACTACTGGCGAGACAGCCTGGACAGTCCTCCTAAGCCTGATGTTGCTTTACAACAGGAAAGTAGAAGTGGTGGCATTCAGCCACTGCAGCCGGCATGGCTGAGCTGCTGCATATGATACAACCATGTCTCTCTGACTCACTAGCAACAGCTGGTTCTGGCCTGTGCTACACCGCAAGCATGCTCTCCCTGAGGTGTGGGCACGGCTGCTCGTGTCACACCACTAGCATGCCCTGCTTCACTATCCTTGGCAGTCAGCACCTGCACCAGCTCTGAAGGAGGAGCGTACTCGCCCAACACTGAGTTAGAAGTAGGATTTAATAACAAAATAGAACAGACTGTAACCATCAAACACTGTGCTCTGAAAAATGAGCTGACCTGCTGCCTGCTTATGTGTCACTGACTCCTTTTATCCTCCATCCTCTTCCTTTTCTTATGCTTGTTCCTCCCTGACCTGCTTTGATCCCTTCCTTTATTATTCTGCTTTCCCACCCCTAAACATCCAAGAGGTATTTTATGAATCTAAATGTTTCATCTGCTCCATCTCAAATTCATCTTTCCCTTGCATTCCACCGTTGAACCTGAACCTATTTAAAAGAAACTGCCTTTGTCAGGCAGAGAGTTTATTTGGTGTGTTTCACAGCAGAGATGATGGTTAAATCATTTCTGTGCAAAATCTTCATGTTTCTGTTCTTCACTGGTCTGATTGCTTCAGTTTCTCCACCTGTCAATGATCCTCTGTACACTGCTGATTAGCAATTTAATTAGCTTTTAATCAGACAAACCAGCCTCCAACCATGGAGGATTTCCTTTATCTTCAGCTATTCCCTGGAATAATTTATTCAAGAGGCTAGGAAAAACTTCAGATTGAAAGAAACAGGCCCCAGATGAGGCACAAGGCCTAGACACACTTATGCGAAGAACTGGGCAAACATCGTGTTTGTGTGTAAAGAACACAGGCAGATGGAGAACTACCTACTCCAAAGAAAATAATTTCACTTTAGGGAACTAGACATGCAATTTGGGAGGGACTGAATCTTGTCCTTACATAACATTGCGTGGTGAGCAAGTGAAAACTAATTCACAGACATCCATGAAAGGTTGGATATAGCTTTTCCCTTACCCTTGACATTGAATCAAGGAAGCACCGGCACCTTTCTTACCTCAAAAAAGAACAAAACTTCAGTGCTGAACAAAGATTGCACTTGTTGGACGTACATAAACTGCTGAAAGACTACAGTTCCAGATGCTAGTCTTAAAAAAGGAAGAATCTGCAGTGTTGACAGGTGGGAATGCACCCTGTTGATGCTTGTGAAGAAAAGTATGAAGGTTCCCAGACTATAACCATTTGCAAGATTTTCTATTTTCAGCATTATTTATATTACCATTGTGAAATACAGTTTTGGGTAGCATGAAGCGGACAGATAACTGTGAAACAAGGAAGACACTGGCTATGCAAAAGGGCTTTGCAAATACAATAGCCTGGGAAGCATACATGTTTTTTTGTCTGTCTGGTTTGTAACAGATTGGTGGTTTGCTCTTGGCTTTTATTATTTTACTGCACTGTAAATCTGCTAAACTTCTGTGTGTTGCAGAAGTTTAAGCACCTATGAATTTGCACAATTTGGAATGGAATTTCAATGCTTGGGAGTGTTGCATATATAAAAGGCAGAGGTTTATTTATGAAAACTCATAATAATGCATTGTAAATTACTGAAATATGTAGGATGAACAACTGTAATAATAATGTCATAATAAATTTCTAAATTGGTGTTAGGGAGTAAGACTTGGGAAGGCTGGTAGCAAGGTACAAGCATTTTTCTGTAATTGCTCCATAGTCATACAAGGTTTGTTTTTTGTTTTTTTTTTTTTTTTTTCTTCCTTCCCCTCAGGGAGTAATCCCAGTTCATGCAACCCAGCTATTCTTGTAGGTAACATTCCTGTTACAGTTTGTGTGTGTGCATACATACAGATAGACATATGCATCATTTAATCTGATATTACCTGGAAAAACCTGAAGAGAACTTTTAGTTCTGAGAAAATTGAACATGAAACTTGAAATATATGCAGCTTGCACTGCTGCTACATAGACTTCCCTGTTTATAAAAGGAGATTGTCAGAAGTCAGGAATGACGTGCTTCTCCTTGATGTTGTGAATCAAGCAAATTGAATCAAAGGAAAGGCTGTATTCCTTCAGGCGCCTTGTAAATAAAAATGACTTGGAATAAAAAGCTCAGCATTTTTTAAACCTCTCACCCATGCACCTACCCTCCCCATACACCTTGGTCATTCATCTCATGGCTCCTTCTTTTCTCCTTCTTTTGCTTCTCTTTCCCTAGATCACTTTCTTTTCTCACTTCTGTGTTCAGTCAGTGTTATTACCTCTTCCAGTCTGTACCCTATGCCAGCTCTGTCTTCCCAAAAGGAGACCTCTCTGACGACAACTGCCTGTTCTGCTCACACTGATATTTGTTGAGGTGGATGGATGAGCTGATAGTTCCACATCCAGAAAATATATGCAAGGCCACGATCTGTCCACACATCCCTCTCCATGATTCAGCACCAGAAATGGCTGTATGAATCACACATTCCTCAATAGCCTTTTAAGCATTAAAGGATGCACAATCTCGTGCCAGTTTCTAGGGAACCGTACTGAAGAGCATTTCACAGTACCCTGAATGGCCAGCTTAGAAACAGTTTGCAAAATGATCTAGCATGACAGACCTTTATACTCTGTGCAGCTGCCCTCTATATTCACATAGTGGTATTCAATTTACCCTTGTCATTTGCCTGGTGCTAAGACTAATTTACCATTTCTTCAAATTTACCAACTTTTTAATATATGTATTTTTAAAATAACCAGAGCTTAGCACAATGTCGACTTACTTCTTTCCATATTTGGTGCATCTTAAAGCATTACCTGACTCCTGAAGGGTCTAAACATGATAAAGAGTTTAAAAGCAAGAAACATCCAGTAAAACCTACTGCAAATAATTTTTATGGGCGCACATAATTCAGGGGGCTTCTGGCTGCTGTAATACACTTTTTCAATCAAAACCACAGCCTTTCTAGATGTGATAAAACACCATGTAGCGTGGATAACCTTGACAGAGTATTGCAATATTAAGGCAAGTCCTAAAGAGTTTGCATTCCTAAATTATCCAGAGGCTATAAAAGTGTACAGTGAAATATTTTGTCCTTCAGTTAAAATGCCCCAATGTTATTGCTTTCTTTCAGTGGGTGCATTTTCTGCTATTGCTGTTTCTTGTCTCTTAAAATGGTGTTCTTGGGTGATTCTCTGGTTTATACCTAACAAAGGCTTAACCTCATTGCCTGTTGCTGGCCAGTCTCCTAGTGACTGGCAGTCAGATTCAGCAGATGTTCCTGGCATATTTCTGCAGGGAAGCTTCAAGGTCCCTGCTGGGTGCCAGGCTGGTGTGAACACAAGCACAGCTTGTGCCTTGAAGTGCTGGGTGCCTGGGTGCACAGCCCACATGGGTACACCTCCTCCAACCCCTGAGCTCTACTTCCAGGTATCCTTGCCATTCTGCAGGGCCAGCCTCAGCCATTGCCACTTCCAACACCTCTTGACTGTGATATATCTTACGTGCTTCAGCTTACCCCTTGCACTCACAGTTGTACCACATGAGGCACCCAGCTCAATACTGGTAGCCATACAGTCAAGCCACTGGTCAGTCAGCCTTGCACTAGTGATGCTGAGCGGTCTCACTGCAAGTATGCAAGATGAACCACTGTGATAGTAATGACATAATACATTTATAAATTGCTATTAAAGAGTAAGACTAGGGGAGGCTGTTAGCAAAACTGTGTGCATGTAGCCCATGAGCAGCATTCCTGTTCTCACTTTCAGCTTTCACCTCTTTGATGTTTAGCTGATCTGTGGCCCCACATAAAGTGAGACCTGTGCAGATAGACTCATGGTCCATGTTGAACAGCACCATTGCTCATTGTTCATGGAATGCAAACAAACACCAGTGTTAGAAAAAGCTCCAACAGTGCTGCTTGGGCTAATGTCAAACCACAGCAGAGGTGTTTGGAAATAGAACAGAGGCCTAGACACTTTCAAAAGTGTCTGAAAAGCATCTGTGCTTTTTGCACACAAATAAGTGTGCTATGTTGTTGCCTTCATGAGAACTAGGATATGACCCACAGAAGAGAGATTATTTTAGAATACTAAATACTTAGAGGCTTGTAACAAAATGTGAAGCAAGAACTGTGAATATCCCTCTAGCCACCTTGAAGGCAGCTTCATTAGCAAGTAGAATGCCAACAAGCCTGATGAGTTAAGGTCAATGAAGAATGCTGATGGAAGAGCAAATTGGTTTAAAGTACATAATTATTTCATATAGTGATAAAAAGGATAAAATGTACCTTTGTCATAGATAAATATGCAAAGACCTTAATGGAATCTGCCTTTTGTAGTCTCTGTTATTTTACTTCTTAGTTGTGCGTAGCCACAGGTGATATCTAGTTAACTGAATTAGAACTTGTGAAAATTTGGTTTATCTCACTGGCATTTGAAAAGCTGCAGCATATGCTAATATTACCCCTGATAGTATAAGCCCTGATCCCAGCCCTGTATAATACTGAGAACTAGAGGAGATAGTTCAAGTTCCCAAAAGATTATGCTTTAAGGATAATAACAACTGTAATATGGATGCAAGGGTGCTCCTGTGCAACAGCTAGTGTGAATTCTGTATTTTTAAAGAGGGATGGGAAGAAGGAAAAAACAAGTGATTTAGCTTTTAAAAAAAGAAACAAAGGAGGGAAGGCAGGGGATACAGGAAAAAAGAATATGAAGAGATTGATGGAGAAAATATGTTAGGGTTGACAAGAGAAAAGAGAAGGAATGGCTGGAGCTAGCACCTAAGTAGAAAGACAAACAGCATTCAGAGTAAATACTACAGAAAACAGCTTTGTATCATCATCAGCATTGAAGGTCAAACTCTCAAATGTTTCTGCAGCTGTTCTTGCCAATATAAGTCTCTGGCTGCCTACATTCAAAATAAATCCCAGATACTATTTAAGTCTTAGCTGGCATATACATTTCAGAATTTGAGGAATGCTAAGCTTTCTTTGGGCATCACCTGCCCAAGTGATTTGTCATGGAAGTGAGCTTTCAGTGACTCACCTGGTGGGAATATAATCTTATTTTTATGTAATCATAATGGCAGAATGATTAAATCACAACTTGCTTGAAGTAAGGCATATGTTTCCTTATTTCATTTCCTATGTGTATTTTTCTTTATTATTTCTATTACGTTGTGGTGCACTTCAAACAGGTAAAATACTTCTTATAAAAATTTCAAAGACTTTTTTTGAAGGAGCTTCTGTCCAACGAGCCTTCATCTGGGGGTCTGACAGACATGGCAGCAAATTGTGTCTGTTAAAGTAAATCTAATGTAACAAATGTCTACACTTCAATCACTTCTCTGCTCTCAGTGCCTGCGCTAGATTGTTTAAAGCAAAATCATACATTCATAAAGGAGCTGTCATCTCCATAATGCCTGTAGGATAGACAGTCAATACAGACTGAGATAATCAAACCAAATGTCTGGAGAATCGCCCGGCTGACAGGCAAAAAGAAGCACTGATCATGACTTGACATTTAAACATTTTGTCTTGGTCATCTCCACAGTCTGCAGGAATTCAGTGTCAAGTCTTGCAATGAAAATGGTGCTTTGGAGTCATTGCACAATACCATTGACTTGGTGTGCCATGGTCCTGTGGCCCAGTGATGATCTTTGAGACTTGCCTCTACCTACAGAAAAGCTCAGAAATGGAAAATAAAGAATCTCATCTGCTTTATATTTTTCTTCCTTATACTGTAGCAATCAGGACTGACTCTTTTGTTTCTCCTTGACTCTGAGGAAACCTCCACAAAGGCATCCATGGCATTTACTCTGCCTGTACTTTCAGCATCTCCCTACAGCTCTTAGATGTCATCAGCAAATCTCAGCTGGGAGCCATAGTGCCCAAAGGTAGGCCCTGCAGGGCCTCTGGGATGGGGAAAACTGCAGCAGGAGTGTCCGTGATTGAGAGATGTGACTTGAGGATACCTATGCGGGTACTTATGCATACAGTTGGGAGCATCTCTTGAGTCTCCTGAATACAGCAACGGAAACTGCCTCATGCAGACACTACTTCAACAAAGCCATTTTTAACATGTCATCATGTTTACTGTCTCACTGGAGTTATAGAATTGCCACAGTACCAGAAACTTCAAAGCCCTACTGATGGGCTTTGTCAACTCATACATAGGAAAAACTTCTTTACTTTGCTTTACCCTGTTGTTCTCACTTGTTTCCAAACAACTGTAGCTTCCAGCCTTTCAGAGGGATTTGTGTGTGTGTGTGTGTATAATTTTTGCTTCATTGATGGGAAGAAATAAGCAGGAAAAATAAAAGTCTTTCTAACAACTATCAAGAGCTTTTCTAACAAAGCCATTCTCACAAGCATATGAGTTGGCAAGGTCTTGTTTTTCTTACATTGACACAGGAGATGCAAGCTGTCCAATTTAAAACAGGAGAAACACAGTCAGCCACTCCTATAAATTCCTGTAAATAACTAAACAGCTTCACAAATTTAATCTCAGAAAGTTAAATTCTTATAGCTACATCCTCCTTCAGTTTTGCTCCTTTACTGACCTTTACAGAGCAAAGCAAACAATTGGACTTCATTGACCATAGCTCATTAATTTCAAGGAGGGTCTAGTATGGCTGTGATTTATGTTCTGGACGTAGAGGTCATAGTGCTTCGTGTTCACCCTCCTGTGGATTTATTCTCAGTTGCTAAGGAAATGTCTCTTTTTTAGATACACTTTCTCAGCTATCTGGTTTTGGGTGGTCTGTTTTCTTCTCAACTGGTGTGTAGATTCCCTTAGTCCAAAAATGAAAAAATTCAGTTTATTACCTCCATTGCCATATGTTCTTTTTTCACACATAAGAATAAATAGAAAATGACTGTGCTAACAGTAAGATAAAACAGAGTATCTTAATTATAGTGCGAATTACTAGAAGATACAGATAGCTTTTTCATTGCTTCAGCCTCTCCTCTCCTCTCTTTTTTATATAAAAATCCATCTAAAAATATAGAGGTTTGTAAGGGTGTTTTTCCAGCTCTTTCTCTGAAGTGGAAAACCTTGAAGCTGAATCAAATTATTTTCTCTCCCTGTACTGAGAAAAGTAAAACTTTTTCCCCTCCCACTGTTCAAATGTAATTCAGGATTCTTGTAACTGCTCCTGCCTATTACTGGTATTAACTAGCACTGACGTAGTGCTCAAAACAAGAGGCAAAGAAATAATTTTGCCAAAGCTACCAGGCAAGGTTGGGAGGAGAATTTAGGTTTCCTGACTCATAGTGTCATGATGTTTACATAAAATCCCACTGCTTCTCGATAGCCTGTCACCTCTGCATTTGTTGTACAAAGTGTTGGGAGCTGATAAAATAACGGACTACCATCTCATATTACATTTAAAGAAAACTCATAAACCTTTTCTCTATTTTTTCAGACAGAAGCCTTGAAAAGAAACACAGATAGTAATCTGACTAATCCAGGTCTGATTATTCCCATGGAAAGGAAGTTTTTTATCTCTGCTTTTTGCAAAGCAGCTCAATTTGGCTCTAAGCGTCTCTCAATATACCTGTTTAGTCTCCTCACTCAGGTGCCTTGTAGGTTTCAGAAGTTTGTAAGCCATTCCCAAAACTACTTCCAAATTCTCAAAATTCTGAGATAGATATATAGATAATTTTTTAAAATTAATTTTAATTTTTAGAATCATAGGGGTTGGAAGTGGCTTCTTAAGATCATTGAGTCCAACCCCCCTGCAGTAGCAGGAACACCAAAGGCAGATCACACAGGAACGCGTCCAGACAGGTCTTGAAAGTCTCCAGAGAAGGAGACTCCACAACCTCGCTGAGCCACCTGTTGCAGTGCTCTGTCACCCTCACAGTAGAGAAGTTTTTCCTCATGTTGTGGTGGAACTTCCTGTGTTGCAGCTTGGTGCTGTTTCCCGTCATCCTGTCACAGGGCACCACTGAAAAGAGACTGGCCCATTTGATGCAGGGAAAAAGGCTCTATAGCCCTGGTAAGCTATAAAGCAGGTATTCTATATTGCACGTCTGAGTGCGTGGGGGATTGCTCCTCCAAACACACACACCGACGAACAAAGACAGTACACATTTATTAACTTAAAAATATACATATGCATTGCCTAACAAAAAAAAAATAGGCAGGATTATTCAGATTAATTCCTCAAATTCGTTATAATATTTAAATCATTTCCCTGAAGTCATTAACACAGAGCTACGCCCATTCCCACATGCGCACTGCCTCTCTGTGGTTGTGGGCAGGGGTCTCTTGGAGGAAGACTCGTAGTCTTCTCTGTGCTGGGTCATGTTGTTTCTCATTCTGTCAGATTGGCTGATGTACCCAGTTGAATCCTGCTTCTTGGGCTCTCAGGCAAGACTCATCCTAGATCAACACAATACCTCTAACACACATTAACAGATTCTATTCTACAGCATCATATAGGTTTGGCAAATTTAACCCTTAAGTCTCAAATTCACACATTCTTGACACTCACCTTTCAGATACTTGTAGACATTAATAACATCCCCTGTTAGTCTTCTCTTCTCTAGATTAAACAACCCCAGGTCTCTCAGCCTTTCCTTATAAGGCAGGTGTTCCAGTCTCTTAATAATCATTGTAGCCAGCTGTTGGACTCTGTCAAGTAAGTCCCTCTCCCGCTTGAACTGGGAAGCAGCCCAGAACTGGACACAATACTCCAGATGTGGTCTCATTAGGGCAGGGTAGAGTGGGAGGAGAACCTCCCTTGACCTGCTGGCCACACTGTTCTTAATATGTCCCAAGATACTCTTGGCTCTCTTGGCCATAGTGGCACATTGCTGTCCCACAGATAACTTGTTGTCCAAAAAAATATGGGCCTCACATTTTGCACTTGGTTTTCTGCACAATAGGATGTGAAACAGTATTGGGTATATCTGCAATTTCTGTAATTTCCTCATGACTTTGGCTTTCAGATATTTTTTTTTTTTTTTAAAGACACAAGTCCTCTACGAAGCATAGTGGGCGGCTGGCCAAAAATAGCCATAAATGCTGTGTGAAATGTCTGAAATGAAAGACAGATGTGCTTCAGTGCCCAGGAACAGAAAGCAGTCTTGACATGGTCATTCCTGCAGAAATACAGCAGACTGATATAAATCAGTGGAGTAATGCAATGCGTAGCTATAAAGTTTGCAGGAAGGCAGATTAAGGTACAGAGACACAGGGTTAGTTTAAAAACTTTCATGAAGCCTGAATGGAGGTTAAGAGACACCTAAGGTGGAAAAGGACTAGGAAGTAAAATCTGCATCAAGTCTAGCTGCAAAAGTATTTGTGGTGTTATACTTTTGGCTTCATGATCTGGAAAAGGGGCTGAATGCAAAGTGTTGATAATGAGTAGAAGCCACCTAAGGAAAAGTACAAGTTTCTATGAGACCAGTATTTAGAGAATAGTTTAATCGAAGGTTTAAAGCATCACTGCTGATTCACTGGTTTCAACAGGATGGCAAAACTTCTATTTGCTAAAGATTGAAAAAATATCAACTCTTGTTTTTTGTTAATAGCATATTCATCAACTAACCAGGGGTGTCATGCTAAATTACAGCCTGTATAAATTATTTGTGAATATATTAAAGTAATATATTCTTACACCTGAACTAGTCACTATTACCATTTCTGAAAGTTAGTTCCCTAGATCATATCATCTCACCAAGTCAAATATGAAGTGAAATCAGAAATAAAATACAGCCTTTTATCACTCAGGGATTTGTCTTTTGAAAACATACACAATGATGCTGTTAATGGGGGTTGCAGTGCTTTAGTGTTAAAAAGCTTCTTGTATTGACACTGGCAATGTTCTGCACATAAAAGGAACATACAGAAAAATTTAATTTACTGCCTCAAGATATCTCCATCTTTCCCTTTGTTTGTATTACCGACTGGTTTATACAGAAAACGTGCTTGGTTCACTTTTGCATTGAAAAGTTTCTACGCTCATGTTTTTCATTCTCACTTAAGCTTGCAATATAGAAACAACAGAAAAAAATAATATTCCAACTTTCCCAACCCCACCCCCACCCCACTTTATTTTGGTAGTAAAACACTTTACTGAACGTAAAATTCTGAGTCTGGATAGTCTATGCTTTCTCATATCAATAGTTCAGTTTTTCAATCGAAATGAAAAACTAATTTTTCTTACATTGCCTTCACATAACTAACAAGAAATTAGTCAAAGAGTGGATGAAAAGTAATCAGGCTTGTACCTCACAATAATCCTGGCTGAGAAAAGACTTCTTCATGAAAAATACTGGTTTTGCTTCCATGAAGTTTTAATGAAAAGAAAAAGGTTGCTAAAACTATGAAGGCTTTTATATAATTCTTAGTCTCTATTATTTTCTCTATGCGTCTTGCCTTAATAGGGAGGTCACTGATGATCAGAAAGCATATATATGACTATGCCTACATTAGCAAGCAGGTTAGCTCAGCAGATCAAAGCAATTGATGCTGGACCACCAATTTTACATGTAATTTGCACATTTCACTTTAGGCTACATTTAGGCTGGTCTGCAGAACTGAATGTCCTCGCCATGCAGGTGTTTTGAAACTGTCCTGAGCCCATATCAGTGGTTAAAGCACATTAAGTTTTGTAGTGCATTATTTGTGCACCTTAATCAGGGATTCCTGTTTGATTTCATCTGAAAGAAATCCAGTTCTTATGTTCCAAAATTGCTTTTCAAAATGGTCCAAAATGCTAACACAAACACAGCCAGTGCCAGCCAATAATATATATACTATTTCCCGATCTTTCTGCAAGTATCCTGTTAACTGGAAAACTTCATGTCTGGAATAATCAGCATCCACCTTCTAAATCTATGTCATGTACATTTGTGCCTTTAAATATGTTTCCCTTCATTGAAGGCTGAGATATGTATTTTTGCAAAAACAGCACAGATATATGCTCTGTACCTAAGAGCCATTTCCTATTTTATGTGATAAGACTGAAATACACTGCAAGGTCTTGCATTACATCAGTTCTCATTTAAATAAACAGGCATTTCAAGCACTCAGCATTTCACAGAATCAACACAATCCTTTTAGAAAGTGCTTCCGATAACAGTTTATGTAATTCCTAGTTTCACACTATTGTGTCTACTTCTTGGCATATTTATGCTGTGTCTAAGTATCAGAAAGTATTACCCTATCCATTATTTTCTAAGTCTATATCCTTCCGTACATCCTGAAGGATATAATGAAGCCTGTGGTTTCATATTAGTGTTGCATTTCCATTGTAAATGATTATTTTAAAACAAAACAAAAAACAACAAATTCAAATGTTAAACTAACGAACAGAAAAACGGCCCCAGGCATAAGAACTGTTTACCAAATCAAAACACAGCTCACTTCTGTTAGGACATGTTGTATATTTTAAAAAATCAGTGCTCTCTTAAGAAACATGAGCAGAGTTTATGGTATAGGAGGTGTCCATGTTGCCTGTGAGACTTAGCCATTGACTTGTGACAAAACGTGCATGTGCACAGCAACGGTTATTTTGAATAGATAAAGCCTGTCTTTTCAAATCAATAGACACTTCTGCAGGCTTTCATTCTAGATTATAGCTTTTTCCATATACTGTCAACTGTAACCAATACATTAAAACCTATGTTTACTCTATATGCTCTACCACAGTGTTTTTTAGGAGAACAAGGAGTTCTAACAGCTGTACAAATAGGTAATGAACCAGAACTCTTTTGAAAACAAATAATTTTTCCTTTTCTTAAAAAAATATGCATACTGCCATTATAGATGAAGAACTAGGGAAACAATAAAAGGTATTAATCTCTTCAGAATGGCAATTATATGCCGTCCTTTAAGCACATGTCTAGAGATATAGAATTATTGCATTTGAAGTTAAAGTGCAGATGAGACTTGGAGAATACAGCGGGAGGCAGCCAAAGAGAGGGAGAGAAATGAATCTGTATAAGGAAGAGGGGAGTGACATTTTGATTTGACACATTAGCATCTTTATATTACTGTTCTGCCAGCAAAGAGCCTCTCTGGAGGTGTATGAAAGATTTTGCATTTAAAACTAAACTGGCAAAATAATCTTCTTTACTGTGTAGATTAATGTTAGAAATTTTTCCTGTGCTTGTCCAGGGCAGTTCTGATTCGCTCTGCATATATTTAAACATGGTTTTATCTTTCCTATCTTCTCCATGTTTGGGTTCCTAAAATGTGTTAGTCACTATGGGAGGGAGAAAAACAGTCACAGTTTGTACCTCATTTTTCTCAAATTGAAGTACCTTCCACACTTGTCACAACCTCAGAACAGAAGACACAGGGAGGTAGAGGAATCTTCAGGTGGCAAGCAGGTACATGAAAATGAAATAAATCAAGGTTCCAAAGACACAAGTGAGAATGAACTATTATTCAAAAGACTTGTTTTCTCCTGGCTGTATTTCTTCCCAGCTCTCAGCTCTCCCAGTCTATATACCTAGTTATCATTATTTTGGGAACACTTTCATTATACATTATGCCACTTTTTTGATCCGTTCCTGTCATAATTTGCTCTTTCATTGCCCCTCAGGTCCCATGTCTAAACATCCCTGCTTACACAGGGCACTGGTTCCTGCCTTAGAACATTTGTGATTATCTATTTACCTTTAGACCCAGACCCTTTTGGTAACATTTCAGATATTATAGAATTATAGAATGGTTTGGGTTGAAAGGGCCCTTAATATCAACTAGTTCCAAACCCTCTGATTGCCAAGGACATCTCCCAGACCAGGTTGCTCAAAGGCCCATTCAACCTGGCTTTGAACACTTCCAGAGAGGGGGCATCTATCACCTCCCTGGGCATTTCTACTTTGTCAGAGATCAAATTTCAAGCTAATCTTTCTTTCCCTCCCCACTTGCTCTGATTCCCAGTTGTGGTTGCATCTGTGATTGCAAATGCTGGTTTTCCTTCAGCCAGATGGTGAAAAAAAAAATAGAATAAATAAGGTCTATCTTAATTTTCTGAACTTTTTTGACTTTTCCACTCCCTTCTCTGCAATTTGAACATATGAATCTGAGGAACCAGCAAAGAATATGAAAAATAATAAGATTACAGAAAGTAATCAAGAAACATCAGTCTGTTAGCATGGCTAGTTACTGCTGTGAAGAACATAGGACCCAACTACAGGCAGATTTACTACTTAAAAGACAAGCATAAACCAACACAAGGTTATATGCCTTTCATCTCTTTGCTTCTATTTTCTTAGAATTACTCACTATAATTCTGTACTAGGGTTATTTTCTTAATTTGTTTTTCTAAAATGCAAGCCAGAGCCTCTTTAATCTTTATAAACTCTCACCCTTGATAACTTGCAGCAGCAATGAGTTCCATAGTTTATTGAAAAATGCTCTGAGCAGATATTTGCACTAACCAGTTTATAATCTGTCTTCTCTCATTTTCCTTGCATCCTTCCTCCTTGAATCAGAAGGAAAGTTACTTTAAAATTGTTTAAGGTATATGAGGAACCTTTTTTTTTTCCCCCCCTGGTGCATACTTGCAGTATTGAACCTAGTAACAACCTCTGTGAGTTCACTGCCTGGTCTCCCATAAGTTCCTCACAGTCCTCTCTATTCTTCTGTAACCCACATAATTTTTGCAACCTGCTTACTTTGCTACTCCAAAACGACCATGCCAGGAAGCACTGGTGTCAGGATGGTATTTTGAGGTACTCTGTGTTTTCCCTCAGCAGAAACTGACAGTTTAATTATAGTCTCTCTCTTCTGTCTCTTAGAAAATTTTGATCCCCAGCAATGCTTTAGTTCACAAATATTTATTTTCCTTTCTAATTTCCTGTGCAGGTCCTTGTCAAAGGACTGAATAAACTGCCTGTTATCCATAACTCTGGTGATGCTCACTGAATTTTAGCACATCTGTGCTACTCTTCAGAAAACTGTAGGCTAGACTTTCTCACATCCTGGTCTTTCAGGTGTTTATGTTTTTTACTTTCCAGATAGAGATGCAATGTTTATTAATCTGTAACTTCTTGGATCACTTTTGAAGCCTTTTAAATTAGAGACATAAAATTTCCCACCCTCTAAGCTACTGATATAGTAGGCATTTTTAATTAAAGCCTTTGCCCTTTGTTAGCTACTCTGTCCCCTCAACCTTGAGCTTCTTCTGAATTCCATGGTGTCTATCATTTAGGTTTGTTGACAGAAACTTGTCAATTATCAGTTTCTTTCAGCATCTTTTCTTATGATAACTTGATCATTAAGAGCTCCTCATTATAACTGACAGACAAAGCAAGCCTTGCACAGAAAATGCCACTCGTTATCTACAGCAGAGATTGATGCAAAGAAACAACTGTGTTAGAACTATCTGTATCTTCCTTAATTGCTCTTTTTATCTCCAAGGACCTATGCCCAACTGAACCAGCAGCTGTGAATTTGCAGTTTCACACATGACTATATACTGAAATCAGGTCTATAAGGTCCACTCATCTTGGGTCTTTTCTCTAGTGATGCTCACACAAAGTATATATTGGTTAGCATAGTCCTCTCTTAACCCCTTTCTTAAGCAGGTTTTTCATCAGTGCAACAGCTTCTTCCATGGTATTCCTTGTTCCTCCCAGATGAACTACAAAACTGCAAAAATTGCCACAATCTCCATCACATTGAGATAAACTATATATATTTAACTGAAGTTTGATTGCTCTCATATATTATATTGTAGACATAATAGAAAAATACAGCATGAATATAAAACTGGTTTAAAACATATTTCAAGGAAAGAGAAAACATATTGTTAATCCTATGCATGATAAAAAAAATAAATTAATCTGTATTGAATTAAAATTCTGTCACCCATAAATAAATACTTAATTTTATTATTTTTTTTCACAAAAGCAAGACAGTTTTCTAGTCTCATTAATGTAACTTAATAGCTCACCAAAAGGGAACTGAGGTCCCCAAAAAACCCCCAGACAATCTGCTGCTATAGTCTGAAATTCCAAACACTAAATACAGAGTCTGATTTCTAATTTTAAGACAAAGAGATCCTACTAAACTCTTCCCAGAAGAAAAGCAGGATTTGCCTACTGTTAATATTTACAGGAAAGGAAAAGGCCTATTAGTACATTGTCTAGTAATGTGCCGCAGAAACTTTTGATGAAATATTACTATCCATGTCAGTACCTAAAATGGAGCATACTTTTGAAGATGTGATTTAAATTATTCTTTTACCGATTAAAGTACCAGAGTGCCAAAGTGATGACAAGCTTTTCCCTGACATCTTCTTAAAATTATGACAGAGTCTTTTTCACTTTTTCCCATCCTCTCTCTAGGAGTTCATAGGAAGTAAATTTTCAAAGTAGTGACATTAATGGGACTCATGCAGTTAAATCCCTGTGCATCACTTTGAAAATCTACTCACTAGTGTACTAAAGAAAATTTAGGTCTTGGAATATTTATGATCCTCTATGGGATATCAAAAATGTAGCTCTTATTTAAATAAAAAGAGGTGGGAAATCTACTATATATGCATAGTTTGCTGACATTTATGTAATTGCAATCAAACTGGATTATACAAACTTATCAGCTTTATTATTATTATTATCTGTAATATCAGATTGCTTTCTATTGTTCTACTCATCAGCTGTTTGACCCCCCTCCCTCTTGAAAATTGCAGATTTTCAGCTAGATTTTACCTCTAAGGTTTAATCTCCAGCTTAGAAGGCCTGTAAGGTAAATGACCAAGGACACATGGAAGTAAAGCATTTTACCTGCAAAAGTGTACCTGAAATGTTGAAAGCTGTTTGTTTTCCTGGGCACTACAAAGCTACTAACTTATTTTGTTGGCTTAGAAAACTTCCCTTGGCTACTTGCTAGCCAAGGAACTTTTGAAAGCATGGTGAGGGTTGAAAGGAAGCAAGAGGGATGGGTGTTGTGAGACTCAGTGATGGAAGATTGTTTTAACCCTAAAGCAGGACACAGATGGCTGTGAAAGTTGTGATTCCGCACCTACCTAACACTTATAGCTCTAGATAGGCCCTAATAAATACTCAGAAACTGATTCTCTAGCAGGAGTACTACAGTGTCTTCCTGCTGCTGACTATTAATCAAACACTATTTAAAAAGAAAATTCAGACTGACTCTGACATTAATTATCCTCATTGTCCTCTACTGCCATTATATATCCCATATCTTTGCTCTGGCTTCAAGCTACTTGTCCGCTGGGACAGGGGCCCTGACTCATCTGTACACAAGAAAGGAAGATGCTCAAAGGGTTGGTTCCTGGGATTATGTCCCCAACACTCCTCCACAGGAGTGTCTCAGGTACCTGTTAATTCTTCTGTGCACTTCCTAAAGCACAACGAGAAGTTTGTCCCTTTTGCTAAACCAACTACTGCTGCTCTGGAAATAGCCTGACTTGCAATTTCTACATCAGTGTCCTCATGTAGGCAATTCAAAGTTGCCGTGTCATCTTGGCGACTGAATTAGTTATTTATTGCTTTTGTGTCTGAAAGACAATTTAGTACTTGGAGGATGAAATGTTTTTAGAAAATGTTGCCAGCTGAATAGTGGCACCAAAATAATGAGAGCATTTTTTCATCTAAGGATGTAGTGGAGGAGGGACCATGAACATAGCAAGCTATGACAGCTTGAATTGTGCCAGCAGCAGAGTTTAAGTCTTCATTGTCTTTATCCTTTGAGAACATAATAATATCTACCTATTAAAATGAAATCTAATAATGTGCTTTTCATATAATTATATGAAAGAAGACATAGAAATCCATGTTGTTTAGTCCCATGCTATCTTGTTACCAAGTGACATAATTGCCTGGAAAACTGTAGTTTTAACAATGCTTAAATTCATTACTACTGATGTAGAAAGGACCTGAGAGGGACAAGAGTGAGTTTAAAAAAGAAAGGAGGGGAGGAGAGAGAAGAAGAATCTGCAGAGCACAGTTGGTAACTTCTCACTCAAAATATTTAGCTAAGACCTGCCTATCTTTACACACTTGATGTGCTCCATTGATGCCTGTCCAATTTATACAATTCTAGTGTAAAACAGTTATTGTTCTTTTAAAGGCTAGATTTCTCTTTGCCAAAATAGGCGTGTGTATATGTTTATTTGATTTTATGCAAAGTTTGTTTTCATCTCACTTTTGTCAAAATGTGGCATAATTCAGGAATCTTTTACTGCTTCTTGACTGTTGAAGTTTGTATTTCAAAAGTAGAATAGTACTTGTAATAATTTCCTGTTATTTCTGTAGGGACCTGAAAATACAGTAATATGTTTTCAGGCTTTGGTTTAGAGTTCCAACCCATATATATGATGTGTTAGCTAAAAGGGAGCAAATTATTTGTGTATATGTGCATGTGAAGAAAAAAAAAAAGCTTTAGTATGTGTTGCAGTTCCTTTTTCCTTTTTACACAAAGCAGAAACAGCAAAAGTAAGTGCATTGTTGCTATGCTTACCTCAGGGTCCTTGCTCGTGTCCCCATGGAAACTAGCAGGAGTCATTCACATTCTGCAGAAATATCAGGGAGATGCATGTGTGCAGCAACTCAGAGGGCTAGATGGTCCAAAAGAGATGGTAAATATGGGCAGTTTCAAAAGGTCTCTAAAAGGTCACCCTCAGGAAGTTAATCTAAGTCTTGTTAATATGCAAACCACACCAAACCAACAGTTTTATTTTAAGGATAGTTTGAACCTGTAGTAAGGGGCAAAGCTCTGAAAGTTTGTGGTGGTGTAATACACCACTCATGATAGAGGTCCTCAAATGCTATCAATAAGGAAAACTCTCAAGGCAGAGATGCTGACATTTTTCAACTACAGGTAAGGTCGTAATTTTTGTTCCATAAAAGCTGCATTTAAAAGTTTAATGTTTTCAGTCACTATTGCATGCCTTTTCCCTTCCTCCCAAATTTTTCCTCCTTTCTGTCCTAAAGACTTACATTTTATAAATATTTATTTATAAAGGTCCTGTTTTCATAGCAAATGCCACTGGTCAGTTAGATATATACGTGCAGTGGCATCTCTTAACAGTCTAACCTAGAAAAAAAAATCTTATGAAATGCAGGAAAAATTAAACAAAAAAAGACAAAACCAATAATTCTGCATATAGAGGAATTCTGACCTCCATTCCATATGCTTTATATGCAGTAGCTTAGATGGGTCCTGAGAAAAGAATGAGTGCTTTATATTTATATTTTCCATTTCATTCTAGTGTCTCATCTCCTGACATTGGAATTTCAATGCTGAAATTCCGATTTCTTTTCTCTTGAAAATGTTCAGTTCCAGCTTCCTATCAGCCTTTAATGATGTTTCTCTCAGAAAATCCCACAGGAGCCTCTATCTTGGCAAGTTTTATAAGGGTGTATTTTTTAATCTAGCATGCTCCAGAGTACTTCAGTCAGTATTCACTGTGGAGTATCTGTTAGCATTGCATTATAGAGTTTTTTAAGTGTTTGTGTATGTGTATATAAATGTACATGTGCATATATTTCTGACATAATTGCATGCACATCCTTACACATGAGTGCACATGCACCCCCAAGGCTGGGGCACACTTTCTTTCTGCCAGCAGCGTGAGGCAGTGCAGGGATTCCTCCAGGGTGGGAAAGTGTCCCATTGCCAGCTACAAGCCCCTGCCAGAGTCTGAGAATGACAAAGGGGGAAATGGCTGTCTGATTCACCACCTGGCCTGGGACTGCAGCCCTTTCCAGAGCTGACAGGTACTAGAAGAGGCTGGAGTCTACCTTGGCTATACCCATTTCACGCTTGTATATGATACCAGGATACACAAAGATTTGTAAGTCTACAGCTGTGTTTCTAGCTCCAGACAAGTGCTAGGCACACCATGCTTTACCCACCTAACTGCTGCTGGGAGCTGTGTTCATGCACTCATCTGCCTTTACCTGGCACTTGCAAGCTACATGAGGGTTGCAAGGTATGGTTTTGCTGATACATCAGTTCAGTCCTTACTCCTTCTCCGGTGAGTGGCAACAAGAGTGGTGGCTATCTCTGCTGGTTCACCACAGGTGATCATGTGAACTATCATTATGGATAATTGTCTCCGAAAAAGTAACAAAGTGAAAAAGGGACAGAGCCAACACTGCAATGCTTTCATATGAGGAATTAACCCATACTCTCCTAGCCCAGTAATACCTAGATATTTGCCTAATAAAACCTGAGGCCACATGCACATAACTCAAGATATTACTATACGACAAATACAACAAACACAGAAATTCCTTTCAATATAGCAATATTTGATCATCTGAAATATTAATATAATAGGGATTAAGACAGAGAGAAATAATTTTTGTAGCCCTTTTCAGAATTAACTATGCCTAACATACTAAGCTACCTAAATTCTGGAAAGCAAATTTATTATTCAGGCCCACTTCCCTGACTTTAAGTTTCCTGCAAAAACCAAGTTTACTGAACTCCACATTGAAACTTTGCAGAACTGGGCTGTATCTTAAGCCACTTCCTTAGAAAATTCCGATGTTTGATTTAAAGCATTTGTCCATCCAGTTTTTAACTTCAGTTTATACTCTATGATGAATTCACAGTCTATGAGATCAGCTCAACTTAGACTAATATATTTAGTGCCTGCCTTTGAAGTATTGAGGGATGTATATTTTTTGGTATAGTCATGTGGAGTATTTGCACAACAATAAAATTATAAAAACAATTAATTTGATTTAGGACCCTACATTTCTGATTTTGCATGTCCTGGAGTGAAGGAAGAAAAAAGTACATTCTTTAATGGATAAAAAACTCATAGTTTATTGCAATTATATTTTATATAATACTTTCAATAAAAATTTTTTTTGCTACCTGTAATTTTTTTACAATTAAGCCATTCTTAATATGTACTTGAAGGAGACTAAAACCACTGTAGGTAAAAGAAATTATTACAGACTAGAAAATACAGGTTCCAGTGCAGTACATGTCTTAGAGAGAGTCCTTGGACATGAAAACATACCTCTGCTTCTCTGTTTGCCAGGTAAGAGAAATTGAGCTTGCCTTACAGAGATACTATGAGATTTCATTAGCTAATATTTACGCAATGCTTTGAACTAACAAAGCATTAAAGTGTAAAGCAGTACTTTAGCCACAGTACTTCAAGGTTGTAGAAAGGATCAAATATTCTTTTCATCTACACACATTGAAGAGGAGAGCTGTTTTGTTGTCACTGTTTGATTCAGTTTGACAACAATGCTCTCAATCCCCTCCCCCTCCCACCCAGGTAGGAAAGGAGAGAGAGAAAAAAAAGAGACTTGGCTAGATTGAAAACTGAACCGTGCAGCTTTAATTAGAATACTAATATGTGATATGAGAGTATGTATATATATATATGTATGTGATTATACAAAGGTGTGGGTAGAAACCTCTCTCCTCCGCCCACCCCCAGCAACTCCCACAGCACTTCCCTCAGACGAGACAGTTTCGAGGAATCCCAAAGCTGCTCCTGGAGAAAAGCAGAGAGTTACGAGGGTCAGAAGGGCTTGAGGTCGATGGGTTGACGATGATGCGCAGATGGTGTTTTCCTGGACGCTGGCCACAAACGAAAGAAAGAGAGAGAGAGAGAAGAAAGAAGGGAGACAGAGAGGCGAAGCAAAGCAGCGAGAGAGCGAAGCAGGGAGGAAGGAAGTTTTCTTCTGTCATCTCCAACCTTCCCCCGAGCCTACGTAGATATATGGAATGGAATATCTCTGGCCAGTTTTGCTGTTCATCTAACCCAGCCTCCCACGGTGGGGGGGGGGGGGAAGGGGGGGTGGGCACAAATCCCCCCACAGTGTCTGAGCCGGCAGAGCAAAGACACAACCTTGAGGGCCCAGCAATTATAAAAACATTCCAGTGTCTTATCAACCTAGCAGAACACACAGTTGCTAGTTGAAGAAAGCTCACTGAAAAGAAAAAAAAAAAGAATCAGCAAATGAAAAACCTGGCTCAAACCAAGACATCCCACCCTTTATTCCATACCATACATTATGTACAGGCTCCATACCTCACCAATTGCCAAATCAAGAATTCTCTCCCAACGTCAAATTACCCTGAGGTACATATTGTACCTCACCATCCTCCATCATTACACACCAAGTATGTCCAGGTTGCTGAGCAAAAGCAATACCCCAGACAGGTTTAACTTTGCCTGAAGCAGGATAGATCCAGACACTTTTACCCAATAAGTTTCTTTCACATACCACAGGGACTTTATCCCCATCTGTAGTATGCAAAAGGTCTGATTGAGCAGCCCCAGCCCAATTGACAGATCCCCTGGTATTAACTAACCAGGTGGCCTTTGCCAAATTTTTATCCCAATTTTTGAAAGTCTCATCTCGTGAGAAGAACCTCATGAAGTTCAATAAGAGCAAGAGTAGGGTCATGCATCTGGGAAGAAAACTCCAAGCACCAATATAGGTGCTGATATGGCCCTCAGACTATTACTGCTCCTTTCATCTTTCAGGGAGGTAGTAATGAGGTGGAGAAAAGAGGTTTGAGGGTAATAAAGATTTCAGGGCATTGGGACAACTGGCCAAGGGTTCAGGAGCACAAGTTTTGTTCTCCTCTGTTCCTGCAGTCTCAGGGAATGATGAATGGGTAAATAAAAAGACTATACAGATCAATGCCTGGCTCCAAAACTGGTGCTACCAGCAGGACTTTGGGCTTTTTTGATCACAGCTTAATTTACAAGACATTGGATGAGAAGACCCTGTCCTGCAGGGGAAAGAGGATACTAGGGCAAGAGTTAGTGGGGTTTGTTAAAAAAAAAGGTTAAAGCCAGGCTTACTACAGCTGAGCCTACGGTGGTGTGCCCATGTCAGGGATGAAACTGATAACCCAGCTCAAGTGTATTTACACCAATGCACGCAGCACAGGAAACAAACAGGAAGAGCTGGAAGCCCTTGTGCAGCAAGACAGCTATGACCTAATTGCCATCACAGAAACATGGCGGGATGGGGCTCAGGACTGAAATACTTCGATAGACGGTTACAAGCTCTTCAGAAGGGATAGGCAAAGAAAGAGAGGAGGTTGGGTGGCTCTATACAGCAGGGAGTGCTTTGATTGTATAGAGCTCAATGACAACATGGAGTAAAGAAGGAAGGCAAATAAGGCAGATATCCTGTCTGCTACAGACCACCCAACCAGGATGAGGAAGCAGATGAAACATTTTTCAGGCAGCTGGCAGAAGTCTCAAAATCATCAGCCCTAGTTCTGGTGGAGGACTTCAACCTACCAGACATCTGCTGGAACAACAACTCAGCCACAAGCAGGCAGGCTAGGAGGTTCCTTGAGTGTATGGAAGGCAACTTCTTAACACTGCTGGCAAGCGAGCCTACCGGGAGAAGTGCGCCTTACTGGACCTGCTGTTCACTGACAGGGAAGGAGTGGCAGGGAATGTGGAGGTCAGAGGCCATCTTGGGCTTAGCAACCATGAAACAGTTAAACTCTCAATACTTAGTGAAATACAGAGAAGGGTCACCAAAACCTCCACTATGGACTTCTGGAGGGCAGACTTCAGGCTGTTCAGAACACTGGTTAAGAGAGTCCCTTGGGAGTAAATTCTGAGTGGCACAGGGGTTCAGGAAGGCTGGATGCTCTTCAGGAAGGAAGTCTCAAAAGTGCATGAGCAGCTGTACCCGAGTGTTGCAAAATGAACTGCTGGGGAGGACAACTGGCCTGGCTGAACAGGGAGCTTTTGCTGAGACTCAGGGAGAAAAAGAGAGTCTAGCACCTTTGGAAGGAAAGACAGGCAACTCAAAATGAGTACAGGGAGCTTATGAGGACATGCGGAGAGAAAATTAGAAAGGCAAAAGCCCAGCTGGAGCTCAATCTGGCCACTACCATAAAGAACAATAAAAAAAAAAGTTTTACAAATACATAAACAGCAAAACTCTCCAACCCTCATTTGATGAGTGGGGGAACACAGCAACCAGGGATGAAGAAACCAGGGTAACAGGGGAGGTCCCAGATGACTGGAGGCTTGCCAGTGTGCTGCCCATCTACCAGAAGGACCCTGGGGAACTACAGAACTACATGTCAGCATGACCTCAGTACCCAAGGAAATCACAGAGGCTCATCTTGAGTGTGCTCACATGGCAAGTGCAGGACAGCCAAGGGATCAGGCCCAGCCAGCATGGATCCAGGAAAGGAAAGTCCTGCTTGACTAACCTGATCTCCTTCTATGGTCAGGTGACCCACCTCGTGGATGAGGGAAGAGCTGTGGACATTGTCTGGACTTTGGAAAGGCCTTTGACACAGTTTCCCACAGCATTCTCCTAGAGAGGCTAGTGGCTCATGGCACAGACAGGTACACTCGCTGCTGGGTAAAAAACAGGCTGGCTGGGTGAGCCCAGAGTGTTGTAGTGAATGGGGTTGGAACCAGCTGGCGACCGGTCAGCAGTGGTGTCCCTCAGGGCTCAGTTTTGGGTCCAGTCTTGTTCAATATGTTTATTAGTGACCTAGAGGAGGGAATTGAGTGCTTCCTAAGTAAGTTTGCAGATGACACTAAGCTGGGAGGAAGTGGCAATTTGCTTGAGGGTAGGAAGGCTCTGCAGAGAGACCTGGACAGACTGAATTAATGAGCAGAGGCCAACTGTATGTGGTTCAACAAGGTCAAGTGCCGGGTCCTGCACATTGGTCACAATGACCCCCTGCAAAGCTGCAGGCTTGGGGGTGAGTGGCTGGAAAGCTCCATGGTAGAGAAGGATCTGAGGGTACTGGTTGACGGCTGACTTAGCATGAGCCAGCAGTGTGACCAGGTGGCCAAGAAGGCTAACAGCATCCTGGCCTGCATCAGGAATAGCACGGCCAGCCAGAGTAGAGATGGGAATCATGCCCCTGTACTCCACATTGGTAAGGCCACATCTAGAGCACTGTGTCCAGTTCTGGGCCTCTCACTACAGGAAGGATGTAGAGTTGCTGGAGCATGTCCAGAGGAGAGCTACCAAGCTGGTGAAAATAAGCCCTATGAAGAGAGACTGAGAGAACTGGGATTGTTTAGTTTGAAGAAGAGAAGGCTGAGGGGAGACCTCATTGCTCTCTACAACTGCCCAAAAGGAGGTTGTATGGAGGTAGGAAATGGCCTGTTCTATCAAGCAAATAATGACAGGACAAGAGGAAATGGCCTGAAGTTGCACCAAGGGAGGTTTAGGCTGGATATTAGAAAGAATTTCTTTACCAAAAGAGTGGTTGGACAGTGGAACAGACTGCCCAGAGAGGTGGTAGAGTCATCATCCCTGGAAATATTTAACGGAAATACAGATATAGTGCTTAGCGACATTATTTAAGCACTGAATGGGTAAATCAGGTTATGGTTGGGAGATTTGGGTTATGGTTGGACTTGATGATCTTCAAGGTCCTTTCCAACCAGGACCATTCTATGATCCTGAAAAGAGAACTAATGGCCATTGTGAGAATAACATTACTGGGGACAGGGAGGCAAAGTCTATGAAAAGCAGGCTTGCAAAGCACCCACCACAACAAGCTTATGAAAGTAAACTGGCACTGCATTCAGTATATTTCATGATGGAATAGGGGACGAAGAGCAAGGAGAAGCAGGGTAACTGCGTAATTTTTTTAAGAGGCAGAGAAAGAAAAGCCAAACTACTTGGGAAAATTTTAAAGCAAAATAAAAGCAAGGCAGTAGTTTGAACCAGAAAACGGACTAAATAGGAGTAGGTAGGATCACAAGGTCCATCTCAAGGAGTAAAAGGATTGTCAGGGCTAGATAGAGAAGCTCCATGATGGATGAACAGTTGATGTTTCTCAACATAGTTTTTACGCTATTATTGTTTCTACCAGCAACTGTAATACACATTTTTCCTTAAGATTAAGCGCACAGAGAAGCATTGCATACATTCAAGAGTAATGAGCTGCCTCATTATAGGTGTGTGTTTCAGCACCTTTTCACAAATGATCAAAAGAAACTTGGATCACATTCTCCCCATTTCATTTTTATGAAAGATGTCTCATACACATCAGTCCAGACAGGAGAGTGTGTAGAATTCCATTGAGAAAGCATAAATCAATTCAAAAAACTTATTATCTAGTAAGAGGCTTACCCTGATACTCTCCATTATGGCCCAGTGTTTGATCCCTATCTCTCTGACTAACTACTTCAATAGGCAATTCCATTCAGCGGGTTAGAATCCTATTTAACTGTGCTTCTGACTAATTTGTGAGCCTAACTGCTTGCACCACTGGTAGCAGAGGATTTAGTATTTGAGCTCACATGTCAAGTGGACATTTGAATGCTTAACTTTTGCCTTCTCACACATTGTGAAATAACTGCAAGAAGAAGTTTCACATGGTAAAGACATTGTGCAAGAAGTCAAGCACACAAGATCAATTAAAGTATTAAAAATTGTCTCAAAAAATACTGGGTTTTTTTATAAAAATAAACTGAGCAATAATGAAATTGACCTTCAGCAAGTCATTAACATCATATTCAAGCAGCTTAGCAAGAAAGATACCAGCAGACTAGTAAGCCTGTTCTAACTTGTAAGGAAAATCTTGGGAAAAGAAAATATGGCAGTCATGGGTAAAATGCCCTTTTATTAATTTTTAACTAACTAAGTTTTCCAAAACAAATTTCCACCTAAACTAAGTCTTGAGAAATAGTCATCTTAAGAAAAATCAAAAAAAGAAAAAAAAATATTGTTGAAAAACCGAATAAGCAAAAGCAAATGCTCAAATACTGTAGCCTGGGAAAAAAAAAAAACAGTATGGCAGCCTAAACTGTAGCCTACAAATCCCAGTTTTCCTTCCCAGAATTACAGCAAATGTACTACAACTATACATCTTGCCTAAAATGTCATGAGAGGTTCTCCAGGCGTGATGCCAAAAACATATCCAAGATTGATTCATCCCTAATAAACAACCGTTGAACAAATCACCTTTTGTGGTTGTTAATACCACTGAATCAGAGGTCTAGGTAGCCACGCCAAGAAAATCCAAAATAAAAAGTTAAAGTCATTCCTTTGCCTTGTTATTGCTGCACAAGATGCTCTCAGGCAATGTCTACAAATCCAGCCCCACATTTCTGTTCCCATGTTACTAATGATGAAAAAAACCCTCATGCTGTTTTAGACAGAGAAAAATACTTTTCTTAGGAGTACTTACCGCTCTGGCCTATGTTGCTGCTCCTGCTTGCGTGTCCAACACATATCCTCCAGGAGCTCTTGCCAGAAAGATGCTACTTCTCCCAGCCCCCTGTTCTCTTTGCCAGGTATGGAAGCTTCCCCCCTCCTAAGTAGCTTAAGAAGGTGTGTTAATCACCTCACCAGCCCTGGCACCTGGGAAAAGCCCAATTACTAACAGTAGCTAGGCTCACAAGCAGGCATCTCTCCTTAGATTCCATTACCTTTTCCCATTCAACTTAGAGAATTCTCCCTCTGAGAATTTGCTTTCTTCAGTATCTCAGAGTTGGATAAATGTGTTCCTGGAGATGTTGATTAGAGTATACTATGGTCAGAAGCAATCAAAGCTTTTCAATGTTCACTTTGTTGTAATTATGTTTGCTTTCTAGGGAAAAAAAGGTGAGGAAGATTTTGTGAGACTGAAGACAATACTAATGGAAATAATAAAAAGTCATTATCTACTATATTATGTCTATTAATCTTATAAAATATTATTGATTATGTGGGGTTTCTGTATGAAAAACATATATTGAACCTTTCTTTTCCCAGCAAATAATCCATTTTATTAAAGAACAACCCTAAACTTAAAAAATGCACACAAGCTTGTGGGGACAAACCAGCCTCAGAAAGGGGTAAAGTACATTAAAAATAATTCCCTTTTTCACTCTTGTCATTTGGCATTCTTTTGAAACATATCTAGTGGCCCACCTTAGAGTAAAATTTGGACTTGATGAACCACTGATGAGGTAACTGTTGCGTTCCGTTTCTGCTTCCCTTTGGTGATAATTCAAATAGAAAATATAGCATTTGGGGAAATTTTTTTGCTCTGAATGAGATGTTGGCTGTTCAGTGGAAAGATAAAGATTCCAATTTATGTCTTTTAAAAGCCTTAAAAGATAGCCTGCATTTCATAGCTTACATTTCTTTGCTCTCACACAATGTGTTCCATTTCCAAGGCTGAGAATGAGCAATTGTGAAATACATAATTGAAGAAGAGCAATGTAATGAATAAGCGTCAGGTCTAGAACTAGTCAATTCACAGACTCTGCTGCCTACAGGGGGAAAAAAAAAAGGGGAAAAAAAAAAAAAATTGCATCTGGAGGTATATAGCTGTGAAATGGAGGTTATAAAATCACATACTGTTTGTTTTCTTACTGTCCTCATCATTTGCTATGATCTTTCTACAACGTGGCACAAAAATGTCGTATTTCAAGTGAAAGTTTGCAACTCTTAAACCGACTTTCGAAGGTGTTGCAACTACATTGGACACTGAGTGTCTGGAAGCTGCAGCCTTCTCATTTTATTTGTGTGCAAAATGCAACACGGCAGAACAACATGACATTTGGCAAGCTACCTTCACCCTATATCTCTGCAGCCCCTTAAGAACCTCCTCTAATAGAGAGGTGACAGGCAGAAGTGATTCTTCTTTAAGAAAAAAATTGGTTAAGTGGAGATCTGGTTTAGATTTGGGTTTTAAATGCCATAAGCAAATACCTGTCACATTCACAAGGAGTCCTGATCCTCTTAACTCAGACAACCAACCTTGAGATATGAACAGCTGTACTATGTGTGATCATCAATAAAATGCAAAAAATTCCCAGAAGTTTCTTGGTATCAAAGTATTTTTTCTGGACTCAAATATTTTTGTTGAGTTGTACACAAGTAACCATACTTCCAGTGTTTAATTACGTAATAACAGTAATAATAAGAATTTGTTCTGATTTGGCCTTCAATTATTATTTTGATCACGTTATGAAGAATCCTCAAATGCTCAGCAATAACGACTACTGGTAATTATAGTTAGAAGATTTTTCTTACAGTATGGCTTGAAACCAGGAATTTCTGTATTCTATTTGATTCCCAGAGCTCTCATCTTCATCCCCTGAAGAAAACTTCTGAAAAGCAGAAGCTATTGAATAGAGAATATTTACTATTTAGAATAGAGAAAAAGGCATGAGCAGTGTCACTAGTGGCAACACCACCTGGTTGCTCTCGACTCCAGCTCGTACTGAAGTTCTAGCATGTCCGGCACAGCAGCACTGAGCGGCGGTGTCACCTCATTCAGGCCATGATAGTCCAGTGTCAGCCTCCACTCGCCATCAGGCTTTCGCATTGCTGGATAGGACTGGTGAAGGGTGAGTGAGTCCTGCTGATCACTCCTTGGCTCTCCAATTCCAAAACAGCTTATGAATGGGGATCACAGAGTCTCTGCTGGTGTTATATTGTCGTCTATGCACCGTTGAAGTGGCAACTGGCACCTGCTGGTCTTCAGCCTTCAGTAACCCCACTAGAGAAGGGTCATCTGAAAGGCCAGGCAAAGTACGCAGCTGTTCAGTCTCCTCAGTCTCTACAGCTGCTACACCAAAGGCCCACCGGTACCCTTTCGGGTCATGGAAATAACCTTTCTTGAGATAGTCTATGCCAAGGATGCACGGAGCATCTGGGCCAGTCACTACAGGGTCTGTTTGCCGCTCCTTACCAGTGAGGCTCACATCGGCCTCCACAACAGTCGGTTCTTGAGATCCCCCCAACACTCCAGAAATAGTGAAAGAGTCTGTCCCTTAATGATTCCATGGCTTTAGGGTGCACAGAGTCCAGTAAACTCATTTGTCCCTCTCCTCCTCCTGGCCAGAGGCAGGACACCTCTAACGTTGAGTGTTTGAAGCTGATGCACCGTCCTGGTTGAAGGACCAGTCGCTGGAGACTGGAGGAGCCTTCTCCTTGGAGGAACCATTGCCTGCACTTGTTCTATTCAGCAGCTCTTGCATGCATATCTGGAGAATATCAGTGGGTTTCTTGCCCCAGGTTCTAATGTCCTTTTTAAAATAATTATGCAAGAGATCCCACAGATGGCGTCAAAGTGGGTCCTGTCTCTCTCGCTGCTGTCTCGTGGTGCGACATCTCCTCTTAACAGCTGCAACAAGTGACAAGTTGTCTCTAGGGAGATACTGAGGTTTACCTTCCCATCTGTTTGGCATCTTATTCCTTCTGTCAGTCATTATTTCAATGGCTGAGGTGTGGAACTGATGTGGATCAGTGATCACGTATCGGTACTGTCACGCTTTCAAAGCCAATTCATGTAAAGCTAGTCTTCAGTAGTCATCAAAGCACCCCATGAAGGAAAATATGTGGGCATGTGCTGCTGGTAAAGCCTGCGTAAACTTCCATAACATGGGCGTGTCGCACAGGATGTCATCAGGATCTGTAATCCTGTTGTTATCATAGATCACCTCTCACACAGCTAATTCTCTCAAATACGTGATGGCTTTCTCGAGAGTGGGCATTCTGCTTCGGTGTCATTTGATGAGGGGTATCTCTTTCTCACAGCTGAAAGAAGTCAGTCCCACAGGGTGGTAGTTCCCATCTTAGTACCAAGTGCCCCATCAATACCAGCATCTCTGGCCAGGGATCCCAAAAGCTTCTTTCTCGTCCACATCATAGGTTTCAGCCCCACTATCAAACCATCGGAGCAACCAAGGAAGAAGTGGCTCACCTTCATTGCAGGTAAAGTCCTTTCTCATGAGGCATAGCTCCTTTAGAGAGAAAGGTTGGACAAGATCATTTTTCGGCCTGTTCCTCCATCTTCTTGAGAGTGGCCTGATTTTTCATCTGCTTGGGAAGGGCCTGCTCCTTCACCTGTTTTAGAAGCGTCTGCTCCTTCTCATCTGCTTGAGAGGAATCTTCTCCATCACTGTCTTCCCGGTCTCCTTTGACTAGGTCATTTAACACCTTTTTTAAATGAGAGTCCTCTACTGTTGAACGTGTTCTTGTGGTCTCAGATGGCTGTTTCTTTGCTTTGCTCTTAGTCACAGGATTAAGTTTAACTTTTGATCATTTGGATTGAGTGGCCTTGGTCTTTGCAGCAGCAGCAGTGGTAGCAGTAGCCTTGCCTGTGGGGGGGGGCACTGAGTGGAACAACATCCTGCTCTATGCGTTTGCAACACATTATAAACATTCAGCTGAAGCATCCCAACTGAAACAATGCTATTTAGATCAAGAGCTGGGAGATTCAGTCTGACGGAGAATAAAGAGGTAAAACCGAACTTGCTACTGCCATTACCAGCATAGACCTTTCTGTTCACAGGACAGTTTGTACTGTACACATACAGTGTCACCATACAGATTAGTATCAAAACCCATGTGATCACTAGACAGGAAATTACACGGTTGATTATGGCTATAGTCCTGTCAGTAAACCGCAAAACAATAACAAGAGCAGCTACACAGAGCAGTATTATCCCAGCTGCGTATGGCATGTACGATTGCACATTGGGAAAAGGGTCTGGCAGAAACATTGCAGAAAGTGTCTGTTCAGTTTTCAACCCATCCGTATATTCAGCAGAAGCATTGCCCGTTGCTATCTGAGGGATTCCTCCCATCAGAGATGGAATTTTAAACAGTGACCAGTTAGTGAGAATTTATAGCCTGGGTTTAAGATCGAGCCTCGCATTGGGCACCAATCAATTGTTGTCACGGTTTGACTCAGGATTGGCGATTAAACCAGCGACAACAATGCTCTTGATCCCCTCCCACCTGGGTAGGGAAGGAGAGAGAGAATGAGAGAGAGACTTTACTGGATTGAAAACTAAACTGGACAGCTTTAATTAAACACCAATGACCAAAGAATATAGGTACAATTATATACTAGTATATGCAGGTATGTGCAGACCCCTATTGTCTCCCTCCACCTCCAGGAACTCCCACAGCACTCTCCTTAGCTGTGAATAGTCCTGAAATGTCCCGTACCACTGCCAGAGATAGTGGCAGAGCAGGCAGGAACTGAGGGGAGAGTTATGAGGGTCAGGAATGCATGAGCCTAGGGGTGATGGTGTTGGACAGATGGAGTCCTCCCTGGATGCCAGCCATGGATGGAAGAGAAGGGAAGAAGAATAAGGAAGGAAGTTGCCTTCTGTGATCTCTGACCTTTCTCTGAGCTTTCGTAGATATATGGAATGGAATATCTCTGGCCAATTGTGCTGTCTGTCTAATTCAGCCTCCTATGGCGGGGGTCATAGATCTCTCCGTGGTGTCTGAGCTGGCAGAGTAAAGGTGCGACCTTGAAGACCTAGCTGTGATAAAAAAATTCCAGCTGTTATTAGCCCAAGCTGGGACACTGCTACTAGTTAAAAGAAAGCTTACTGAAGGGGAAAAAAAAAAATATTAAAAAAACAGTAAAAGGGAAAGTGACTTCATCCTGGCTCAAACCAGATCAGTCTTACAATACTTGGAGTTTCTATTCACCATGTCTCTCCTTTTTATTGCATGTTTAGCAAGGTTATCGTGAAGTTTTCCCCTTTGATTTTAATTTGATCCCTGTCTGTACATTCTTTTTTTTTGTAAATTTCAGGAGAGGTGAATGTATCTTCATTTCACCAACCATCTGGCACAAAGGGAAATACAGCAGCATTTAACTGCCAAATGATATAAATAAGAAAAGGGATAGGGGATTTCAGAAGGGATTAAAACAAAACAAAACAAAACAGATGTGATTACTAATGACGGAATTTTGCAAATATTTTTATATATATTTGGTGTGAGTTCTGTCATTAAAGATTTCTGAAGTACTTACTTATGCATTAAGAGTTCCCTTTCATCCCATTAGTGTTTTTCCTGTTGTAAAATTAACATGTAGAAATATCTTCCTTTTTGTTCCCTTTGATGAAGTTAGGTGCATCATCATTCATGACTTATAACAAAAACACAAGAAAAAAACAGAAGTGACAAAGCATCAAGACTTTCTACAATACCCTCCCACACACAGAGGTTTTCTGGTATTTTACATTCATTGTATTCAGTGATAAGAAATTAAATAAAATGTAGCAGCCAAAAAATTACATTAGTTTTCAGCTAATTAAATAAGTGATGCCAAAAATGAAGTCACAGTCAGAAATATGTTTCTTTTGCAAGTTGATCTATTAAATTTTTCTAGCAAGTCTTTAATAACTTTTGCATAACATTTTCTGATAGACTTCTGTAACTACATCACTTCATGAAGGTACTGTTGCATTTGTTCATGGTTTTGAAAATTATAATTCTATACAAATAACTCTGTATTTAAATGAATATGCAAAATGCTTAGTTTTTCTAAAAGATGCAATGTTAAATGATTTATAATTGGAGGAACTGTGATGCCATAGATGCACTTACAGATTGCAACTGGCTTCAGTTTACACTGGAGTAGAGCAGTGTCATATCCAGGAACTAGTATTATTATTTTAAGCTTTTATATGAATGGCATACAATCTAATGCTAATTAAATGCAACACTAATGTAATTCTTTGTGGGCCAGGCTCAGTTGAAACACTTTGGCAAAACCATTGCTGTACAAAATACAGATACATGTATAAAAATAAATCTTGGTAATACTTTTTCTGAAGCCATTAGTGAAGCTATTGTTCTGTAATCAATTAGAGCTTCTCAAGTGCTACAGAACTTTAAGTATCTACAGGGAAAACTAATTTTCTTACAAAATTTATCATACAACCTTGCATACAACCTTGCTTTGGTGTTAGCCAAAATCTGAAGCTGTTTGTCTATAGAATAAGAAGAATCTGCTTTAAATCAAGTTTAAACTTTCTTCAGAAACAGTAGGATAGTGGACTTTTTCACAGAATCACAGAAATATTTTCCACTTATTTTCTGGGAAAATGTGTTTGTTTCATATTGGCTTTCTTCATCTAAAAATAATTTGAAGTAATCTATTAAAACACAGCTTTCAGAAGAAAATCCTCAAAATAAAATTGGAAGTCTGCCGGTGGCGAGGGAAGCAAGCAATCCAGAATCAATGTGATTGATAAAGCAAGCTTCGATTTATTGAATACACCGTGTTACTTTTATACCCTTTTCCGAACCTACATGTAGTGAATTCATTGGATAGTAACTACTTGTAGTGATTTCACTGGATGGCAACTACTTGTAGTGATTTCACTGGATGGTAACTACTTGCAGTGATTTTACTGGATAGTAACACACATCTGAGTTCCAGGGTTCTTCCTTGTTTTCTATTATTCTACTTCTCTACCTTGTCCTTGAGTTAGTTTAAGCTAGCAGAGAGATTGTTTATACTTATGTTAGGCTAAAAAAAGAGATTGCTTGTACAGCTGCTATTTGTGTTACACTCTCAAGGCCTCTCGAGGAGATAGCAGGGGCCCATGGCCCTGCTGCTCAAGCCATTCTTCAACAGAAGTCTTCCCTGTTTTTCCTTAGACATATACAAAATGTTCAACTGAGTAAGAGGAGAATACAGAGCACAAGAAACAAGATATGGTAATTGAGACCATCTGTCTCACTAAATATAAAGCACATTTGACTGTGGTGTACTGTCTCTTTCATCTCACTGTGGTTCCAAAATCTGACCATTCAAGTAGAGTAAAAGTTGTCTGATACATGACACGAAAATTTTTAATGAACTCACTCCAAGATGAGTAGAACATGTTCTTAAATTCTTTCAGATCATGTGGAGAAGTAGAAGAGCAGAGACATTTGCAAGAATAGATGCTACTTTTTGGCTCTCTCTGGTGTTTGACTACCCCAACACCTTACGCAGCAGTAGCTGACCTGGCAGTAATCGTGATGACATCCCAGCCTACTATGGACCAGAATAATTTTCTTGAAACATTCATTACCATCATTGCCACTTTAATGTCCATTAAGAGAACTCTAGGCTTGACACAAATAATCACAGCTCACTATTCTGATGCCATCAGAGTTCCATTAGATTTGATACAGCACCATCAGGATCCAAATTCAAGAGCAGTGTCTTGAATATTTCTCTTCCTCCTAGCGTTTAATTTGCTGTCAATCAGAGATAAGGTAAGTGACTACTACATACATTGCAATGTTCAAATATTGTGTACACTTTATAAACAGTGTGTTCCACTAAATATATGACCACCTTCACAATATTACAATTTGCAGTTCTGTTGCTTTTTAAGTGCAAAACTGTGCACAAAATTCCAAAGTGGAATTACTTGGAATTACCTCTTGACAACAGGTATGGATTTACTGCTGGCATATTTGCTGTTGGCTTGGTTTGATTTAGCTTGGTTGCTTCTATCTGTTCCAGAAATTGTTTTTCATGTATAATGTGTATAAATATATCCACTAAAGAACACACCAGTACTTTATATATATAATAAACATACAGTATATATAAAGTATATAATATATGCATCAATACATACCATATGCATACTAGAGTATGTATATTATACTATAGATTCATACTATACATAGTACTATATCAAATATCCACCATGTATATACTGTTACAGTGTATATACCTGCTATGTAGGATCCATATGGTACTATATTTTGATTACATGGTAGAGTAGATGAGTCTTGATTTTTTTTTATGTGAGAAAACACAATTTAAAGCAATATATACAGAACAATTACTTGACTGTATTATCAAGTTTAATATTAAAAAAAAAAGTAATAAAAATGTTCTGCAACCTTGAGTTGCTAACGGATATGGAATAATTTTTTAAAATTGTTTACTTTAATGAAAATGAACATGTTGGGTTCTCAGCAGAGCTATGAAAGTCAATGATGAGACTTATTTGGTAAGAAACAGTGCTTTTATTCAGAAAGATTTTGTGGTATGACAGCTCAGTGAACAGCTCAGTGTTCTGCCAGCGATTTGGGAAGTTTCTTTTGCAATGGAATACAGAAGTTCTTGAAAAATAAATTAAAAAAAAAAAATTGCTTAACGGAAATTGATACTTTTAGAGCTAGCAGAGATATGCATGGAACTCTTGCTTGAACTACTTAGCTGTCCTGGGTTAATTAAGTAAACTCTGAGAGTCTTTTCTTGTGTTGTAAAAGATCAAAGCATGCTGATGGAAAAAAATAGGAACTAGAAGCTAGATTAGTCTTAATACTGAATGGACATTGACTATAGCATTGTGTTGGAAACTAAGGAAAAATGAGTTGCAATACCTATAACAATCTGAAACAGTCACTAAGAAATCAGGGCCTACTGCCTTGTATACAAAGAGAACAAACCAAAAGGATTGTTTTAGACTAATGCTTCAACAGTCATTGAACTAGTTTTTCTTTTAAAGAAACAATTATATGTCTTGTTTCGGTTTTCTAATGTAAATGAAAAGATGATGTAATAATTAGGGCTGTTCTAAAAAATCTCTACAATAAACTCAACATAGAAATTTGTACTGGTTGCCACATTAAAACTGACAATTAACATTTTTAAATAAAATTATCTTCATAATGATACTAAGGTATTCCTTTGCTCTGACCAAATTAAAATATGGAACAACATGGTGAAGATGCAGCAGAAACTCTAAAACTTCTGAGATATTACAAAAAGAGGTTATTTGACTGACAAGGCACTTAAACATAATTTTATGTGATATCTTTTCTATGACAAGAAAAAGTATTGGCTACAAACCTAATTCTGACATATGCAATTTTTCAGCTTTTACCAAAAATGTCAGAAGTTACTTTTACTCATAGGAGGACATGCAGACTCTATGTGGTTGATGTTTCCCTCCTGGCAGAAGAGCCCAAAATTTATGATTTATGCTCTCTGCAACAGGTTAGGCAGACAGCAGGCTGATTTACTAAATATGACTGCTATTGTAAATTTACTTGGCATTTCATTTTTCAGTCACACTGATGGTTATTTTCATACATCTTCAATCCATCATTTGCTGCTAAATCCAATTAGTTTGATTGGCAGATTTAGCTTCCCAGTGGGTCTTTGTCAATATTGTGTCGAGGTAAATACCTTGAGTGTCTTTTTTTCACAACTTTCCTGGTTATTTACTTTTTCCTCACCCAGATAACTATTGATTAGCTGCTTTCATACACCTCATACCCATCTGTAAAGGCAACCAGGCCACCTGAAGTACATGGTGATTACCCTTGTGCTAACAAAACCTGTGCACTCTTTTTAAGAGGCAGAAAATCATGCCAGGGCTGGGGTGTTCCAGGGTTCAGCAGTCCCTACTTAGGGGCAGCTCTGAGAGTGGAGTTCCATGGGCTGGGGCCTGGGAGCAAGGAAAGCCACAGAGTGGGGAGGAAGCGCATTGAGAATCCCATGCCCTGGACTGGCAGCAGTGCCAAGGGAGGCTCTAGGGTTTGCCCTGGTCCTGCCAATAAGACACCTATGCCGGACTTGGAGCTGCCCCCTCCCCATGGCTGTGCCCAGTGGTCCTGGGCCTGTGGCAGGCCTCAGTCACCAGCCCGAGCCAGACTCTGCTCACCACCTCTGGGCATGGTGAAATAGGGCTGCAGAGGAAGGTTCCTGTCCCACTGCCAAACCCCTGCTGCACTTTAGTCAGTGAGGCTTTAAGCTACTATCTCATCACTAAACAGAGGGGGTAGCAGGATACTTGTCTTGAAGTAAAATAGAAGCAGTTTAAAATCTGTAACCTCCCATGCAGAAGCACCATCATAGAATCATAGAACCATAGAATGGTTAAGGTTGGAAGGGATCTTAAAGATCATTGTGTTCCGCCCCCCGGCTATGAGCAGGGACACCCCACACTAGACCAGGTTGCACAAAACCTCATCCAACCTGGCCTTGAACACCTCCAAGGAGAGGGCTTCCACAGCCTCCCTGAGCAACCTATTCCAATGCCTTACTACCCTCGTGGTGAAGAATTTCTTCCTCGTGTCTAAAATGTATATCTACACTCTTTCAGTTTAAAATCATTACCCCTTGTCCTATCACTGCTCTCTCTGGTGAAAAGCTTTTCCGCAGCTTTCCTGTAGCCCCTTCAGGTACTGGAAGGCTGTTATAAGGTCTACCCAGAGCCTTCTCTTCTCCAGGCTGAACAGCCCCAACTCTCTAAGCCTGTCTTCATAGCAGAGGTGCTCCAGCCCTCTGGTCATCTCCATGGCCCTTCTCTGGAATCTCTCCAACAGCTCCATGTCTTTCCTGTGATGAGGGCTCCAGAGCTGTACACAGTACTCCAGGTGCAGCCTCACCAGAGCAGAATAGAGGGGCAGAATCACCTCTCTTGATCTGCTGGCCACAGATCAGGCATTGCCTTCATCATACAGGCTGAGAGTGACAAGATACCCAGGAGTGCAGTCCTGCCAGCTGGCTGCCTGTCCTTTTCTGTGCAGCTCACAGCAACTCATACTTCTTTAGCATTTTGAGTGCACTTCCAGTTCTTACGCTCCTTCCCCACCCACCCCCAGAGATGTACATTGCATTACTTTTCTCTTGCTGCCTCTTTTCTTCTCACTCCCTGGAAGACATCTCATGTCCCCACTCTCCACTCTGGCCTTTCCATTCATAGAATCACTGAGTTGCAAAACACTGTTAAGATCATCAAGTTCAACAAGAACCTAGCACTGCTGAGTCCATTACTAAACCATCTCCCTAAGCACCGCATGTACATGTCTTCTAAATACCTCCAGGGATGATGACTCCACCACTTCCACGGACAGCCTGTTTCAATATTTGAGAACCTTTGTGGTGAAGAAATTTTTCCTAATATCCAATCTAAACCTCCCCTGCTGCAACCTGAGCCCATTTCCTCTCGTCCTGCTGTTACCTGGGTGAAGAGATCAACCCGACATTGCTACAACCTCCTTTCAGGTAGTTGTAGAGTGTGAGAAAGTCTCCCTTCAGCCTCCCTTTCTCCAGGTTAAACAACCTCAGTTCCCCCTGCTCTAGACCCTTCATCGGCTTTGTTGCCCTTCTCTGGGTTCCAGCACCTCCATGTCCTGTAGTGCAGGACCAAAAACTGAACACAGTACTCAAGGTGCAGCCTCACCAGTGCTGAGTATAGGGGGACAATCACTTTTCTACTTTTGCTGGCCACAGTATTCCACACTATGTAAGCCAGAATGCCGTTAGTCTTCCTGGCCACCTGGGCACACTGCTGGCTCATATTCAGCTGGCTGTTGACCAGCACCCCCTGGTCCTTTTCCCGAGATTCTCTTCCCTGAATCATGTCAGCTACTCTTCCAAAAGACACTTTTCCCTAAATGACTTTTTATAGAGTCCTAAAATCATAGAATGCCAGGTTGGAAGGGACCTCAAGGATCACCTGGTCCAACCTTTCTAACTAATATTATAGTTTATATGAGATAGCTAAGCACTCTGTCAAGCTGAGACTTAAAACTGTCCAATGTGGGGGAATCTACCACTTCCCCTAGAAGACCATTCCAGTGTTTGATTGTCCTCAGGGTGAAAAATTTACCTCTGCTGTTCAATTGGAATCTCCCCATGAGAAACTTCTGCCCAATTACCTCCTGTCTTTTCCATGTGACTTTTACTGCTCTTAAACTTAGAACTGTACAGCTGTTGTATTGCTGTAGCTCTGAAGAGTTGAACTCACACATTTATACATAAGAAGTCTTCCAGTTTTCATAATTTTATTTTCTGTTACCAAATCTCTATGTCAGGGATATTTGTATTTGCAACTAATGGTTGCAAAAACATTAGCAGTCCTCTGCACAGGCTTAGTCCCACAGTGTTTGATCTGTGCAGTACTTGTTGAGGTGTGAGTAACTGGGCCTTATGGTTGCTTTGTGTCAGCCATTTTTTCAAGACAAAGCTACATGTGCTGGTACAGATTCAGGTGTTTCAGTGCTCTCAGAAGCAGAGTCCTGGTTTCACTGGGATAGAATCGTAGGCCAGCCGTGGTATGCAGGCTGTGAGCACTTGCGAGTCAGCTGGGGGCTTAAGCTGGGAGGGCCAAGAGTCAGGGCAGCTGGCTCAAATGTCCCATGCCATTGCATGCTTATTTTTAGTAGTAAGCAACACAGGCACTGTTTGAAAGGAACTACATTTTTTTTTCTTCTCCTTTAACACTTTATTGTGTATTGTACTTTGTTTTAAGAAGAATGCCAGATACTCAAGTATAGCTTGCGAATCATAAAAATATGAAAAACCAACGAAGGAAGGGAAAGACTTCGTATGGGGTATCTTTCTCTTTGTTTTTCTATATCATGCACACAGATAGCTATCTATCAATACTAATAAGAGACACATCCAATTAAGGCAAAGTGTTCTGTGCTGCGAAGAATGCTCTTCATGTACCTCAAACCCTGACAACTAGGAAGAGTTCTTATTCTTGACAAGCTGCTGCCATCAACGTGCCGTGCCATGCCATGCCCATGCCCTTGTTTATGTTGGAAGTTAATGAGAAATAAGGTTTGAAGAATCTGTCCTGTGATGCTGCTAAACAGGGAAAAGTACATTAGGTGTTAAATTTTTCAAAGGCAATATTTTAAATTATTTTAATTGTAAACTAATTCATATATTTACATACAAACTACCTGAAAATTCATTCTGCACTCAGCAACACAAATGCTGTCTTTTTCATACCTAACAATGAGGCTACATCCTTGATTCAGTCTTAATTAGATAGGTATAGCTAGTTCTACAATATTTTGCTTTCTGGACATAGTGGGCAGAAAGAGGTATAAGAATTAATATTGCAATACTGTGAAATACAATCAATTTATAGAAAGATAAAAGAAAAAGACTCATTGAAGTGAGTCTAAGAAAGGATTCAGTAGTAAGAGAAAAGAGTTTACATTTATGAAACCACAAGAAAACTAAGAGATGGCATGAAACTGAAGGTTCCACCAGAACAAAATATTTACATTTACATGCTACATCAAACAGTGGCCAGGGGAGTTGTTGTGTTTCTTTCCTGTACTAGGAAAATGTTATGTTCATAGATCAGCTGCATAGATTCTGAATGACATAATCAACAGGGACACAAGTGTAGGTTTATAGTAAGACTTGCAAGCAAAATAGGTTAATATATTACTTTAATGATTGTATTCCAGATTTTCATTGAAGCACAAGAAAAATCTGTTATAGAGGGCCTCAAACATGGGTCTGTGGTGATTTGTCTCCCTGAACTTGTGAGAAGCCAGGAAGAGGAATAATATCAGACGTGATTAAAGGTAAAGTACAATAACAGGTCTATGAGGAGAAACTTTATTAGTCCTTGTTCCTGCTGTAACAAAGCCTCTCATTTTTTCAGTGCCACTTTCCTGGGATTGATTACTGTAAAAGTAATAATAATTATTTGTGAATTTTTGCAAGGAGACAGGCTGTGATACGTTGTATTTGAATAAAGAATATAGGAAAATACTGTTTGGGTTTTTTTTTAATGAAAACTTTTCCTGTCTTGTCTTGTTTGTGACTACTGTGTGGGTAACTCTTAGATGGAGTGAAAGATGTCCTTCCCTTCCCTTGCCTTCCTTTCCCTTCCCTTCCCTTTTATTCAGGTTTTGCTTATGTATAATCCAAGCATTGACTAACACCACCATAACCCCTAGCCTCTCCACAGAACTGGGCATGTATACATGTATACAATAAACTTGAGACCACGTTATCTAGATACAGCAGTTTTTATAAGCATTTCCAAGTCATAGAGAAAATGCTTCTCTGACAAGAAAAGACTATGAATATTATCTGGGGAAAAATGCCCCTGCAGGGCTATGATCATATTGGCATCATGGAGAGATGGTGGGATGGCTCCTGTGACTTGAGAGAATGGAAGGATGCAGACTATTTAGTGTAGCCAGGGTCTGGCGGCCGGAAGATCTCGTGCTGTACGGAAAGACAGGGTCCTCCCCCCCCCCCTCGGGACAGCCAATAGTGTATAGACTGTGATGTAAGCAAAACGGATGTGACGTTACTCAAGCTATATAATGCCATGCCGCATGGCAATAAACGCCATTTTGTCATCCACCACATTGGTGTCTGTGTGCATATGGACCGAGCGACCAGGGGTTGGTCGCCGTGCCGTTCCTGAACCAGGTCGCCTTGCCTTTCCGAAGGCAACAATTTAGGAAGGACAGGCAGGGGAGATGAAAAGGGGATGTTGACCTCTACGTCAGTGACTGGCTGGACTCTATGGAGTTCCACCTGGGGATGGATGAGGAGCTTATGGGTCAGGATCACAACGAGGACAGGGACAGGGGATATTATAGTGGGAATCTGCTCACCAGGAGCGCTGGGTGGACCAGGCTTTCTATACACAGATAGGAGTATCCCCATGTTCACAAGTCCTAGGCCCCTTGGGGGACTATAACCATGCCATTTCTTGTTGGAGGGACACCACATTAGAGCACAAGCAATCCAGGAGGTTCCTACAATGTGTTGATGATAACTTCCCTCTTCAAGTTCTAAAGGAGAATGTGAAGCTCAGTGACCATGAAATGGTGGAGTTCAATATTCTTGGATTTCAGGAGAGAAGACTTTGGCATCTTCCAGGATCTGCTTGGCACAGCATCCTGAGATAAAACCCTGGAGGGAAAAAGAGCCCAAGCAAACTCAGGAGTGATGCATCCCAACAAAGAGGAATTCAGGAAAAAACACCAGGTGGCCTGCATGAATGAACAAGGAGTTCCTCAAAACCCTTAAATATAAAAAGAAAGCCCACAGAGTGTGCAAGCAAGGACAGAGGAGTACAGCGAACCTGTCTGAGCAGTCAGGGATTGCATTAGGAAAGCTAAAACCTAGACACAATTAAATCTGGCCAGGAATGTCAAGGGCAACAAGAAAAGTTTCTATAGGTATGTCAGTGATCAAAGGAAGAGTAGGAAAAATGTGAGCCCTCTCCAAAAGGGAAGAGGAGATCTGTTTACCCAGGATATGGAGAGGGTTGAGGAACTCAACATTTTTGCCTCAGTCTTCACTGGCAAGTGCTCATGCCAAACCAGCCAAGTCACAAAAGGCAATGGCAGGAACTGGGAGAAGGAAGAATCATGCACAAATACATACTGGACAGAGAATGGATTGAGAACAGTCTTGAGGAGAAAGACTTGAGGGTATTGGTTGATGAAAAGATCAACATGAGCTGACAATATGTTCTCACAGCCCAGAAAACCAACTGTGTGCTGGGCTGCATCAAAAGAATCACAGCCAGCCAGTAAAGAGAGGTAATTCTGCCCCTGTACTCCACTCTTATGAGACTCCCACCTGGAGTAATGTATCCAGTTCTGGGACCCCTGACAAAAGGAAGCTGTTGGAGAAAGCCCAGAACACAGTCATGAAGAAGATCTGCGGAGGGCTGGGGCACTTCTCCTATGAAGACAGGCTGAGAGAGTTGGGGGTGTTCAGCCTGGAGAGAAGGCGGCTGCAGGGGGACACCTTATAGCAGCCATCTGGTAACCTTAAGGGGGCCAACAAGAAATCTGGAGAGAGACTTTTTGCAAGGGCTGGTAGTGATAGGATGAGGGGTATTGGCTTTAAACTGGTAGATTTAGACTAGTGAGACACTGGAACAGGTTGCCCAGAGAAGTTGTGGATGTCCCTCCCTGGAAGTTTTTTCAAGGCCAAGTTGAATGGGGCTTGGAGCCTGTTCTAGTGGCAGGTGTGCCTGCACATGCCAGGGGGTTGGAACTAGGTTATATTTAGGGTCCTGTCTAACCTAAACCATTCTATGATCATATGATTCTGTCATTAATGACCTCTAGACTGGAAAACCAAAGGTTGTGATAAAAAGAACTATTAGTCTGGAAGATGGTCATTAATTAAATTCTTTAAATAGCAGTTACTGGTCTGATCATACTAAATTGTTTGATAAATAAAGGCAAATAGTGTTTACTACTAAAATATTCTAGTGATGCAAAATGAGAAAGGAATGGTAATGCAGAAGAGGGCTAGAAAATTAAATGAGACAAAATGGAATACCTTGCACACTAGAGTACTGGAAAAGGAACAGTGTTCTAGCAAAAATCAAGGTCATACTCTGAATTATTAAAGGCCAGAAATTCTCCTATAAGCTTGCTTGTTGGTTATGACATAACTGGGGGACGTATTTGCTGCATTAGCCCAGCATTCCTAATGTCATGCTGCCATTAGAAGAACACATATATAATCTTAGGTACTTATCAAAGACATAAGGCAAATCTGATGCTATCGCTTAATGCACTTTATTTGGCATATTGAACTCAAAAAGTGTCTCATGTTAAATCAGATTCAATGAGACAGATCCAAAGAAGAGCTGTTAGCATCATGTCTAGACTGGGCAACCTGGCAGCACTTCTTAAGCCTTTTGCAAAAGGACAGGAGGTCAGCTTGCTTACCCTTCAAACAAGCCTGGAGTCAAGGCTACCATTTGTAGAGTTTAAGAAGCAGAACATACTGTTTCAAAGTCAGGGCTGCACAAAACTGCCTACCCAGCTTCTGCTGCACTTGGATCTCAGGGCAGGACAGGCTGAACTTGCTCGTGTATTGTTGGTCCTCAGACTTCCAAGATAAGCTTCACTCGTAATGAGAGGAGTATACAAGATTTTAAGACAGATTAATTACAAATGACAAGCACTCTCATTAACAGGTGACTGCTCTTTTGTGCATGTGAATATGGATAGTCATAGAGAGAGCAGCCATATGTATAATTTATTTCTGTGTTTCTGTGGTGGATCACCTTTTAATGTGTGGAGTTTCTTTAGATCAGAAAAAGCAAATGTGCTTGCAAAGCCTATGCAGATACAATTTTTTGGTGTGTTCCTTTTTAGTTCAAACATTGTTCCCACACCCCAAATCTTATCTACCTTTCTTGCTTTCTTTAAAGGCACAACGTTGTACAGATGAAACAAAGAAATCTCAAAACTGGACAGGATTTTTTTTCATTAATATTGTAAATTAATTTTCTGTGCATATGTATTTGGGCTTTTGTGTATATGATCTCTATGTAAAGAACAGTTGGATGTGTGGGTGAGGGTGCACACCTCCAAAATGCACATTTCAGGTACGGAGAACAAAAGCTACTTCTTTCAATCTTTCTAACATTTTCCTAATTGTGTTTCTTTTGGGCATATTTACTGCTCTTCGCCAATTTCGTTTTTTCTGAAAAAAATGGGTTTCTAAATTGAAGCATCTAGACCAAAAAAACCCCAAAACAAAACAAAAACAACAACAACAAAAAAACAAAACAAAATACACAAAAAAGCCAAAACCCAAACAAACAAACTCTACATCATTCTGAATTGAGTGGATAGAATTATCAAAAATCTTTGCAGTCTAATGGTTGCTTAGACCATTAAATAAAAATTTTATCATTTTTCTTGTTGAAGGCTGATATGCAGCCTGCAAATTGCAATAAAGGCTGAATGTTATTCCAGGGATGCATCAGGCCTTGTCAAAGTTGAGTAGCAGTTCTGTACCTGCATGAGAGGAAAGAGAAAATATCCTTTACCTAACTGAAGCCATGGTTCATTGAGCAAAAGTTTTATGTTCCCAGTGGAATCCCTGAAGCAAGGGAAGCCTCATACTATTTATTTGTGCCTTCCAGAGAGTGCTCCCCAAATGCTTTTGAAACAAGAGACCAAATTGATGGGAGCCCAACGCTTGGAACAGGGTTCAATAGACTATGCAGCATGCAGGTAAAACAAGTCTGTATTTAAGTCATTGCTATGATGACTGTTTGGGTCCTTGGGAGAGAAGGAAAATTATGACAAAGAAGCAACTATTTTCAGGTGGAATATGCAAACATGTAATTTTAAATCCCTGAGGTCTCATTTTTAGTTTGGGAATTGGTATTAATTTTTCCTTATTGAATATTCATTTTGGAAAGATGAGTTCCTTTAGGTAGGATGATGGTTTGATAATGCAAAAATAATATATATGAAAAAATGTTATAGGAAATTGTACAGTAGCCTGTTAACAGTTAAAGATTAAGAGCTCTCTTTGACTTTTATGACTTTGAGCCTCATTTATGACTGGCAGATATTATTATTACTACCTTTCTTAAAAGAGTGATTTCCACTTCAGTTTTGCTTGCCAGATTTGTGGTAGAGAGCTGCTATTATTATTATTGTTGCTGTTGTTATTGTTGTTATTGTTATTATCGTTATTATTGCCTAAAATAGAGATAATTCAGACATAGCTGTCAAGCTGCAGAACTTCAATTTAAGTATTATGTTTTCAATCCATCCCATCACCCAATTATTTAATGATGTATCTCTCCTAGAAAGAATAAGTGCCTAACAAAATCAGATGTGAATTTTCTGAAAGATCAATAAGATCTACTGCAAAGGAGTAATTTTAAAACGAATAATGATGCACTTGGAAGACATCCATTGACAAATTTGAAATTTTAGAAGAGCAAGTTTACAGGCAATTCAAAGAAGTGCACTCCAAATCTATCTTTCAGAGATTTTTTGCATAACTCTTCCCTTATAACATCCTTACTAGATGTGATGTTGCTCAGTGTCATCACATCAGACTACCACATTCAGATGATTTAGCCTTTAATTGAGAACTATAATCTAGTATTCTCTATCTTCCAGCAGGAAAGCAAAATTATTTTTTCTTCATCTGGTGGACCAGAATAGCCAGCAGCAGAAACTGGTTTTGGCACTTACCAAGGCTTCCAAGCCACCTGATTTAGTTTCTAAAAAAAAAAAAATAATAAAAAAATGGGGAGTGCAACTTTGAACGTTAACCCAAGAAATCCTAGAATACTAGGGAGCTAAACCATAGAAACATTAAAATTTTAGTATACTCAGGGGATTCTCTCTTGTCTCTGCATCGTTCAGTTGTTTTCTTAATATCTTGCTTCTACTTGCACACTCATCTTTTGTGAATGTTTGAAAACTGAATGTTCAGATAAACAGGCTTTTTAAAGTAAACAGTAAGATTGTGAAACGTGTAAACTATCTTAAATAATTATGTATGAAAGAAGGAAAAAAAGGAAAAACCAAAACTGCACAGCAACTGTAAAGAAGAGCTTTCCAGATACATGGCAGCATACGAAGTTAGTATTCCCTGTGGCCCAGAAGTGAGCTCACAAGAAACTACAGGCATTCCTTTCCAGTCTTGAAAGAATCTAAAAGGATAGTGGGTCTTTGGAAAGAGAAGTAAATGAGAAAGAGTCTTCAGAGGGAGGTGAGTTCTAAGAAAATGCAGTCAGACATTCTGGCAGAACTCAAAGCCTTTCTTAAAGTTTGCTAGGAAAAACGGTTTCATTATCTCAGAAGAAAAGGCTTAGAGGAAAGCTAAGTTTTCTCAGCTCTTAATTGTTAATGTAGGTAACTGGAGTTCTGGACAAATTACCTGTAATTTTTTGTTTTATTTTTTTTGAGGGGGGGCGAATAATTCTTTTAAAAAGAAACCTATGCTGGCTGACTGCAAAACAGACCACTGCACATTTTAACAGGTGCGGGTTTTTTGCATGTATAGCAAGTGAACTGGAAAGGCACAAAAACATCCAGAACTAAAAAAGAGTTGCCATTAAAAAAATCCCAGAATCTGTCTGAAGATACAGAGGAAATTCCCTTAATGAGCAAGCCATCTGGCAGGTCATGCTGAGTTTTGCGAAAAAGCTGAAGCAATCAGAGGATAGCAGGGGGGAACCTTATAAGCATGGGAGTTAAAGCCAGCTTTATGTTCATAGCAGATGACCAGTACAACCTACTGAAAGGCCAGGTCCCTACACCACTACTATGCAGGCTACTATCAGGGAATGGAAAGGCACTGTGGTCTTTGTTTTCTTAGGAAACCATGCTAAAAATAATACAATGGCTCAAATCTAAGCTTAGCCACTGTCTTTTCAAAGAATAATCAATCTCTTAGCAACCAAGCAGACTAGTTGGGTAGTGAACATAACATCTGAGCTGTGAACCACCACTGCATACTGACAGAAGTCCTTTGACTTGTGGTAAGCTCTGGTGATGGGGTACTAAATGGAACAGGATTGGGCTGTACAGCTCCAGGACTGCCAGGTAATAGAAGGCAGTATGCAGAATTTATTTTGTGTATGTGTGTGCATGTATGTGTACATTCTGGTTATTTTTTTTCTTTGGTACATGAAAAGTAAGAGCCATCTAGACTTGAGGCGAACACACTTTTGTATTTGATAATGTATTTCCCAAATAAAGAAACTTAGACCATCACTCTGTTAGCTTTACCTTAGTAGTTGAATGCATTAGCCAGTTCCTACAACACCTGGTCATGTAAGTCTCATATATGAAGTCCCAGAAGTTTTGTGAGAGTATGTAAACAGGCAGAGAAGGGAGCCCATATTAGTGTCACTGACAAATGGAAAACCAGCGATATGGGCTACTAAGTAGACTTCAAATAGAGAGTGCCTTGGGAAACTAGACATGTAAAATGTGCTACTAATGGAAACACCTTTATACCTTTTCACTCCAGGAATTACTTCAAAGAAAAAGGCACAAAAAAAGAGGTTGTGAGTAAAAAAAAAGCAGAAGGAATGCTGCATCTTCTTCATTCACATATAAAAGGAGGGAAAAATAGTTAACTTTTTGGTAGTCTACCCTGTTCGAGCTTGCATGATTAAAACAAAAACTGGAGGGTAAGTGAAATGTAGCTCACTCTAATCAGAGGAAGGCTAGATTGGAGCATAAAATAAAAATATTCATGCTTTAATGATAATGTTGGAAGATGCCAGGAATATTTGCAATAATTAAAACTCTGAAATATATTTGAAAATCAAACACAACTCTTTTGAAATCTTAGCATTTCAAAGGGTAGTTCCACCATAGTAGCCATACCAACAGACATGCTGGAACATACCATGTTCTGCTCTACTTGGGACTGTATTGATCCTGAAGTGTGTGTGCTGGTCTTTGATCTTGGATCTCTTATTTAGCTGCCAATTTTTACACTATGTTGTCAAGGCTGGCTGGCTTTCTGGCCTTCAGAAGAATGTAGAGAAAGGACATAAAACCAGATATCAGCATCAAAAAACAGATATCAGCAAAAAAGGTGAAATTGCATGATTGATTTTGAAGTTTATGAGTAATTAAGATATCCAGATATCATGGTGAATAAAATCAAAATTGCAACAGCAAACATTTGTTGACAATCAAAAAAAGTCAGTCTGTACAAAAAGCTGCCACTTGATCATTTTCATACTGTAAATACACAGTGTATATTAATCTGTTGAGATATTTAAATTGGTTAGAAAATAGGTCTGGGATTTCAGTAAACTAAATAGAAATTTAAGATCCATTTTAACTATCTGAGACAGTGAGTGGGCTTTCAGATAAGTTAAGATACTGTCTTTCATACAATTTATGAATCATGGTTTTGTTTGGTCTAGAGGCAGAAACTTTAAAAGAGAGATCACAGGTCATGTAGAGAAATGAAACAGGAGCTGTAAAACATTAGTCATAAAAAGGATTGGCCATCTCTACCTAATTTTTTGTGACTGCCTCTATTTAATATATATCTCAGTCTTCACTAGTGCCCAGATTGAAGAGCTAGAAGGCACTATTTACTCTTAATGTGTTTCTGTGATGCATGGGCCAATGCTACTGACCAAAGGATATATCTACTAACAAGATTGTAAGACTGGCATACAGAAAGCAAACAATAGCTTTTACCTGAAAAATGGATTTTTTTCTTAGTCCCTGAAACTACCTAGGACTGATTCTTGCTGGGTTTATGCTGTAAAAATCTGGACACCTTAATTCCTCAGGTAGTGTCACCTGATGATAGCTTCAGTGTCTCTAAATAGGTAAGATTTTTAACAGTCTAAGAGATTGAGTTTCGAAGTACTTCTCATTTATGAAATTACTTATTTAACAGATAGTGGACTGTAATCTTTCTACCCAGTTTACAAGTGAGGTTTTGGGCATCAAGTTACTCTGTTTAAGTAAGTTTAGCTATTCCAAGTTTAGTTAATTAAGGGATCCCTGCTCAAATGGCCACTAGTTTCTGTTTAGAAAGCATAATTAATACTCCTTGAAAGCTGGTTCACACACTTGGTTGCATAAAACGGTAGAGATATTGCTGTAGAAATAATTAGTAAATGTTTACATGTGCCATGTTTATGTTTCAGCTGTGTTGTTTAAGCACTGTTTTGACTGGGGAGTTTTTTCACTTAGAAGTTTCTAGAAAGATAAAAGGGGGCGGTGCTCATATAATATAGTCTAACCTGATCTTCTTCTACTGTTCTGCTCTAGGGATGATGCTATTCTGAAAAGTCAGGTCTAAAAGAACTCAGTCATGTAACTTTTAAATGCAAGCTGATTATTTCTTTAACTGTTCTAATATCGGACCAGTATTTCTTAAAAATATTTTGTTGTTGTTGTTTTCATTATCATCACTGGCAATTTTAATTCAATTTTGCAGAATCTTTTATGAGTCCCCACTCAGGATCTGAAACCCAGTTTTTGAGTCCTGTACAAACACAAAATGAAAACACAAGTCCTCTCCCCAAGAGTTCTCCATTAGAGAAGGAAATGAGGCAAACCAGGGGAGTGTATGGACAGGTTTCATTACAGCGATTTCACTTAATAGTAACTATATTAAGACTAATTCAGGACAGTTTCTTTCCTTCTGTTGTGTTATTGGCTTGACTTTAGCTGTCAGTCTTTTCTTCTACTTTATAGTCCACTTCCCTGGACTATATCCCCTCAGCAGTTTCTAGTAAAAAAAAAAAAAAATCCAGTGTGCAGAATACTTCCACATAATCTGCCTGATTTTCTAGGACAGAGCTTACCTAAGTCTTACCTTCTGAAAAGTACATATATTGGATGAGGTTTGCCAGCAAATTTCTCCAGTGTAGATTGTAGTCCAATTACTATGAACACAAGAAGAACTGTGATATCTAGAATAGTTTCTATTTGCTGGGATAACTTTAAGCAAAAAAAAAACACCAAAAACAAACATCCAGCACTGATATATGAGCAGCACTCTAAGAGAAGGCCCTTAATCAGTTTTTTTTTTAAATTAATGTATTTGGATGCCTGCCGATTTTAGTGGAGTTAACAGGAAAAGAAATATGGTTTATTCACAATAGGTAAAGTAATATTGGCTTTGTGATTGCAATTCAACTCAATATTAAAAAAAAAACAAACAACAAAAAACCCCACAAACAAAACAAATCAACAACAACAAAACAAAACAAACAAACAAAAAAAAAAAACCACATCCAAACAAACCTGGGCAAACCTGGGCATTGTCATTAGTAATTTCCATATCCACCCAGCCCAACAGATACTGAATTTACTGACCAATAAAATTGAAACACTGTATAGATACTCTTTCAGTCTGTTGCTTTTCTTACATCTTTCTTTTTTGCTCGTTTCCTTTGCTGACATTTCTGCTCTTAGCTCCGTTGCCACTGACAGCTTTTTCAATATGTGCTACTTGAGGATCCTACTATTCAGGTTCATTTCCACAATCATAATCAACTTAATCTCTCTTTTTTCCTTTAAGTGCTCCTTCCATTCAGCTGCTAGACTCAGTCCTGTAGTTTGGGTTGAAAATTGAAGAAAGAGCCTAGCTAATGTTTAAATAGTAATTCAGCAGTACTTAACCCTCTGAAGTGTACACATATTGCCACTGCAACTATAACATCTTCCCTATGATTACTCAGGAGAAATTCAAGCCTCCTCACTGAAGTTCAAATCCAAGCAGACACATTACTAAGTTGAAAGCAAGCAAGAGCCTCTTAGAAAATATGAAGACGATGTCAGGATAATGTCACCTTTGATACTTACCTGCCCATGAGATAGACTTAACTTTAAGTTCTCAGAGCTGCTCACTGGGATGCATATAACTTGAGGGTAGTGATTCCCTTCCCTTAGCTTCTGTCTTCCTAAAGCATTGACTTGTGTCGCTGTGCCTGGCATGGAAAGATTATGGGTAATCAAGTTCATCCCATACAGGGCAGGGAATGAAGTGCTTCCCTGCTCTACAGTAGCCAGTTCTGCCATTAGATTCCATCTGGTCTCTGCTTTCCAGTAGAAATAATTTCTGGAAACAGCATAATATTAGATCAGTGTAAAATTTGCTGCTTTTAATACTTGCTGGGTTACTGTAGGTGATTTACAGGACTCTCCATGTGTTATTACGAAGCAGCTCTATGGCTGGTCTCCACACCAAGAAAAATAATAAACAGAAAGAAAAAAACATATGCTGTCTCTTCCTGACATTCACCTTTATATCACAGGATTGAAAATACAGTGGACTAATCAGCTATGAACAGATTGCTAACAGAGACAGATTCCCAGAAATTGTCTTCAAAAAAATCATGCTTCCCTTTCCAGTTTTTTTCTTTATAAACATTGCAGAGAGGAAGAAAGGATGAAGAAAAACAAGAAACACACAAGATGTGAGAATCTAGATCATAATACATTTAGTCTGGCAGCCAACTGACCAGTGTAATAATTGTTGGCAGCAAACAGAAATTTCTTTCTTCACAGCATTAAGAGAGAAACTTAAGTCCCCTACAAAATCTTGAGTCATCTACTGCTCTCAGTCATCTAGAGCACACAAGCTAGTTTTCCTACAGTCACTGCTGCTGTCATAATTTGTCACAGTTGATTGCCATGATGTAAAAGTGAGTAAGACCCATGGCATTCATAAAAGTTACTAATAAAAATGAGTGGGATCCATTGTACCTAAGTTAAATAATGTGTGTTAGGCATCAAACTGCTAAAAAACATGGGAAATACTTCAATCTTTCAAAAAATAAGCATCACAGACTGTCAGAGTAGCTCAAAGAGACTCAGTATACTGAAGGTAGAAATCTGTTTCTCTCCACTGAGTTGGATTGAAGTTGGTTTGGATCATGTCTTTCCTCTTTTCTATTCCATAATTTGCCTCCTTCTCCCTTTCACAGTATTACCTCATAACCCCAGTACTGTGAAAGAGTGTAGACTGAGCAGCTAAGGGTACCTACAAAGCCTGGCATGAGCCAAAGTTGAAAGTCATTGTGGATTTTTCTTTGGGCTCCAGGGATGGAGCTGGCAATTGCCTAAGGCACTCATAAAATTTGAAACCTAGTTTGAGAGAAAGGGGGTGGTTCTGCCATGCCAAAACACAGGGTGGAAATTAATACATGGTCCCAGCTGTTTCTTCCTCTCACCCTTCTTGCAGGGAGAGGAGGTGGGAGAATGACGAATGCATGAGTGAAAAAAGATAGGATGGATGAAGCAGCTCTAGCACCTTCCTTTTTTTCCCTCACCCTTGAGAAGGAAAGCCAAAAAGATGTTATTTCACCACCCCAGCTGTGAACAGCAGCCCTACTACAGGACACAATGTGGAAAGGACTAGTTCAAGCTGTACTGTCTTTTTCTCTACTATTTCCCATTCCTCTACCAGTTTTCTTCCTCAACTCCATCCCTGTAATTGCTGCAATTGACAACAGAGGCAGAGTAAGTTCCGTTCCCTGGGGCAGGAGGCAATGATCAGTTGTAGATGTCAACCTTGTTGTTCTGTATGCTAACTTTAGGAAACATAAGACTGCTTATCTCTCTTCCAAGTAAAAGCAACAAAAGCACACGAGGCAGTCATTTTCCTAAGATTCACAAACAACTCAAACTATCCTGAAAGGAGGAACTAGCTTACTGAAGGTTGCCAGATGCACTGTAAAATGGATTTCCCACTTCTCAGCACCAAATGCCATGCCCTGTGTCAAAAAGAATTGCTGTTTTCTTTTACCTGTATTTCTTATATTCTTGTTATTTGAGAATTAAATGCAGCATATCCCTTTCCTCCCTAGCTCCTCTCTTTGCAGTTTACGTTGACAGCTTTGGTCTATTTCCTGGGACATGGCTATAAATAGTCTGTGATAAGGAAAGGCTGGAAATGAGAGTGGTAACTAAAGACATAAAATTGCCAAAACCTTTGTAATAAAATATGTACTTTGGTAGCAGAAGCAGTCAAAAAATCTGAGAAAGGTGATATACAGTATCACTGATTTTATATTTTAAAATATGAAAATCCTACATCAGCCCCAGCCATATATTCTATATACATACTACGTACTCTACTTTTAATCTCATTACTCATTCCTGGACTATGCAGACCACATAGTTTGAACATCATTGCCATGTAGCATCTACCTAGAGGCTGTTTAGTGCCTCTTCCTAAGGCACAGGAACCTTTGCTTCAAAACTATTCAGGGTGAAAAGGGCTTACAAATTAACTCTCACTTGACTGCTTGCTCATATAACTATATTACTACACACATACACACACAACAAGTAGTATCTTTCCCAATCATGACTAACTTTCCAAGCTTCTGTGAGATTTGGAAGTACTTTGTGTAAATACATGTCTGGATTATAGTGAATTTCTAGCCTGGAAGCAGTCTCTTGCATGAGAACAGGTGTTACTTAATATGGATGGCTACCCAAGGAGCATTCAGACATACTGTATTTTGGCATTCATCCTTCCAGTCAGTGACAAAAAGCAGGTGATTGAACTGCTACCTAAGGTTCAAATTCATTAACTGGCAGGCCTTATTAAAACTGCACGTTACCACGTATTACATAAGATGCTAGATATCTGAGAATTTTCTGTATCTATGGATCATTGAGTAACTTTTCCTCTTGATGAAAGTTGTGGGTTTTTTTCCATTATTAAACTAGAATTGTCATGAGTGTTTCCATAGGTGTACTTTCATTTTATTTAATAGACTTAGAAGTGAATTAGTTTTCAACCAAGCTATGTTGCAATAAAGGTTATGAAAAAAATGAGAGGCAGTTAAAGTAGCCTAACTACTCAGATATCTACTTAATTTTGCTGGAATATATCTATTGAGGCAATCTGAACTACTTTATTAATCAATAGAAGCACACACTACAGAAATAAAATGACAGTGCTGTATGCAGTAATGTTTGGCTTTTTGATATGGTGGTTTTGTAGTAACACTAGTTTGACCAGATTAGTAACATCACTGTCTACGATAATTTTCTTATCACACTATTTTTTATCCTCCTTAATCATTTACAAAATAAGTAAGAAAAAAATATTGACAATACAAATCTTTGGTGCTAAAGATAAGGAAGCTATTTTAATGTATATTGGGAGATAGTAGATGATGAGCTTCTGAGTATGATATATCTCCCTCAGCATCACTATTAGTCTCTGGTGGGAATTGTACTTATCAAGGATGCCTTGAGCTAAGGATTCACTCAAAGCCCCAATCTAAGCTACCATCTCCTACAGGACAAGCCACCTTTAACAGCTGCTAATTCCCTGAAGTCTAAAGAAGTGCCATTCACACTTATCATGGTCTTTGCAGATAGTTATATCAATCTGTGTTTCCACGCATTTCTCAGGCAAGAGAGGTCATTGCTTCTCTTTCATTTCAGGGTTTGTAATCTCCTGCCTTCCATAATGCTGAAATAATTGCTCCCACTAGGATATGGCCCAGCTGTGCTCAGTTTATAAGTTGTAATATTTTCCTTTCTGTAAGTCAACTAGTGGTGTATTTTCATAGATTTCTCCCAAGTGGATAATGATCCAAACTAATGTATTTATTTAGAGGATTGGATAAACTGGAGCAAAATTCAGTTGCAAAATGTACAGAATATGCATTCTGGTTTCCTAGCTTTTTCAAAAAATACGCTTTGATATTTCTGTTACCTCCATTAGTCATAATGCTTACAGTTGCTCAGATTTTCTGTCTCATCGTTTATTAACCAGGGAGGAAAAAAAAAATGTTGCTTTTCAGCATGTGCTAAGAATTTTAAATTTGGAAAGGCCAAGATTCCGACTTTCATTGTCTCTAAGTCATGGAGATGGAAGGGGAAGCTGGAGCAGTGTTAGAGTTTATAACAAAACATGACTATGGTACATGGCATGAGAAGGGCAGAGGAAAGACCAAGGATTTTTTGGTCTCAGCTAACTGTGTTTTCTCTTTGAATTTACTCTGTCCCCATTCTGACAAATGGATGTGCTTTCACTTAAAGGAGCATGAGAGGACCATAGCACAGTCATAAATGTGACTCTATTCACACGATGGATTGAGGCTAGACATGTCAAATACATGTAAAAATATTCATATAAGCATGCCCATTGCCACTTAAGAAGTAGTTGCAATTCTTCATCTTAAAAACTATTTTTTGGGAGAGATGAATAAGTCACTGATTTCTGTGATGGGATTGGCTAACTAGGAGACTGTCTTGTGAAGACGTTTTAATTGCCAAGCCAGTACTCTATAGCAGACAATGTCAGTTCTCTGGCAGTGGGCTTTCATTTACCAAAGAAGAGTTCAGTCCCTGCAGGATGGGAAACATATATTTAAATCTTAAAAGCTTTCTAGTCCTGCCATGTCTTTCGATTTCCTGACATATCATAGAGCCAGGAAACATAATGTTTCTAAAAGAGATCCAGGCTGTCTTGGATCTGCAATTGACATTTACCAGTAATGCAGTGATTTAGCTTGACCTGGATCCTTCTTCTAGTCTAGCATATTAAGTCAAACAGACATAAAAAATTATAAATTGTAGTCTCATGGGTGATATTAGCAGGCATTTCCGCCAGCTCAATACCCCAAGGATGAGGACTTCTCTAGCTCTAGCGGTACTAAGCAGCACCTGTAAGAGAGCACATGAAAAGGCACAGTATTTTAAAACTAGAGGGAGCTGCACCAGAAGAAACTATCTTGAAACTAGAAAAAAATTCTTCATCAATGGCCAAGTTTTCTCATGAGCTGAAATATGCAGTTCAGATTTCAAAACCTGATAGAAGCTAAAATACCATTACATTACATTATAAATGTCAGAAATTGTTGGAAAAGGGGGTAATTGTTTTGTTTTTTTAGTAAAAACTGGGATACTTCCAATAGCACATATGGATCATTTAAAGAAAACTCAGATTGAAAAACCTTGGCAATATTATACAGACCTACCTAATGAATATTCAATTACTATAGTACTCACTGGGATAAAGCAACTAACACAGCCTTGCCACATCTCCATGCTCCCCTGTTCTATCGAGCTAATGCCATTTAGTATTAAGTAGTATTTGGTTAACCCCACTTGTTGATTGGTAGCTGTAGATCTGGGATAAATAGCAACAAAAACCCATTTGTGGCCTAACAAGGCAGGTAGTTTTTTTGCCACTTCCACTTTCACTGAAGGATTATAAAGGCATGTTAATGATACTTGGCATGTAGAGAAAATCTGAGATTTAGAATGAAGAAGGAAAGTTGTATCTGACTCAAACATTTGTGGTGGAGTTTAAGTATATCACAACCTCTCTTAAAGCAATGAGTTCTTTGTCACTGATAAAAAAATAAAATGAGCTTTTATTCTAATTTGTGAGGGGTTGGTCTCTCTCTTCTCACATATATATATTATTTATTTAAAAATTGAGATAGATGTAATATTGTCAAACCCACACAAGGATTCTAAAGACATTCATAACCTAACAATTATTTCGTAGCTGCTTCTCATTTATCACTTTTAGTTGTGCAAGCCCGAGACCTAACCATCCATGTCAGATAACGTTTCCATGGAGCAAAATTCATTAACATTTCTATCTTGGCTAAATAGACAGACTTTTTCTACTTCAAACCCTTTTATAGGCTTATGTTTGTCATCTGTCCTCTGCATATGCTGAATTTTGACAGATCACAACAATTCCCAGGAGGGAATTCATCAAACTTATTAGTTTTGCATTTTGTGAAGTTTTCTATTTAGCAGACCTCAGAGGACAGCTTAAGAAACAAAGTAGTTAGAACTACAGGTTTACAGTTGGGTAGCAGTAAGGCAAAGATGGTGAGAGCTTTATCTATCTTCATAACACACTGGTTGTGACAGACTCTTGGGAACAGATAGACCACCTAAGAGAAGCTGGCAGTGATGGAAAGACCTCATCCTGTTAGTTTGGATGATGAAGTTATTCAGCATGACAGCCCTAGGAGGGAGACCAGGCAAATCACCTCATTGGCAGAGCAGCTGCGAGTTGTGTTTTTGTTTGCAAAATGCCTGGCACTGTGATTGACAACCAGGCATAATATCAAGTGGCATCTCTGAGAGAATACAAGCACCTATTACCCTCTATCAGTTTAATTCATTGACTATAGGTAGCTCCACAAAGTTCGGTGAGGGAGGATTTTGAATTTATTTATCTATTTACAGATGTATGAAGCAATCTAGTTAACGTGCTTCACTTACATGCGTTAAAATTCTTTATTGATAATAGTATTCAACACAGTTACCTACAAAATGGTAAGTACAGAAACAGTGGTTTGTACTGATCTGAACAGAATATAAAAATGTTGAAGTAAACAAATATTAACTGCACCCTCTAAATAAAATCACTCATTAAACAAGAAACATTCTATCTCTTTCCTTGTCCTAACTTCTTCAGGACTTACAGTTCATTCATTTATAACGGGACACTCCAGATGCTCTGTTACATTGCACTTGCTGTGACCATTTGTACCTTTATAATCTAGGCACAATTTTGTGTATATCAGATGCCTTGTACTCCTGTCATCTGGCAGTATGTTAAGGTCTCTTGATACACTCGCTTTCTTGCATAAAAACAGTATTCTTATGGACAAAAGCATGCAAATTATATTTTAAAGTATAAACAAAATATTCTAGTGTTAATCTTGCCAATGCAGGTACTTACAGGTTTGATTCCTACATCTATTAAACAACTAAGGACTGTTCTATTATAGCAAGATCTGAATGATGAACAATAATGCCTTGGGGTAAGATGAACTTTTGAATGCTAGTGAAGCATGTGTCACAATCCACTATTAGCAAGACACTACTGATTAAAAAAAAAACCAAAAACCAACTAACCAAACAAACCCCAAAAAACCCCAACAACAACAAAAAAACCCAAACCCAAAACCAAAAAACCACACTCAAATCAATCAGTAGAAAATTAGAATGTGTGAATATCACTTTAAGAGACTCCTAGGAATAACATGATTGCTTACTAAGTGTATAGAAAACTGTGGTTTGCTTTCACCTTTCTTCAGTGGATGTCTGCTTGTGGAACAACATCTTCACCTGTCAACCACCAAGGCAGCAGATTCCTCTTCTTTCCCTGTTAGGTTGGACACACCACCAAAAAAAACCCCATCCTTAAATTTCTCCCATAGAATGCAGCATTTGACTCAGTCCTAACATGGTAAAACTGAACTTACTTTCTTCCTAAGTGTATCATTCTTTCTTCTTCTAAGCAATTCTTCCACTCACCAAGCTCTAAACTGCAGGTCAAAACCTTTACCTCTTCCTCTCTTCTATATAACCTTATCTGCTCTTCAGGAATTCTGCAAAACTTGCCTCAGTTTTACCAAAAATATCAACTCCATTAGCATTGACAAAACTTGTCAAAACAGCTTGACCTACATAATTTTTTTCTCTGAGAGCCAGAATTGCATTCAGCTTGCCTGTGAAGTACCCAGAAGTTGAGTAAACTCATTGATTTTTTACTGTTGTGAATAAGTGACATTACCTTCATTTTCCTGTGTAAATCATTCTCCAGCTAGACAATGACTTTGGATGCTTAACAGGTTCCATTTAGTTTAGGCAATTTCCTCATCCAAGAATAAAAACAGGGGCCTACTATTAGCAGTTGACCACATAAAACATATCACATTTCTGTGGTGTGATTTTTAAAAAACATGTACACTTTGAGTCAGCCATTGTCAAAAGTGAGTGCTTGTATCAAACGAGCATTGGGACTGGCTAGGAAAAGTAATTGTGCAAATTTCTCTTTTGTTATGGAAACAGAAACACTGTGTATGGTGCATAGGTCTAGAAGGCAAAAAGGCATCTGGATCCAATTAAGGTATACTCACTGCTATATCGATACATTTGCCTGCCTTAACGTAGATGAGGAAATGGGTTATAAACTGCTGACAGGTATGAATATGCCAACCTAAATAATGTTTGCCAACATACATACATATGCCACCAATGTTACAATTTGAGAATTTTAGAAACAAGCACTGTAGACACAAGTGAATAATTTTTAAGTCCTTTGACCAATTACCACTGGTACTTTTTCATAGTGAGGCTTATGGTAGGAGGTCTCAAGCAGATATCAGGGTATGCTTGAGTTGATATCTCCAGAGCACCAAGCTTTTGAATAGTATTCATATTATTATGATAATAATATTGAAAGTTAATTAACATTGTTAAAAAGTTAAGAGAATAATATATATATATATATATATATATATATATATATGTATGTATGGAATGTTTGGGAAAGTTGGTTTTGATGATATATTACTGACTTTGTTTTGTCTTTTCATGCGGTTTTCCCCTTCTAAAAATGCATTCTTACAAGACAAATTATTCTGAGAAGTTAAGCCAATTTAGTTAATAATTTTTTTGCACCAGTTATAATGCATCATGGAGTAAGCTTTCCCATGACTTAGATAAAAAAAAAAAATAAAAATCACAAAAAGGTTGTGATGCTCAGATCCAGCCAAAACCCCACAATATAAATTTCATTCCTAAACCTGTATGGAATGGCTCTGTTAACATAAGCAACTCATCTCTACTGCAGCAGTCAATAATGAAGTACTCTTCCAGAGCTCCTGCTCTGGTTCAATTTCATTTTAACAAATTTTAAAATTGCAATTAGCTCTTATTATGAAGTGAGTAAAGGGTACTATTATTTTTCTCTGCATTGGTAATGGGCATATATTTCTACATTGTCAGCTGTTATTCCTGACAAACAGACATTTGCAAGATATGGCAAAACTACAGCACACCATAAATGTTAATAGTTTTATTCATTTCAGATCTGGAATGTGACAAAGTGACTCATGCTGGAGAACAGGCTTCCTGGATCACAATGAGAGGTAGGAAATTAAATTAGTGATGGTTACCAGAAAGCATTTCAGCTCAGCATCCAACATCGATTCTTGGAATATTTGTCCAAAATATGTCACTCTCCTGAAGTTTGAAAAAACTTGTATAATTTTTTCATATAGTTTCTCATTTTCTGAACTCCTTATTTTTACCTGTTGATGAAGATCTGAAATACCTCTTCTGTTTTTCATTGTAGTGGTTTCAGACTGAATTGAAATGAGGTATAGAACTCTGCCCTGAAGGTTTACTCTTTTTGATATTTCCTTTTCACATTTTGATCCAATAAGATCCTACTTTGGGAAATGCAGCTCTGAACAGGAGCAATACGAATGCTAAACAGACACAAAGTGTGTTTTGGCTTGGAAACAGATTGATCATCTCTGCTCGAATCTGCCAGTGTCATTATCTAATGAAGTAAATTATACCCTTGTTTTGTATTATGTCATTATATACTTCTATTTATACTGATAATATGGAATAAAATACAACTATATATTTATATAAAGTAACAAACTAAAAGAATTTTTTATCAAATTACCAAAATTATTTTTTATTTTTGTCATCATAAGAATCTTTTAACACTGGATCTTTTCATTTCAATTCAGCATTGAAGGACTTCTCCACAGAATGAAAAATGTGAGATTTCCTCTTTCTTATCCATAACTCAAAGTATTTTTTGAATGTGAAAGATGCTTTACTGAAGTCTGTTCACATGAAAAACTTTGGTTTTAATTTTTCTTTTATTTAATTTACTTTAATTATTTGTGTATCTCATAATATGCTAATATTTAAATACAAATAATATGACCTTGGTCAAACTTTTCACTTTCAAAGGGTCATTCTCTCATCACACATGAAGCATGGAAAATCCTTTGAAGTATTTTTAGACGAAGGTTTGGCCACAGAGTTAATTATAGGAAAATGGATTTATAACTGCTCTCAAAAGACTGAAGCATTACTTTATTCATAGGGCATGTTTCTCAATAAAGGCATTAAAAGAAAATTTTCAAAGGCAAGCAACTGTCTTTCTCATAAGACACATTAATCTATAAAGGATATAGTAGATGAGTAAGTACCATACCAAGCAGACAGGATAATAAACACAATGTAAAGGTCAGTTTGGCACTGGAAACCATTAGGGCAGCTTTTCCTGAACAAATACAGTAGATAACCAAAATAAGGTCTCTCCAAAGGGTAAAAAAGCAGCTTTCAATGGATCAAAGACATAAAAACTGGAAGTAGAAATAGCATCTCTGTTCTTAGTCCATGTTTAAGTATGAGGCATGGCTAGATTAAAAAAAAAAATAATGTTTTATTGTTTACTCTGTTGCCTTATGAAACAAAAGAGTTGTAATAGAACTAGGCAGAATTAAAAGATTATATATTGTCTTGGTTTCTATGAGTTATGTATCTAAACATCTAGTGCCCCTCAGAAATCTATGGAATTACTTCTGGGTTACCCTGGGACACTGGAATTCCCGCAAAATGGCTACCACTGTCCCTTGACCCAGGCCATAGCACCTTTACCTCACAATAGGCTGCGGTGTCACACTGGAGACTTTATAGAAAAGAACTTCCACTACCACTTGTTTGGTTCCGCTTATGTTGTGTTAGAACAGAATCAGAACGGCAGTTCCTAACACAGACAAGCACATTACATCAGCACAGTGCAAAACTTACATATGCTGTACAGCTTTTCATGCCACTACTAGAAATCACTGAAATTGAAGATTTTAAACATCTCCTGATAAGCAATATGTCACAGATGAATGCATGTGCTCCTATAAATGGCAGTAGGAAGGATTTTAAACTGTGTGAATACGTAGTCACTTCTACCTGCTCAGAAAAGAAAATGTATTCTGTAACAACTAATGTCTGATTTATTTGAATAGGATTCTTTTGAAGGATGTCAGCTTAATTGCTTAGGTAAAAGAAAGATACTTTGCATTTATCAATATTAAAGACCTTTAATATTAAAGTTAGCCAACATGAAGAGCTAAAAGAAGTGATTTGTACATAGAGATATGCATGATGTTTTATATATAAAAGTATGACACCACAGACTGTAGCATTTTTTCCATTCAATAAAACTTTGTTAACTTGGGTTAGAATATGACTCATGCAGTTTCAAGGACAGATGAGAAAGTAGAGCTTATAAAAATAGAGATAAGTATAAAGCAAATGAGTATATGCATACCCACAGTTCATAATATTTAGTTGTGAATTTAAATTGTATTTATATTGTTTGATACTGGATTTAAGACCATTTCTGTTTTCTTTTTTCAGTCAAATTTGACATTAGCTCAGTGATAATCAGACTTGGTAAGGCAGTATGCTATATAATAGTGGGCCTGTGGTAACCATTAACAGATGTATACCTGTTATACTGCATATCACTGTCTGTCAGAAGGATATATTAAGAGTGCGAATCACCTTACTTTAGCTGCTTGAAATTTGGGTGTCTAGATTAGTCAATCTTTCAGACTCCTTCTGTAGTCAATAGTGGAGTCACGCTTCAGAGTGTGACTCATCCCATATTAATATAGGGGTGGATTAATCATCCCTGAAGATGCCTCTTACCCTCCTAAGAATTATGCTTTTCCTACCAAGAAACAAAAAGCAATCATGTGGTCTCTCTTTCCAGTTCTAATACATGTAGCTGAAATTTTAAACATCAGTTGCCACAGGAAACTGCTGCACAGAATTTATAGACTGAAAAGTAAATTGTCTAGCAAATAATAACAAATGACAAAAAGGTGTTGGGGAGGATTGTCAGTAATTCATTAGCCAGTTGCAAACAGAATAATTGTTGAACCACATACATAACGAGTGTTACATAATTTTAAAAATTACTGTCATTGATCATTGCATACAATAAAGCTGTAGCTTGTGCTTTCTTAGTTATGTGACAGCGGTTTTAATTGGAGTTTGGAGGGGATAGTGGCTGCTTGCCAGTGCTATATGCAATCATCCAGCTGTTCAAACAGTTATAGACCTTAAGATGTAATAGCAAAGAAGCTGGCAGACACTCAGTCTGCCTGCTAGAGACCAATGAACATCCTAGCAAGCTATTTAAAACTTTATTTAATATGGCAGTCATTAATAGTCAGAGAAGAAAGGAAGAAGCACCATGTAATTGATTAGCTATAAACGCACAAGTTTATACAGATTAGGGTGCTCCACTATGCATGCCATTGCCTTAATCTAAGAACACCTTTTACTTTTTCATTTGATAAAACTACTAAAAAGTTCAAAACTATAAATATCTATTTGATATTGATAGCACAGAATGTTTTCAGCTGAATTTAGTATAAGTGGCAGTTGTTGCATAAACCAACACTGGACTATCAAGCTTCCAGATTAAAAGTTTTGGTCCTTCACATGTGGAACTTGGTGCTCTGGCTCCTGATGAATAGTTCTTCCACCAACATAATAACACGAAGGATCAGTTCTTTGGAAAAAGGAACCTTTTAAGGAATATGTTATGAAGATGTTGCACACAGTTACATCAAGATTTGGAAAAAACCTATCAAAACAATACTAAGTCAGAACTGTATTTGTTTCCATCTCTGCAACTCATCTGCAATGGAAGAAACTATGTTCAGTCTTAAATAGAAGAAAAACTACCTCAGAAATATGCTTATGGTGAAACAGGGTGGGGGTTTTATTTTCTATTGATCACATTTAACCTCAGTTACTCACTGGCACTATCAGTAATTTCAGTGGGCTACATCACTGCAAATAAAGATTGAACAGTACCTTGTGTTGTGTGAGTAAAGGCGTGTAAGTATCACTGTAGAAAGATCTTATTTGACTTAGCTTTTTTTAATATGCTGAAAGGGAAGAAGGTTTGCTTTTGTAAGGTCAGCAAGAAACAGAGTGATCATGGCTTCAGTAGTCAATCACAAATCAAAACACATACAAGAACTATTTAATGTTCATTCATACATTTTAGATTTATAAGGTAGTTATTCAGTATTTGGTATGAGGCTCATACCTAAGATCTTATGAACAGTCATGAGTTTGCTGTACTACAAGAAAATGTGGAATGATTAATAACGAAAAATACCAAGATATTTAATCTCTGAGGTCTTTATCTTGTCATACCATCCACCATAAATAGGACCTGTTCCAGAGCCCTAGTAATTTCAGCTATGGCTTACTTGAGCATTACAGATGTGTCGAAGGGGAAGCAATTACCACTTCAGGCCTTTTTTTCTAGCAGCAAGAACACAGAACCTTGCATTCTGATGAGCTGTCTGTATTTACATTCCACAGAAATAGAAAATCATCTAAAATTATATGATAAAAACTAAGATAGCTTGAAATATTATTTAATTGAATTAACATGCCAGTTAGCTTAGCAGTCATTTCTTGACTTACTGACAGAAAAGCTTTGAAAAATCTAGTACTTTCTCAAATGGGAGATTGCCCCAGGAAGTAATTTTGAGAGAAATTTTAGCAATTTGACAGCACTGCCTCCATTTTACCTGAGTTACTAATCGGTACTAATTAGAAACTTACTGGCACTAATCAGGAAACTACCACCTATGCCTCCTTGAGCAATAACACAAAGAATTCAGTAGTATCCCAAATCTGCAAGCACATCATTATGCCGGGGTCCCTATTTCCTTGTGTTAACTCATTAGTAAGTAGGCTGCAAGGTCAAACAATGGTAACATCATCCGTCTTGTTTGCAAATAGTCTAACATCCTGTCCGTGCACAACAAATAACAAATAAATCATAATAATGGCCTATATCAGCCCCAAGAGATAAATGTAAGAAAAATTTTGTGGCTCTTCTCTTATACATTTGCCATCCCAGGAAAACAGAGATTGATGTTAGAGCAAGAATATGTGATTTAATGGAGCTCTCAGAGCATCTAATCTCTGTTTTCTCCACTGCAAATTATTCTAATATCTTGAAAAAGTTTTATGGTTTAGGCCTGAATTATTTTTTAATAGATTCCAAGTGATCAAGGCCATTATAAAACCCTACAGATGTAATGGCTTTAACAATACAAGGTCCATGAGAGCACCCATTAGAAAAAAAATGCTGAGCCTGAAATGCCCTGAGGTGTCACTGGAGGATCTCCCTGTTCCACTAACAAGATGCGTTTAAGAGTGCCCCCAATCATAACGTGGACTATGAGGTCATGTAAAAATGCAGATCCTAGAACCCAGGATAGGAACAAATAGTTTACTGGGAAAAAAGCAAAAAAAAATCAACACAAACAAACAAAATCCCCAATAATTTCAGAATACAGCAGAATTTATTTTTCTTGTACAATTTTGATCACAGTTTACACAGTGGAATGATCTAGACTAGTCTCATTTACCAGAAATTCAAAAGCTTAAATTAAGCCTGAAATACTGGTGCTCTTTTGAATAAGAGAACAAGAGAAAGATGTAGATTTGTTGTGTGAACACATCAGTAGACTCTTTTGTAAGAAGTTAAGCATGGTTCAGCTTTTGATGTGCAGATGCTGACATGCTACAGCTGGAAAAAAAATAATTTATGAAAATGAAATCCTGGTTTCTTTAGATTCCTTGATCAAATAATAAATCTTCACTTCAGCAATTAGCTCATTTATTACCTGACCCAATATATGCTAAGTAGCATTGTTTGTTTATATTTTAAAGCAGCATGATTATCTAAGGAATAATTTACTAATGAATAAAACCAGAACAATTCATAGCAGTAATACTCTTCCTCAGGGTTCTGCAGCACAGGGCAAAGCAGAATCTGTCTCAAAAACGATGTTCCATTAACACAATGAGATTTCAGAATTATAAGAGTAATTTAGATTTACATTGTGCTTTGTCAGAATGTTATGACCCTAACACAAAAAAAAACCCCAAACATAGATGGCAAATCTCTTCAGAGTAGAAGGGGATCCTAAGAGGGGTCATTTGTTATTTGGGAGAAAAGTGGATAAGAAATCATTAGCAGAATTTTTTGTTTATATAAAATTATATTATTAACTCATAACTAGAGGGCAGAACTATGGCTGTATTTGAAAGAAACATTAAACAACTTCAACTGCAGAAAGCACAGCAAAATTTATTCTGGACTGAGCAGCAGAAACTTGTATTACAAGTAGTGCCTTCTGTAGAGCAGCAGCTTGCTAGCCATGGAAATCTGTCTAGAAGCTTTCTCCTTTCTCCTTGGTCTCACTGGGAGCCTCGCTTCACCTCTGAAGAAACATCAGGGAGTGGAATTTAGTCCATGGATATCTCCTAGCATAACTCCACTCTGACAAACCCTAAGCACAGGCTTGCTCTCTCTGGCTGGTTCACCTGGACTTGGTTTCGTTGCAGGTTTCACCAGTCACTCCAAGGTACCAATCTGAGAGCAGACAGAGCCCAGAAGGAGTGATCAAGCAAGTCTTGCACAAAGTGTATGAATTCATAGGCCTAAGTCTAGAAACACAGAGGGTGTTTGTTTCCTTTCTTGTCTTCAACATTTTTTTCTTAGCATAGTCTTTTGTTCATGAAGACCAAGAGGGTATTTTAACCAAATTCTGGTTTTACTGTAAAAAAAAATATTAACTCTTACCTATTTTTTTTTTCAGTGTTTATTCTCTGGCAGTGGAATAGTTACACAGTGCATCCTACAATATTACTGCAAGACAACCCTTTTAGTTTTATGGAACTAGAAAAAGATTTCCTGTTTACTAAAATGTAGGCCTAACTTCTTCAAATAAAGCGAGTCTGGGATGGACTCTCATGTTTTTATCTGAAGGAGCAGTCTTGCTCCTTCAAAGCAAATGGCTTTTTTGGAAACTGCTAATCAGAACCAATTGTCATTTTGTTTTACAACCGTGAAAAATAGTTTTTGGAAGCTATGACTCATTTTACCCCAGCTCAGTCATTATTTTCCCAAGATGTACAATCCGTAGGATAAACCCAGCTGTGCCAAATTGTACTAATCTGCACATCTGGACACAATGTATCAGAAGCATGAAGGCAATAGAAAAAAAAAAAATCCCACCCAAAAATCCAAACCCAACACCTGAGCTCCTTCCACAAAAATGTTCTCACTTTGAAAGAAAAAATAATACAGACTACACCCATGGCTGTCAGTTCTACAAAGCTGCACAGTAGAGCACTAGTATACACTTTCTTTCTACTTTACAAATCAGATGCAACTGGCTTGTTTATCATTTCTACTAACTTGTTACATAGCATATAGTAGAGCACCACCTATGACTCCAAGGGAAAATCTTACAGAGCTACGCTTGACGTGCAACACAGAAAGATTTCATACACCAAGATCCATGACAGCAACCTGCAAAACTGCTTGCATAGCAGAAGGCCAAGAGCTCTTCAGTTTTCAGTTGTAAAATTTGTTAAGTCCCTGAAGTTCCGCTCTGAGCAATTCTACATAGGTTAGCTGTACAAAATGTCCTAGAAACTCCCTTGCCTAAACCTGTAGTGACTAAGAAACCCAGCATTCCTGAAAACTGCTTACATCTTGCTGTCTACAACACAATCTATGTAGGATGTCCACATTCATCCAGATATTGTTCAGAGAGGCAATATGCAACTGTGGTGGTTTAACAAGACTCACAGGGACTCCTTTGCACCTGACAAAAGAAACACAATTCCTATTTCTAGTTCCCTACTTTTGGAGTAAATAATAATCTTTAATTTCAACTGTCAAATCAACCTTGCATTCATGTAATTTCTTCAGGTGCCTGTACGTAGCCTTTGTTAAATTACACTGAAACTAAAATACTTCTTTGTTTCACGGAAACACTTTAAAATATCTCTTTCCAATGTACACATTTCCATTTAATTTTGTTATTAGTACTATGCACTTGTTATTCTCCCAAATGAATGAAGTCTCTGTATAATGAGAACACAGAGGAAGATGATACACTGCTGCAGGCTGTTAACGCTCAGTTGCAAATTAACAGGACTATTATCAATGACATTAGCTGACCTGCTCATGTGAGCTGCATTTGCCTAGAGGGTCCCATTAAGCACTAGTTTTCTGAATGGCAGTGGACAATCTCATACCTCTCCTGTGGAAAGGTCTGATTAATATGAGCACCCACTATAATAACCTTTGAGACAATGAACAGATTCTCCAGCTCCCAGTCTGGTCCTTGTATGATCAATCAGATGTGAAAGGAAAAATGTTACTTTCAGAAGAAAATAAATGAACATATTGTAGTAGGTAATTAAAGAGGATGCTTTGATACTCTCCTAATCCTGTTTATCTTCTCCCATTTTCCTTGCTTGCCAGCTACAGAATTACTGGAGCTTATTTATATTAGACAAGGAAGCATTAACTTATGATGGGGTGTGTCTTCATCAGTTAGCTTGAAAAAATGATGAGTGCCAGGGCACAGGGTGTAGCCATCAGGAATTTATAATAAAAGATGCTCTGCAGCTTCCTTGGTCTGTGTGTTCACTTGCAATGTTAAGTTATTTCAGGAGTCATGAAACATATTTAAAACTTATCATATGCATGGACCATTTTGGGGTTATAACTATTTGTGAAAGAAGAGAATTGCTCATATCTTAGAAATTTTTCAGCTATCCATTATGTGGTTATTAATTCATTATTCTACCTGTCAAGACACCCCATTGGCTGGAGACCCTGTTCATTGTCAGAGGGTTCCCCCCCCCCCTCCGCCGGCAATCCCCAAACTGCCCTGGAAAACCAGGTGCCACCCTGTCTGCTGGCAGTTTCACATCCCAGCAGGAGTTAAGACCAGAAACCAGTCTGAACACCATTCAGTCTGACCTACAAAAAGTGGGCCTATTAGGGGTTCTTTTGCCATTTTCAGAGATCTTAACAGACAATATAACCATCCCCAGCACCTCTTCCACAGGGCAGTAGAGCCTAGTGATAAGGACATTAAGACAAGTAGTTGGGAGACAGGCCCTCTTTCCATTGAGGGGGTGTGCATCAACTCAGGCTCAAGACATGCTAAACAATTGTTGGACTTTCATATCAAAGCTGGCTTGTGCTAAACTACTGCAAAAGAGACAAGATATTTATGCAGCTGGTCATGCTCTCAGTCCTTCATTAAAACTAGCCCTTCATCTCTCAGCACATTTTTTTTTTTCCTCTGTATAACAGGGATTGTACTTACTTCTTTTCAGAAGTATCTTGAGTATTTCTGATGAAAGAAGCAGTGGAAAAGCTGATTGAAGTAAAATAAGGTTTTTTGCATTTTTTTCTCTGAAGAGAACGTGCTAGAAACTTTATGAGAAACATTCTGGAGAATCTGTCTTACAGAATAAGAGCAGGAAAAGATAACATCATAGTAATGAGTTGTTGGAGTTTTAAAGGGTCTTGAAAATGTAAAAAAAGCATGCTACTAACAGCAGTTTCTCACCTTCTCCTAAAATGGCCTGGATACCAAAACAAAAGGCAAGAAATACTACACTGAATTTTAGAAAAGGTTCCCAAGGTGATCTGGGGACTACTGATCAGAAAAATTAGTGGAATGTATAATGTAGAAGACAGTCAGTAAGTATATGGATAAATATGGCATCATTGAGAAAAATCAATGTGAATTTTGTAGCAAGAAGTTTGGCCCTGCTCATCCTGTAAAGAATCAATAATCAGTTGCTATTGTATACTTGTGTTTCAAAAAGCTTTCAACAGCCCATTAAAAAAATCAAATCATTGTTTCTTTTTAAGAGGCTCTCAAGAACAAATAAATACTCAAAAACAGGAAAGAAAAGGTAGGATTAAATAGTCAATTTTGTCAATGTGTGGAAATCACTCTTGTAGTCTCATAAAGATTTATGCTAGACTGTGTATTGTTACATACAGACATAAATTATTTGGAGACAGACTGCAGAGTGAAATGTCAAAGTTTGTTGACAGTACTGAGAGCACAAAAGGCTGCAAAATTCATTAACACTACTGTCAATAAACTCTCAATACTAAGTTACCATGTGTGTTAAAACACGGGAGCATAGATGACTAAGTATGGACAAAATAAAAAAGGATGATAGACATGTAAAAGGTAATTTTACATTCACAGTGAGGTGCTCTAAACTATCCATTATCTCTGAGGAAAAAGATTGCAGAGGTCTTGTAACTGAACTGGTGAAAACATTAGTTCAGGAGTTAATGATGGTTAAAAGAGAAAATGGAATACTGAGGAATTATTGGGAAAAAACAGAGAACAAAGCTGAAAAGCATAATGGAACTTCATGCACGTGTATCTTGAGTATGTTGGCAATCCTCTCTCCCTGCTTTCACAAGGACATAATGGAAAAAGTACAAAGAAGAGCACCAATGATGAAAAAAATTACAGAAAAACTCCCAGAGAAAGGATTAGATAGACTAGGACTCTGGCCCAGAGAAGAGATACTGTAGGAAGCTTCTGAAAAAACTTTAAGTGAAATCATGAGTGAAAATCACTATTGAAATTGAGGATCATAGAATCATCATTTAGGTTGGAAAAGACCTTTAAGATCATGAAGTCCAACCTTTAACCCTACTCTACCATGTTCACCCCTAAACCATATCCCCAGGCAGCACATCTACATGACTTAAAACACATCCAGGGATGGTGACTCAACCACTTCCCTGGGCAGCCTGCTCCAATGCCTGACAACCCTTTCAGAGAAAAAAAAAATCATAATGTCCAGTCTGAACCTCCCCTGGTGTAGCTTTAGGTTGTTGTTGTGGTTTGGGACAACACGACAAGAAAAGGAACAGCCCCATGGCCGCTAACTCAACTACACACACACACACTGCCATGAGGACAAAGCTTGAGATGAAGGACAAGGAGAGTTCTTCACTGATTAAGGTCTCAGGCAAAAGAGACTCAACTTGGGGAAAAAATAATTTAATATCACATTAATCAAACACACACAGGACACAGACAACACACAGAGCAGGGCTTGCATATGCTACCCCACCCCTCCCTTCTTCCCAAGTCCAAATCACTTTGTTCCTGGTTTCTCTCCCTCCTTCCCCCCAGCAGCACAGAGGGCGGGGGATGGGGTTTAGGGTCACTTCACAGGCTGGATGTTTTTGCCACATCATCCTACTCAGGATGGAGGATTCCTTACAGTCCTTCCCTGCCTCCCCACAGGGTCCCTCCACGAACTTCTCCTTCCCACAGAGTCATGGGCTCTTTTGGGAACAAACCCCCCTTGTGCTGGGGTATTCCAAAGCTGTACAAAGTCCACAGGCAGCAAATGCTCTGGCTACAAAATCCAAGTCCACTGGCCAAGTTCACCTCTCCTGGGGCCTTCAGGGAATGTTCCACCACGTTCCTCCATGAGTGCAGGGGAACAGCTGCTATCTCACCATGGGTTGCAGGGAAACTTCTCCTAGGACACTTTCTTCCCTTTCTTCCTCACCAACCACCAGCAATGTTCCCCTTCCCCAGCACCACTCTTCTCCCTCAAATGCCTCTCTGCTCAGGTGTTACAGCTGTTCTTCCATATGTTAATCACTGAGGCACATCTACTGTCCCTCTAATGGAGCCTTGGCTGGGTTTTGGAAGCAGGGGGAGCTTCTCAGCTTCTTACTGGAGCCACTCCTATGGCCCTTCCCCTGCTACCAAAAACCCACCAAACCAAACCAGAACAGTTGTTCCCTCTTGTCCTGTCACTATTTACCTTTGAGAAGAGACCAGCACCTACCTTTCTACAATGTCCTTTCAGGTAGTTGTAGAGAGTAATAAGGTCTCCTCGCAGGCTCAGCCTCCTTTTCTTTAGACTAAACAGCCCCAGTTCCCTCAGCCGCTCCTCATAAGACTTGCTGTCTAGGTCTTTCACCAGCCTAGTTCCTCTTCTCTGCATCCGCTCCAGCACCTCAATGTCTTTCTTGTGTTGAGGTGCCCAAAACTGAACACAGTACTGGAGGTGAAGTTTCACCAATGTTGAGTATAGATAGAGGATCACTTCCTTAGAGCTGCTTGCAACACTATTTCTAATACAGGCCAGGATGCTGTTGGCCTTCTTGGCCACCTGGGCACACTGCTGGCTCATATTCAGCAACCTATAAATCAGAACACCCAGGTCCCTTTCTGCTGGACAGCTTTCCAGCTACTCTTCACTATGCCTGTAGCATTGCATGGGGTTGTTGTGGCCCAAGTGCAGGACCTGGCACTTGGCCTTGTTTAAGCTCATACAATTGACCTCAGCCCATCAATCCAGCCTAAGTCCCTCTGTAGAGCCTCCCTCCCCTCAGGCAGATCAACACTCCCTCCCAACTTGGTGTCATCTGTAGACTTAATGAGGGTGCATTCTATCTCCTCAAGATCATTAATAAAGATGTTAAAAAGAAATGGTCCCAATACTGAGCCCTGAGGAACCTCACTTGTGACCCGCTGCCAGCTGTACCCTTATCCAGGTCGTTGATGAAGATGTTGAACAACACCAGTCCCAGTACCGACCCCTGAGGGACTCCACTAGTCACAGGCCTCCAACTAGATTCTGCCTCATTGACTACAACTCTCTGACTTCTTCCTTTCAACCAGTTCTTAATCCACCTCACTGCCTGATCATCAAACCCATACTTGATCAACTTATCTACAAGGATGCTGTGGCAGACCGTGTCAAATGCTTTACTGAAATCAAGATAAACCACATCTACCACTCTACCATCATCTATCCACCTAGTAATTTCCTCATAGAAGGCTATAAGGTTAGTCAAACATGACTTACCCTGCGTTGTTCTCTATGTGGTGTGTAAAGACACTCAAGATGATCTGCTCCATGAGATCAGACTGACAGGTCTGTAGTTTGCTGGATCCTCCTTCAGCCTTTATTGTAGATGGGTATCACATTTGCCACCCTGCAGTCTGCTAGGACCTTCCCAGTTAGCCAAGACTTCTGGTAAATGATGGAAAGAAGGTAGAGAGGGAACTGCTTGTTTTTTATCTTAACTGAAAAATTACGGGAACTCAAATGAAAAGTTGCAGACCAGACAAACAAATGAGTAGGATATATGAATGAAACTAAAATTTCATTGTCACATGAAGCTGTAGAGACCTAAGACAGATTACTCAATGATAAAGTCACCCTAAAAATAATTTTAAAATAATCTAAACTCTATATTTGAATATTCACAAGCCAGTGATTGTTGGTCTGGTATGGGGAAGAAGACTGCTATGTGTTTACACCATTTCTTAAGAGTCCCACCCAGAAACTGATTACTAGTCATTGCTGGAGACATGCTGCTGGAGGATGCTGCAAAGTTGTATAGGATTCTGAACCACTAAGACCATTCTTATATTCTTGGTACTACTATTAATTTTTCATCTGTGAGAAGCTAAAATCAAGCTCTCTGCCTTTTTTTTTCAGGTTAGCAATGACACACTGTAGCTGTCTGATGTGAAAATGGAAGTTCTGAGCTTTAGAGAGAGTGCAAGAATGTCCTGTTTGTCCCCTGTAGTGATACTAAATGCTCTTCATGTAAAGCTACAAAATAAATCTCACCACAAAAGACCTGTAAAACTCCCCTGTAAGTTTGCTTTTAAAATCCACTACACTATTAAACATGCTGCAATTTATTCCTCTGTAAACGGTATTCTTCTAAACTGGAAATGAAGTCCTTCGAGTTATATTGGAACAAACTGAGTACAAAAATGTATAGTCTCCCTTTCTCCTTCCCCTTTCTGTTTCTAATGGATAATTCTAAACCAGCTGAACTTAAAATTTGTTATAGGAATAGATGCTACAGAGAAAGAATCATATGAATGTAATGTAAGCTATGTAAATTAAATGTTTATTCATTAGTATTGAGTTTTGCACATATGTAATAAACATTCCCCTCAAATTTTAAGATATATTGACTAGATCACCAGGAATTTTACAAGTTATTTAGGATACCAGATAAGATTAAATTAACTTTACTGTCTGAGTTGTGCAACATAATTGTGGAACTACATGATTGCGTTTTCCTCTCTTAGATTTTTCCTTTTAACTAGAACATTCAAGTGTTAAAACACCCATTCAGGAAAACAGTAATGCACATATTTAACTGTAATACAATTTATCCACCAAGATGTGTGTTTGTTATTCCTATGCCCTTGCATGCTTTGGGGCGGCACAGCCTTAATGAATAAAGCTGAAATTCTGAGGAGGTCAACCAAAAATAGCAAAGCACCTAATAAGCTGTATTTGAGTGCAACTCTGTAATTTTTTTCCAACCCTATTGATTACAGCTGGCCAGCTGACTCCACCTGTTCAGCATTCATTGCAGAACTGCAGCAAAAATCAGACTACAAGAATAAAAGTTTGCGTTTTAAAAGCACTTTTCCATCATTGTGCACATATATTATAAAACCCTTGTTATAGCTGTTAATGTGGCTGTGATACAAAATACATGCCA